>NC_063333.1:80463507-80508342 GCF_021869965.1 Rhincodon typus
AGGGTCTAGGTCTGAAACGTCAGCCTTCCTGCTCCTCTGATGCTGCTTGGCCAGCTGTGTTCATCCAGCTCTACACCTTGTTATCTCAGATTCTCCAGCATCTGCAGTTCCTACTATCTCTAAAAATAAAATTATAGTCTGCTTATGGACAGAATAGGGAGAGAAAACCAAAAGAACTACGGATGCTGTAAATCAGGAACAAAAACAAAGTTGCTGGAAAAGCTCAGCAGGTCTGGCAGCATCTGTGAAGGAAAAAGCAGAGTTAACGTTTCGGGTCCGGTGACCCTTTCTCAGAACTGGAACAATAGTTGTTGTTGTTGTTGAGGGAGAGAGATTTTTTTAAATCTCACAATCTGTCCATGACAGCATTTAAAAGATAGAAGCTTCACATTTCATATAAACCTGACCAAGGTCAAAGAATTAAGTTTACCGTGCATTCATAATCCAAAGGATCGTAGGTGCTTTCCTTGAAAACTTTGCAGCACTCCAAGAATTCATTGTTCATTTTAGAAACTTGTTCACTTAGTATTTTTCCCTTCATGCCACCAAACTCCAACCTCTCCAGTTTTTGGAATTCTAGCACAGTGATAAACAAATCCTGCAATAAGAAGATATAGCATCACAAACATTTCACATTATAAAGTCCAAAAATATTCACTTCAACAAATGTTCATCAGTTGACAATAGTGTGGGCATGCACGTACCAATGGACACTTCTGTTTGAGTGAGAGAGAACCCTTTTTGAAAATGAGAATTGTAAACATACATAAAAGAAAGTGGGGAAAAAATTGTATTCTCCATAAGTTTATTCTTTGCTAATTATCTGAAAAAATGACTAAAATATAACGTTTAGACATTAAACTTCAAAATCCAGACCAGCCATATAATTTGTCCACATATTACTGAATATTCTCAATCATCCGTAAATCATCAACCTACATTTAGTTTATTGTCACTAGCATATCTAATTCAAATTCGTACAGGTATTTATGAATTATCACAAAGAAACTGGCAATAAAGCAGCCCCTGTTAACTGCGAGGTTGTCAGGTACATGAATGTTGTCTCCTAGGAAGAATTAGAAGCATTACCTTCTAAGGCTCCATGGTCCAAGAAGGGACCCTAAGGCTGCCCCATGGCCCCAACACTGCCACTAGTCAGATTTCCCCTCTGAACATCAAAGCCTGTCTAGTTGCTCAAGCATCGGAACAAATCTTCTACTACTCTGACAAGGACTCCTGTCATTCTCTTTATAGCCTCCATAGTCTAAGTGGCACAGTTAAAACTGCAGAGCTGTCTGAGCTGGCAATGTGGAAAGTCAGGTAACATCCTTAATTGGACTGATGGGTTAGCAGTGGCTTCAAGATTGGCTGCCCCTGAAGGACTGTCTCCAGAGTCCCACAGGGTCTGTTCAGGATTGGGACCCAGACATGTCCACACCATCGTGACCACGTTCAGGCCAGGAAAGTGAAGTGCGGATGTGTAAGCTTTCAAATTATATACAAGAATAGATGTATATCTTTTGCCATCCATTAGCACAATTTGTAATGTCAATCAAAATTTACTAGTGTTAAAAATAGTCATAAAATAACAAGTTTGCAATACTTACCTCAAGCTGTAGTAGACGGTTGAAAAACCTGTCAAACCGTGAGAAAATCATTGATAGTGGGAAGTCCCAGAGTTTGCAATCTTGTACTTTTGCATAATAACTCGCTAACTTTTCTTTGTGCTTCAAGAAACAGTCCTTATAAGCTCTGAAGATTTTCACAGATATTTGTACATGTTCCAGGGACTCCTCAATCTCCTCTTTCAAAAGTTCCTCTGGTGACAAAGAAACAATTGCCTAGAAGGGAGCATATGCACAACAGGCATTTTAATATCACCCATCTAAAAAAACAGCACATCTAATTATCCAGATTGTCTCAAGGGCAAATAGGGACGGGCAATTATTGCTGGTCCAGCCAGCGATGCACACATCCCACATGTGAATCAAGAAGCTACAGTATCATGTTATCAACAATCTGCTCTATCAAGTTAAATGAAACAGAATTGCGTCTTTACAAATAAAAATAAAAACCCTGTTCATAACATTTTGACCTGAATTAATCTTAGAAGTTCTTAAATATGCAAAATTTGTAGCTTGAACTAAACATTCTCTTCTTCCCACATCACTCCTCAACCAGAGATTTTACTGTAAAATGAATTAGTTGAAGAATATGCACCATGTATGTGTGAATATAAGTCTATATATTTCTCAAATCTGTTTATATTAAAGTGAATATTTGGCCTGGCAGTTTTCAAGTTTGACTAGTGGTTAACCAACTTAACATGTTGCCACAAGATTACCCTTTACTTCTATGGAACTTATTAAACAGCAAAGAAAATCAAATAAATTGAACACCTATATTACATTGCAAAATTACAATACCCCTATTATATTGAGCACTGTTATGTCTCATGCATCTCATAAGTTCAAAGTAATCACGCTCTTGCTGTAGATTCAAATGATGCCACTTTGAATGTATTTCTTAGACACATGTACATTGGACCAATACATTGTTATTCAATACCCTGATTGTGGTGCAGCAGTAAGTGCAAAGCATTCTGGATATTTCTGTGTGAACGTGCATGCACATTTTAGTCTTAAATCACACTGGAATAATATAACAATGCAACATTCTTCATTTAAAAAAGCCCTAATATATCAAGATGACTGTTTCATTGATTATTATATCTAAAGAATAAAAAGAACAATAATAAATAAAGTGAACAACTCGAGAGCATTTTATAATGAAATGAATAACTGGAGATGCTGCAGTGACAAAGTTGATAGATGAGGGAAGAACTGTAGATGTCATATACATGGACTTCAGTAAGGCGTTTGATAAGATTCCCCATGGTAGGCTGATGGAGAAAGTCAAGTCGCATGGGATCCAGGTGTATTAGCTAGATGGATAGAGAACTGGCTGGGCAACAGGAGACAGAGAGTTGTAGTGGAAGGGAGTTTCTCAAAATGGAGAACTGTGACCAGTGGTGTTCCACAGGGATCCGTGTTGGGACCACTGTTGTTTGTGATGTACATAAATGATCTGGAGGAAGGTATAGATGGTCTGATTAGCAAGTTTGCAGATGACACTAAGATTGGTGGAGTAGCAGATAGTGAAGGGGACTGTCGGAGAATGCAGCAGAATATAGATAGATTGGAGAGTTGGGCTGAGAAATGGCAGATGGGAGTTCAATCGAGGCAAATGCGAGGTGATGCATTTTGGAAGATCCAATTAAGCAAACTTTACGGTAAATGGAAAAGCCCTGGGGAAAATTGATGCACAGAGAGATCTGGGTGTTCAGGTCCATTGTACCCTGAAGGTGGCAACGCAGGTCGATAGAGTGGTCAAGAAGGCATACAGGATGCTTTCATTCATCAGACGGGGTATTGAGTACAAGAGTTGGCAGGTCATGTTACAGTTGTGTTGGACTTTGGTTTGACCACATTTGGAATACTGCGTACAGTTCTGGTCGCCACATTACCAAAAGGATGTGGATGCTTTGGAGACGGTGCAGAGGAGGTTCACCAGGATGTTGCCTGGTATGGAGGGCGCTAGCTATGAAGAGAGGTTGAGTAGATAGGATTATTTACAATAGAAAGATGGAGGTTGAGGGGGGACCTGATTGAGGTCTACAAAATCATGAGAGGTATTGACAGGGTGGATAGCAAGAAGCTTTTTCCCAGAGTAGGGGACTCAATTACTAGGGGTCACAATTTCAAGGTGAGAGGGAAAAGTTTAAGGGAGGTATGCGTGGAAAGTTCTTTACGCAGAGGGTGGTGGGTGCCTGGAACGCCTTGCCAGCAGACGTGGTATAGGCGGGCACGATAGCGTCATTTAAGATGTATCTAGACAGATACATGAATGGGCAGGGAGCAGAGGGATACAGATCCTTGGAACATAGGCGACAGGTTTAGATAGAGGATCTGGATCAGCGCAGGCTTGGAGGGCCGAAGGGCCTGTTCCTGGCTGTAATTTTCTTTGTTCTTTGTATCTGAAGCAAAAGCAGAAACTGCTGCAGAAATGCAGCAAATCTGGCAGCATTTGTGGAAGTAAGCGCAGTTAATGTTTTGGGTCCAGTGACCCTTCTTCAGAACAGACAGTATTGTATAGTTTGTTTTCCTTTCTCAAAAATATTATTCACTGTATGACTTAGGTGCTAGACTGTTGTCCCTCCAAACCATAGATTTGGCATTCATTACACAGCTCCAACATCTGTACTTTAAGCACGGTGTAAGCTAGTCTTTGACTACGGGCCTTAGGTGAATTCATAGATGAAATAACTGTACAGAGGCCAGTATCCTGTCACCAAGTCTCCCTTTATTCACTGTACATGAACTCTAACCAGCCACCACAAAGCCAGTCCCTCGACTGAGGAGACCTTTTCAATCTTCTGGTATATCTATCAGTCAGGGCTCCCTCATTGGCCCAGGCTAACAACCTCAATCAAGGATCTCAGTCAATGAGATCCACCCAGTCTTTGTTCCAATCACTACAACAGGATTCCTTTTTAAAAAAAAGGACTTTAGCTCTTTTATTGATTTGACAAGGGATGCAACTGGTCTAAATCAGTCTTCTGCTTCTCCATTTTGTTTGCTTGTGCAGCCTGTTTGCACACTGTTTTCATTGTGTTTTAGTAATCATTCATGACAGCCTCTATTTCATAACTTCAGTCTTGCACATGCTCAGAGAATCCGTTGCTTGGCTTGTTGGCTTTACACACAATCACCATTCAGATTACCATCAGGCACAGTTGTTTGGTGCATCAAGTAACAGTTTCTTCGCATTGTAGTGCTCACCTAGGCATTTTAGCTTGCCAGCCTTGATTGTTTTTGTCTGAATGCCACAGGAACTCCCATCTTGTTTCATCCTTGTTTGACATCAAAAGCCACTCACTAATATTCCTCTCTGAAAGGCTGAGTGGCTTGCTCCTGATCTTCACTAACATTGCTACTGTTTGCTTTTTCAGAACATGTATTCTTCACATCAACAATCATGCTTACTTTTCCGGAAGGGGAGCTCATTTTCTTCTATTCCTTGATTCACAACCTCCATGTCAAAGACATTTATTAGCACAAGGGGAGAAGAACTATCAGATGAATCAATATGCTGGCCAGTGAGACTGAAATTCTGCTGAGCAGAAAGAAGCCAATGTTCAGAGCCGTGTTGATAATTCCAAGCCTAAAATGTGTCACTTGAATTTTCATTGGGAGAACTAAGGTTTGTAGCTGTGCAGTGGACCTCATGGTTGCATCAACATTCATCTTGATGGAAAGCAGGAAGGTGCGATTGCCTCCAGTTTTGAAATGGGCTAGTTTGCCTCTTTATAAACAAATTCATAGCCAAACATTTGACTTCTCTCCCATAACGCTGCAACACAATCTTGGCTTCCATCTCTTGGAGCTTGCTTTCAAGTTTTCATTTCAGTATTATGGGTATTTCACCTGGAAGATGACTCATTGATTTCTTCTCAGTATCAATGATGTGACACTCAAGACCTTCAAAGCATCCAACCATCTCAGCAAAACACTGTGGATATTTAAACCAATTTTTTTTCTGCTTCTGATCTGACTGAGTACATTACCTTCAGCACTCAGAATGATCTCCTTCATCTCATGATTGATTGGGATCAGTTCCAACTCTTCACAACAGTTCAGGACAGCTGGACCATTTGTTCCATTGATATTGAACATTCAGTTTACATCTTCTCCTTTGTCTCTCCTTCTGAATTGGGTCATCCTCAGCTGCCTCATCTCAGTTCTCCTGTACAGTGTTTGCATGACATTGCTCAATTATGTGGCATGTCTCTTTGAGAACTATTCTTCTTACAAATTTTCAGGCAACATCATAGAGTCATACAACATGGAAACAGACCCTTCGGTCCAACCAGTCCATGCCGAACATAATCCCTCATTAAACTAGTCCGACCTGCCTGCTCCTGGCCCATATCCTTCCAAACATTTCCTATTCATGTACACTCTTATCCAAATGTTTTTTAAAAGTTGTACTCACATCCACCACTTCCTCAGGACAACCCTCTGTGTAAAAAAATTACTCTGAGAAGGTGGTGAGTGATGTTATTTGGTACTCTGGTCTCAAGTTTCAGTTTCAGCTTTATGGCTCAGCTTATTTTTTACTCTCTTCCTGATCTGAATGGTTCTATTAATTTATTTTTCCTGGGAAATGTCAGTTTCTGATCGTTCACGTAGATGTATGTTTTCTTTCTTACATCTATTGCATCTCAAACTCTGTCATCTTCCAGGATATTGACATTTCCCATTCGCATTGTTGTCCTGTCTCTGATAACTCATTAACCAGCTCCTTTCTTTGTTCTGTACATTCTTTCACAGCCATTGAGCTCTCCAGAGGCTCTGTAGTTTGATCCACAAGCAGGACATTTCCTTTTACCTGTGATCACGTGCTCATCCGACCTTTTAAATGTCTTTCTCTGTATCTGGCCTGAAATCTTTTGTTGTTTTCACACTAAATCAACTTGGCTGCTTTTCCCCCATCTTAGCTAAAGGCTAGTCATCTGGATAGTCAGCATCTTCATCTATTTGTTTGTGCCATCCATACACAATCTATACAAGACTGACAGCCAGTTCTAAATAAGGGTCAACGGACCCAAAATGTTAATTCTGATTTTTTCTTCACGGATGCTGCCAGACTTGCTGAGCTTTTCCAGCAACTTCTATTTTTGTTCCTGATTTACAGCATCCGCAGTTCTTTCAGTTTTTATTAAGATTGAGAGCTTGTTACTTCCAACTAATGTTTTTAAACTTCACTTTGCAATTGCCCCAAAGGAGCTAAATTATCAATCTTTCATTTGTTTCCTACAATTTAAATTTCCTGTCTGCATTTTTCAATCTTGCGAAGAAATTGTCACCAGGATCACTTGGTTCCTGCTTCAGACTCTGAAATTCATATCACTGAGTCTGACTTTTTGACCTTGGCTGAAAAAGCATGCTGCTTTTTTCAACAAAATGTCTTTTTTTTCTGCCGTCCTCACTCATCTGTCTGCTGTCCATAACAGCTTGTGTTATTGTGAGCTTGTCTTTTCCAATCATAGCATTTTGCACATCAGTGCACCAAATTGGCTTATCTAGCAGCCTTTCAACCAATTCTTCAAATTTATATTTGTTAGCCTTGGTTCTTATCTCAGCCCTTTAAGTTTATACTGGTGGATCTGATGGTTTGACTTTGGCTGGACATGGGCATTGAATTTCTCAAAAAATGTGTCAAGTGTTCATATTACCATCCTCCCTGGTCTGCCAACTAATAAACAGATCTAATCCTTTCTCAAGAATCCACAAAAGGCTGTAGATGATTATCCTCTTTTTATTTCCTTTCAAAACTACTGGATGTCAATCTTCATTTTTGTTTAACCTTCTCAAATCTCTACTCAAACTCTCGACATTATTAGCTTCCCAATTCATCCTGAGCTGTGTGTTCATAACTACAGCCATGGTATTTCAGTTTTGCACAATTCACTCACTTTCTTTCTGCTCTCCAGCAATAATTTGGGTTGCTTTTTCATAATCTAATTCAGTAGTAAATACATTTAAAATGGTTAGTTACTAAATCATATTGGAATAATATAATCATATAACAGGAACCACTACCATGTAGTAAATTGCATAATAAAATTTTATTACGCAATTCAGAAGGAATAGAATTTAGAAGTGCAGACAGAAAGGACTCTGTTAATGCATTATGCTAAGTGATACAGACAGAAAGAAAAATATTGGAAAATATTGAAAAATCTTGGGAGATACCATTTTAGAAATGTCCATGCAGCAGTTAAATATTTTTAACTTTCAATTAATGCAAAATATGGAACCCTGTGAATGTATGAGCTATTGATGAGTGTGTTTCTTTTCTGAGACAAAAAGAGGAGTGAGATATTCTCAGCAGAAATACACAAAAAGTATACTTCACAGAATTGACTAAGTCATCTGATGCATGGGAGGGAGACAATACGGTACACCTAGCATAAGAAAATATACCTCTTTGTGCCATCATAGTGTTATGTAGTTGTCTTCCAATCTGCAGGTACAGATACTAAAATTTATTTTCACATGTTTGTTACAAAGTTTCAGCACTGCTATCCAAGCATCAGTCCTCTTTTGGGGACTTGCCATGGCAAAATAACAGCCCCAGACTGAAAATATTCTTCCACACATTGATTTTTGCTAACTGAAATGCCTTTGAAGTTTGGAAAATGTTGCTTCTAACATGTCAGCCATACTAAGAAGTGGCAACCGGTCATTCAAAGATTGTTAAAATTAAAGTAAATGAAAACATTGTAAAAATAAAATCCTACAAAAGCATTACTGGATCATGATACTGATGGTTGTTCTTTGTTTAATTAATTAATTAAATATCTAACTGCCACCTTCAGCTACACAAGTTTTTGTTATGTAGGTTTAGCAACAGATTAAAAGATCAAAGGAAAACTAATTTCAGATGTGGCTATGCTATGCTGGAGCTCTAAAACAGGCCTAACTATCCTTGAGCCCAGGAAAGTAAACAAGCCAGGGACTCAACTTTGAAGGATTCTTGATGACTCCTTCCAAAATCTACCTTTACATGAAAGTCAGGATAAGATAAAATACGATATTAATCAACATTCACATTTTAGCAAACCTAATATCACCATGCAGAAAAAGTGCCAACAGGAAAGGAAGAAGAAATGGGAAAAAGTAGACAGTTTTTAAAACTATCGAAAGAAAAATCAGTGTCATTAAACTCAATACTATCAACATCAAACTCAAACCACAAGACAGTAGAAGTATTTTAATTTAAATTTATAATAATTGCTTTTAAATACATACCTCTACTACAATAAATAAAGCTGAAAACTATAGTATAAAATATTTCTAAAACACATCCCTATCCATCAGGAGAATCATGCAGTTAGGTCAGTCAATGTAGCACTATAAACAATTTGAGATTCCACTCTTAATTTTTAACAATAATCTTTTATGTCAAGTAAATTAAACCATGACTGCTTCGTTATCCACACAGAGGAATTAATCAGCTTTTTTTTAACCATTTATAACATAATCAAATCCTTCTCTGATACCAACAACTACCTTTTCCCATTAACAATCTCAGCCAATGCACAGATTTTTATAATAATACTTCGATAAAAGATAATTCTTCTGCTAATCACAATCACTTTGCTTAATGAAAGCTGTGGGTCAATTTTACTCTTACTTAAAATTACCTTTTCAATCAACAAATTGCAGAATTCCTGCAGGAGAACAATGATGCGAAGAGGAACACAATAAAATTTGGAATGGCTCCAGATGAGGCAGATGGTGTGAAAAAGAGCTGGAATGAACACAAGAGTGTCTGCAAGTTCACTCTCTTGCAAAATTTCAATGTGGCGTTGCAGTGGTCTAAGATGGAGGTCGATGTCTTGGACTTCAACCAATGCTGAATAAAATTATAACATTAAGAATTCAATACGAGTACACGATAGAGAAACATGAGAAAACCATTCTAATAAAGGTTGAAACAGAATTTTTAAACACATTTATTCATTGCATTGCAAAATATGTATCTAGTGAATATTTTTGCTTTTTGCATTTTTTGAAGCATTTATTAAAACTTTTATTTGAAGGTTCTTGGCAGAAGCCATGGTTATGCTAATAAGGCAGGATATTTTTGGCCATAGCTGTGACCCTGTGAGCTAAGGTTAGACTCTGCAGTATGAATGCATGCAGCATGCCAAGATTTCCTGGATGCATCAATACCTTTCAGTCAGCTGCACTGATAGGATGTATTCCTTTACCTCCCAGCAAATTCTGCTTAGTAGCATTTGCTCACTTGATTAGAAAAACAAGAGAAATGTCAAGTGTTTAACTGAGATGATGTTTAAATTGAATATTTATTTTATAAAAAAGAGGCGACGCATGTATGTCTATATATTCACGTGTAAGGGCAAAAAAATAGAAACACATGTTCTATTGCTGTTGCTTTGTGTTTTTTTTATATAAAGCAGATAAAGCTGACAGCAGTGAGGAATAAGGGAGGGTAATAAGACGGAGAGACTTAACCAGAGAAAACAAATAATATAGTTTACTTGTTTAATGCTGATCACATCAAACTGCTATTCATCCAGATTCTAACAGCTCTGAGAAATTCCAAAGAGTTCAGCTCAATGGGACTGCACTCACCTGGTTCCACACTACCTAAATAATCATAACCAGGGCATGGCAATTCTCTTTCCGCTCCTGCTTCGTTAGATCTGGTGTCCTCAATGGGTGTAATATCTAGTAATTCTCATGCATATGATGCCTCTTGGCAAAAATAAATGGAAAGCAAAGCAATAGTTTTCATTCAGAAACTGATAACAACCAACTCTTCTATCTTTCTCTCAACTCCTCCACTGTCCCAAAATGTAGACAGCCTATTCAAGATCCAGCGCTAGGTCAGAATAAATTTTGACCAATTAAACGTCAGGAAGACTGAGTCATTGATCACTTTGAGAAACTCAATTCTCTAGTCACCCATTCCATTGTTCTTCTAGGCAACTGTCTGTTGCTGAACCACAATGTTTATAAGATTCATTGAGATGAACCTCCAACCATATATTGGTGCCGTCACCTTGACCACATAGTTCTACCTCCATGACACTGCCTGACTCCACCACTGCCTCAGTTCATCTGCTGCTCAAACCATGCCCTTTTTTTTTAGCTCTATAACTTACTATCCCAACAGACCTCTAACCAGCCTTCCTTAGACTACTTTCATACTACATTTCAAGTCAACAGCCTGCGGAGGCTACTGGAGTACAGCAAAGATCAGTGCTCAGTCCTCAACTATTTTCAATCATTAGTATTAACTTAGATGAAGAGGCAGAGAAAGGTACCTAAGTTTGCTGATAATACAAAGGTAGGTGGAAACAAGCTGTGAAGAGAACACAAAGAAGTTGTAAAAACATAAGGACTGGCAAATGGATGTGCAAGAAGATGGCAGATGGAGTACAATGTAGAGAAACAAAGTTACTCACTTTGACCACAAAAATAAAAGAGCAGAATATTTTTAAAGGTATTGCTGTTCAGAAAACTGGAACTTGTGCAAAGAATGGAGAAAGTCAGAATGCAGGTGAAGCAAACTATGAGGAAGGCACATGGCAGATTGGCCTTTATTACATGGATAATTTTGGCATACAAAAATAAAGAAGTCTTGTTAAAAGTGTAAAGGGCCATGGTCAGACCACATCCATAAATAAAGTGACATTCGTATTGGTGACAGTGGTGAATACTCATTAAATGATTTTTTTGTTGGGGGGGGGGGCGTGCTGTGATCCTCTGATGAGAGATTAAATTGGGCCCATACATTCTGGAGATTAGAAAAATAACAAGTGATCTCACTGAAACATGGAAGATTTTGAAGGGGCTTTATAGTGGTGATGCTGATACATTGGGCAGAATTTTCACTTCTGAGGCTAGGAGTGGAACTTTCCCTTGTCATAAGAGATGTGGACAATGGCAAAAAATTTGGGATGGCATGGTGGCAATGTTTAATTCATAATCCTGACATGAATTAAGAAATTTCAACTTTTTTTCCCTTAGAGTTTAAACAGCAAGGTCTGATACTTGCTAACGAGCAATGACTACCTTGTTCCTACACTTTTGCATCTTATTAATAGCTCATCTTGCCTCATGTGCTTCAAGGAAATGATTACATCTGAAAGTCAAATGGGGCCAGACCTTAGTGGGCGAAGAGGGACTATGGTCAGCCACCAGAGTCAGACAAGGGGCTCATCCGATCTTAGTCCAGGTGTTGGACAGTCAGGTGCCTGGTCCAACCAGAGTCTGAAGATCAGTGTCCTTACACTCTGGGGATTGGGCCACAGTATTTCCTGCAGGTCAAGGGCAACAATCAGGTCAGTTAGGGTGCTGTGGTGACAATGTTTGGGGACTGGGAAGTGCTCAGTCAGGTTTGCCCTCACAAGTTAATTCAAGGCTTGTGCCACAATCAGACCTGGGGTTGGGTATTAATGGTCAGGGGCTTATCAGGAACTAGTCCACCTAGTCCTGGGGAAAATGCAGCTCAGGTCTAGGTTCACTGGAATGCGTCTTTGTGGGAATTTAATCATGAAAGAGGGCATTTCAAGATAGAAGGTTGGGAATTCAGTGGAGGGGACAGTGAACTGCAGGGTGAGGTCTTCTGAAGCCACAATCATTCAAGCCTCAACATGGGAAATGTGTAAGGCTGACAGGGTCATGGCAACTTACAAAGCCATGTGCTCAGGGAGGTAAATGGAGAGCATTAACAATAATACAAAGGGGTTGAATAGAAATGGAGGGAGGCTGAAAAGTCATCAGGGGCACAAGGATAGTGACACAAAAGGAACATGAAGGATAGGGAGTGGAAGAGGAAGTCATGGAGCCTGCAATTCACCCTTACGGACATAAGGCACCTTGTCACCTTTGCACCAAACTCAACTGTGCAATAAGGAGAAATACAGCTGTCACTACATGCAAAGTGAATGAAGCTAGTTACTGTTTTTCTCTTTGAAGGCAGAACATAATTCATTGAATGAGAGGCCCTGGTAAGGCCAAATTTATAAAGTATGCAACCACTGATTGGGTAATGACACTCATCTGCCAGCAAATCGAATTTCATTGAAAAGTCATTTTTTTGACAACAATAGCATTAAAACTTATTGCCTCAAGCAATCACAACTACTACAAACTTTTCATTAACTTGCCCAGTCACGTTCGATACGTGAAGCTATGCAGATGCAGACTTAAAAATCTAGCTGGGGTTTGCTGTTTCTATACTCACTTCTCAGACCCAATACTGGAAGATAATGCTTCAGAGCTGCCACATTCTCAGAAGTATGTTTAATATGATCTGTAATTTTTGGTTTCAATTGATGAATAAATGTCATCTAATGCATATGATTGTATGTGTGGCATCTTCAGCTTATCCCACCTTTAAGTATCTGCACTTTACAGCCCTACTTATCAATTGGGAGAAAGTATCAGTCAGCGATAGTGCAGTAACACAGCATGGTGTTAAAGTTAGGTGGCTTTTTATGCTTCAGTCAACATTCACCAGTATCTGGGTGTCACGCAGTGCAGGCCCCCATTAAAGGCAACATACTGGGAGCAATCTTGAGGTCCCTCTTTTTTACTTTCCATCACTAGCTACCCTTCAATATTTCAGATTTCACACAGACTGCTAAACAGTTGTGAAATATGTGAACATCCTGTAGGACAGAGACGCACCAGAAAGATGCAGCATTGTGTGCAACTTCTCTCATCTGGCCACTGAGTAAAGAGGGCATGCCCTATCAATATCCCTGTACACTACTTGTAACTTCAGTGTTGTCCACATTGAAGTGCAACATTTCGGCTGCAGTCAACAATGTGACAGCTCAATGATCCATGACATCTAACGCTACCTGCGTCAAGGAGTCGGGTGCTTGTGGGAGTTGAGAAATGCGTGGGTGTTACAAATTCTTCCATCCTTGGGATGTCTGAAGAACTTGCCTAAATTCAAATAGAGGCGACTTCATTAGGACGGACTATTACAGAAACATTAGAGCAGACATTTTAAGAGAGTAAGTGAACATATCTACACAGAAGTGCAGGATTAATTATTTACAATGACAACCATGACACCAATGTGCATTCATAGATTTTTTTCTTATCTTCCCTCCCAATACATCCAAGTTTTTAACAACTTCACTCATGGGATGTGGGCATTGCAGGCTGCGCCAGTATTTGTTCCCCATCCCTGGTTGCCCTTAAGAAGGTGGTGATGAGCTGCCTTGTTGAATGACTGCAATCCATTGGTGTAGGCAGACCCACAATACCGTGTTCGAGGAGTTTCACCCAGAAACATTGAAGGAACGGCAATATATCTGCACATCAGGATGTTGACTGACTTGTAGAAGAGCTTCAGATGGTAGTGTTCCAAGTACATGCTTCCCTTGCACTTCTAAATAGTAGTGGCTGTGGATTTGGAAGATGCTGTCTATGAAATCCTTAGTGAATTTCTCCAGTGCATTTTGTAGATGGTACACACTGCTGCTACTGACGGTCGATGGTAGAGGGAGTGAATGCTTGTGGATGTAGTGCCAATCAAGTGGGCTGTTCTGTCCTGGATGTTTCATGAGTATTCCTGGAGTTGCACTCATCAAGGCAAGTAGGGAGTATTTCATTACCCTCTTGATATTTGTCTTTTTGGCACCCATTCTCTGAAGGAGTTGGAGGGAATTTCAGAAATGGAAGCAACGATTAGGAGGAGGTGAGCAACAGGCTAGCATAGGGGAATGGGAGACTTCAATGCCTGCTAAATCAATCAATAAAGAAATGGAGCCAGAGATGATTTGTAAGAAGATACGGGACTTGAAAGCTGCACTGCTAAATGACATGACTCAAGTAACCAAACAGGGCTGACACAAGAGTGAAGGAGTAGGAAGAAAACTGAAGGCCACATCTTCCATACTCCTCCCATACATACTGTAGCCTACTGTTATTGGTTGCATGTTTCCACTTCATACTAAACCTTACTAATCATCTCCCACTCAAAAGGAAAAAAGACAAAGGGCAGAAAAAATAACAATGAACAAAGAACAAAGAACAAAGAAAATTACAGCACAGGAACAGGCCCTTCAGCCCACCAAGCCTGCGCCAATCCAGATCCTCTATCTAAACCTGTCGCCTATTTTCCAAGGATCTGTATCCCTTTGCTCCCTGCTCATTCATGTATCTGTCTAGATACATCTTAAATGACGCTATCATGCCCGCCTATACCATCTCCGCTGGCAACGCGTTCCAGGCACCCACCACCCTCTGCATAAAGAACTTTCCACACATACCTCCCTTAAACTTTTCCCTCTCACCTTGAAATCGTGACCCCTAGTAATTGAGTCCCCTACTCTGGGAAAAAGCTTCTTGCTATCCACCCTGTCTATACCTCTCATG
Source organism: Rhincodon typus (assembly GCF_021869965.1). Lineage (NCBI taxonomy): Eukaryota > Metazoa > Chordata > Chondrichthyes > Orectolobiformes > Rhincodontidae > Rhincodon > Rhincodon typus. The sequence continues at coordinate 80,478,504 of NC_063333.1, forward strand.
ATTTTGTAGACCTCAATCAGGTCCCCCCTCAACCTCTGTCTTTCTATTGTAAATAATCCTATCTACTCAACCACTCTTCATAGCCAGCGCCCTCCAAACCAGGCAACATCCTGGTGAACCTCCTCTGCACCCTCTCCAAAGCATCCACATCCTTTTGGTAATGTGGCGACCAGAACTGTACGCAGTATTCCAAATGTGGTCAAACCAAAGTCCAATACAACTGTAACATGACCTGCCAACTCTTGTACTCCATACCCCGTCTGATGAATAAAAGCATGCCGTATGCCTTCTTGACCACTCTATCGATCTGCGTTGCCACCCTCAGGGTACAATGGACCTGAACACCCAGATCTCTCTGTGCATCAATTTTCCCCAGGGCTTTTCCATTTACCGTATAGTTCGCTCTTGAATTGGATCTTCCAAAATGCATCACCTCGCATTTTCCTCGATTGAACTCCATCTGCCATTTCTCCGCCCAACTCTCCAATCTGCCAATATTCTGCTGCATTCTCCTACAGTCCCCTTCACTGCCTGCTACTCCACCAATCTTAGTGTCATTTGCAAACATGCTAATCATAATGCATATAGAGGGAATTAAAAACAGTTAAAGGGGAAAAGAACAGCAACGAGATAAAACAGAAATGGGAGACTAAAGACGTCTGAGACGATAATACATTATTCATTTCTCCAATTCACTGTCAGCAATGTCACAGGATATCAAATAATATTTTGTAAAGTTTACAAGATGCATCAACCTTGTCACAGGAATAGAATGATGAGTCACTGTAGCCACAGTAAATTACTGAAATTATAAATTTGTAGACGCTTGGTTAATATGCTATTTTACAAGGTAATTCAACTACAATTGGTGCCTCTGGCTACCTTGCATGATAAAGTTTTGTTTCCTAAACTGTATTAATCATTATATTAATGACTTATATAGATTTTGAAGAAACTAGTATTAGACCTTTGTATAAATTTTACATAACAGAAGGCATATTGGTAAAATTAGATGCAGCACCACAAGTGAAAAGATCAATCTACATTAACTGTTTTGTTTAAAAAGGAAATAAATACTGCAATTATACAAGTTTTAATCATGTGTACTCAATGAAATACCAGTCTTGTGCACCACAAGGATTCAGAGCACACTCATATCTGCAAAGTCGAAACAACAAATCCAAATTACAGATTCAGCTCCTTTTTAAAATTTTGTGAAATAAATTAGATTGTTCCGTGTGTACAATGAACTTAAAATGTTCATTCTGTTTCAATGTTCTGTTTTCTTATAACTGTCAAAATGGTAAAAAAAAATTCAGTAGTTAACTTCTGTTTTGTATTTCATCCATAATTTCAACAAAAGTTCTAATCGAATACAGCAGAAATAGCAATAAAATGTTGGAGATCAGCAGAATCTTTTTTGACATCATACCTCAAAATTTAAAAATAATTAATCCCGTCACATTTTCTTAAATATTAGCATACAGGCCACAGTCAGAAAATTGGAATTAACCTGATGCAACAGTACTGACATTAAGTATTCTCACAGGTTTTGCTCAAACAAAAAGAACTAGTTTGGCAACTTCATGTCTACATAGAAGTTTTCTACCAACATAATGTAAAATCATTTTCACAGATACAGAATGGTTAGTGCAAATCAGCCTCTGTATCAACAAACTAGCACTAATATTTACCCTGTTCAGAGGCAACATAGCTCATATTGCACGAGAAAATATGCCATCAATATTACTTACAAAATACAAGAGCAATACGTACCACCTGCAACATCTTGTAAAATTTGTTTGAAAGTGGGAAAATAGCTGCTTTCTGTTGTTTCTAAGATTTTGGCCATTTTTCGAACAACTGGAGTTTGAAGCTAGAAGAATGCAACAGTTAAAGTAAGACTAATTTCCTGCACTCATCAATAAACAAATATAATGGCACCAGAAACTAAACTCTCTCTAATTTAGGACACTAAGTTTTGAAAGTAAAGAAAAAAAGATTGCCAAATACTCCAGCCTGTTTTTACTCCACTTACTTGTTCATGAATACACAGCAAGTTTTCTTTCCTTGCATTCCAAAAAACCAACTCAGTCTTTGGACCTGGATTAAGTCCTTGCAACAATGGTTCAGCTGAATCCTTCTTCAGTACATCCCGAATCTGATGAGTCCATTTGATTACCATCGATTCAATTGGATGAATAATTAAATGGTTGTAATGATCTAGCCTAAAGTGCACAAAGCAGGAATGAGACAGAAATGCCTGAATAATTTAACTTTGATGAAATAAAATTATGAATTGAAATGGCACTTAAGCAATATGAGGAAATCCCAGACAGCACAGAAAGATTAAACACACTATGTCTTGTGTCATTTACTTATTTGTATTTTCTCAATATGTCTCCTAGCTTTGCACGTTTATATCACCTCTCAATCATTTTCTGTTTTACACTGAGGCATATTGCCAATCATCATCTCTTTTTCCTTTCTGTATCTTTGTGGCTATTTTCCCATTCTTATTCTGGTCTTCTTGGAATACAGTTCATCTGTAATGCCTTTCAAAAGTGAAAGTTGAAATATTAACTTGTTTGATCTCTTCATAGATACTGCCTGACCTGCTGGCATTTCCAGCATTTTCTGTTTTGGTTACAGTAGTTACCATTGTCTGCTAACAGTCAGTGACTAAGTATTGAAACTTACAGTAATCTTCCAATTTTCTGATGTGCTACAGTCCTGACAAACAATCTTTGCCATTTGGTTGGCAGAGCAACTGACCTCTGGAAAAGATTTTTTTTAGCCAAAAGCAATATTGCTTAAATAGCTCTGAGTTCCAAAAAAGAAAACAGAATTGGGTTAGGGTGCTGTGATACAAATTGTCAGATTTATATAAATCTTTAATATTATTTGTTTTAAGTTAAGGTTTTAGATTTCGGGTTCATAGTTTTTCAATGTGTCTAAAGTTAATAATTAACGTGCATGTATTTCTGCAACCATGATAACTTCTTTTTTTAAAAAAACAGTTGCAAAAACTACTTTGGCTATACTAATTTTTTTTAATCTAAGGATGATTTACAACTTTACATGGTAAACCATTGCTCTTGAAGGTCTGTTGGAAATTTCGAGTTTTGAGGCTTTTTAAGTTTAGGGCAAACATTTATAGCTTAGACAGAAATGTATTTTTCAGTTTCACTTTGTTTTCAGCAGTTCAGTGAAGTCCTTAAATGAAGATAGTCGCATAGATTTTTGTTCTTGAGAAGGAGAGAACATAGCAAAACATAAGAATAAGGAGTTAGTCGTAGTCTCAAACCAAAAGTGTTGGAACCAAACTCTGAAGAGGCTACCTGAAGTAGAGTACAGTTAAGCTCCAGTGTATATTAGCTCCAGGAAGAAGCTATCAGCATTTCCAATCTAAGCGCAATCTAAGAGTTAAAATCACAATTACCTTAAGCTTATCGAGGTATTAGGAAAAGATTTTATTCTCTGGTATGAATACTGTGAAATGGGTGTTTTTAGGCAATATACAAAGATTTTTTTTGAAACTGTGAAGGAGTGTTCAGGAATTGATGGAATTATACTTTTGCTGTGCTTTTAAAACTCTTTGAATTAGTGTTATAAACAAACAGTTTGGCTTATACTATTTTAGCTTCATTTCTTTTGCTTAATAAACTTGAACAAAACCTGCAACAATTCGTGCTTATATATCAGTGAGAGACGATGCCATTAAAACCAAAGTAAAACAGAACATTACCTATCAGGCCAGGTTTCTGGCATCTGACTTGTCCAGTAATAATATAAGAAGGGATTGTAACAGTGCTGAGAAAAAAGCCACAAAGATTTAAGTATGTAGAGTTAAAAGGATAAAATAGAGGAAAAAATGGTTAGAATCAGTTACATTAAAATGTAACATTTTAAAGTCAAAACAGTAAAGATGGAAGGAAAATAAGACAAATGTATTCAACCCTCTTTTTTTTAAATAAAATTGAGTTTTCCTTGTTTGCAAATCAACAATGCTATTGCGTTAATAATTATACTAGTTTTCATTTGTTTTACTACTTTATATATTATTAGTCTTTGCTTCAGTAATGGTCTCAGTATATATGCATAAACCAAGGTCATTTTGCTAAATCTGAAAGCAATCAATGGCTAGTTAGTTATTGAGGAAATGCAGTTCTGGAAATCACATTTAAGCTAAGTTAATGAGTAAGAAACTCCTGGGGCAAAAACACCAAAATCCTGATTTGGTAATCCACAGCAACATGACTGCACTCACTGGCAACCTCAAAGAAAGTGTTGCACAAAAACCTAGTGATCTTTGTTGTGGATCTGCACTTTTCTGACACTAGTTTCAATCTAGCGGTAAATCAAGAGGATCTTTACATGTCTAGCACCAGCGAAATCATTAATTAAAGAAAGCAGTCACACTAAAGTATTCTCAGACAGCAAACAGGGAGGAAAACTGCACTAATTACTTTACAATAAATGAAGTTTTGATTAAAAATTTTACAAAATTGAAATAAATGATTGGAACATACATGTGGACTGTGGTGGAAGCTGAAATATATTTCATAAACATTAAAAGAAAACTTAAAAATCAGGCATTCCTTTTATCATGAAAAAACTTTGCTTTTCTGCAGTAGTTATGAAATTAGTACACTTGTAGATGCACAATTAACACCTCATTCAACAAGATGCAGCTTTTTTCAAAGGTTATTCAATGGTATAATGGGCAACATCAGCGATTTCTATTTAATTGCAGTCTAGGGCAAATTTAACAGTGCACACTATAGAAAAGTCCAGAATCAAGAAAAGCAATTTCTTCATTCCTGCATTTAAACTGACTCCAGAAAATGTTGAATTCATCTTATATTTTAGAGGAACGAACACAGTGAGTGTTGACAGTTTTACCATCATTACCACTGCGAAATCTGGCCCTGTAAAATGTTCAAAATTTTCGCTGTTCACTAGAATCACAGGCAGAACAAAGAATATCAAAAAACTTGCTACACAAGCTGCCCAACACCATTGGTTTAATTCACTCTAGACAAATGTCATCTGTTACAAACTTCAACAGTACGGTCACAGTCAGTACTTTTCAAATTTTGCATCGTTAAGAAAATGATCTCTCAAGCTAAAAAGACAACCAGCCAGATCTCTCAAACAACCAAGAAACAAAAAAATAGATAATGTACAGCTGTAACAACTCAAGGTTTCAAAACACAATAGCAATAAGAAACTGACCAAATGACTCCAGATAAGTAATAGTTTAGACTATTTAAACCAGCTTGGGAAGCTCCTGCCCTTGTGGAGATAATACAAGCAACAACTTCAGAACCACATAATACTGATATTCTAACTTGGACATGGTACACTGAAGTGCATTTATAAAAGCAAACATATGCATTCATGTTTTGTTTTGTTCATGGGATGTGTATGTTGCTGGCAGGCCAGCATTTATTGCCTTTCCTAATTGTGATGGAGGTGATACTGAATAGCCTTCTTGGTCTGCTGCAGTCACTGGGGGAGTAGGGAGATGCAGTGCTGTGAGGAAGGGAGTTTCAAGATGTTCGCCTGGTGATCGTGAAGTAATGTTGTATAATTCCAAATGAGAATGAATGAGATTAGAGGAGAACTTGCAGAATTCAGTGTTCCAATGTAACTGCTGTCCCTGTCCTTCCAAGTGGTAGTGCTTGAAAGGTGCTGATGGAGGAGTCTTGGTGAGTTATTGCAGTGCATCTTGTCAACAGTACACACTGCTGCCACCATGCTCCAGTGCTGAAGAGTGAATATTGAAGGTGGTGGATGGGGTGCCAATCAAGCAGACTGCCTTTTCCTGAATGATGTCAAGCTCAAATGTTTCTGGAGGTGCACCCTTTCAGGCAAGTGGACAGTATTCCATCACACTCCTGACTTGTGTCTTTTACAATGGTGTTCAGGCACTGGGCAAACAGGAAATGAGTTATTGCCGCAGAATTCCTAGCCTCTCAACTGCTGTTGCAGTCACAATGTTTACATGGCCAATCCAATTCAACTTGTTGTGAACTGTAACCCATTAATATTAATACAAGGTGATTCAAAGATGGCAAAGTCATTGAACATCAACAGGTGATAGTTTCTCTTTTGTTAGAAATGATCACTGCCTTGCACTTGGGTAGCATGAATGTTACTTGCCATTTATCAGCTCAAGCCTACATCTTTCAGGTTTTGCTGCATATGAACACAGAATGCTTCAGTTTCTGAGGAGTGACAAATGGTTTTGAACATTGTGAAGATGGCAGCAGAGTAAGACCTTTCTGCCAGAGGTCATCTGTTCCGCCTGTTCTTTTCCTTTCTTCCTTTTTTCTTTTTCTTTTTCGTTACCCTTAGCCCCGAAGCCAGGCAGTGGGTCCCAGGCGGGTCCCAGGCGGAGATTGGAGTGGGGGAGGTAGCCCTGAAACAGACTGGAGGCTGGGAGCAGAGCGGGAATGGCTGTTGGACTGGGGCCTGACACAGGCAGTCAGACCATGTGCGGAAGCCCTGTGCTGAGCTGCTACAATGTAATGTTTATTTGAATTTTTTTTAACCTGGCTGTAAAGTCAATCCTTTAACAATGTCTTATTTCTAACTTATTTATTAAACTCTGTAAAGTAATGCAACTACTTTTTTATTCCTCTTTTGTATCCAAGATTTGTACCTAGGTACTTGTACCTAAGATGCACTATAAGATGCAGGCAATGTAAAAGCTTTCCACTGTGCTTCTACAATGGAGTACACATGACAATAAGGGATATTCTTCTTCTTCAGTGCACATCCTAACTTCTGACCTTATGATGGAAGGAAGGTCAATAATAAAGCAGCTGAAGATAGTTGGCCTTCGGACTCTACCTTGAGGAACTTCTGCAGTGTCATCCTGGAGCTTTTGATGGTAACTAAAGCATTTTCTTGATGTTATGTGACATTGCTGCAGATTTTTTGTTTAAGAAACTTAACTACAATTAGCACTTGACAGCTTGGCTCAGTTATTACTCCTCTCATCTAAATTAGAAAGTTGCCAGATTAAGCCCCACTGGAGATCATAACTTAGGCAGATACTTTTGTGAAATGCTGATAGAGTGCCGTGCTGCTTTTTGAGGACAGTAATAAACTGCATGCTCGGATAGACATTAAAGCCCTCATGACATTATTTGAAGAACAGGGAGCCCTTCCAGGGTTTGAATTCTCCAACTCCAACAAAACTGACTGGTTAATAATTGTCTCACTGCTGTGCATGAGCTGTTACTGTGTTCAAAATGACTATCTATAAAAATTGCTTGCACCTTAAAAATAATCCACAGCATGCAGCATTCTGGAATGTAATGAGATACTATAAATAAAAGTCTTTATTTTCAGAAGTCAAGCAATGAAAGTAGTTGAGAACAGGAGATCAAAAAAGAGTAACATACAAAAAGAAACTGAGGTCGGAAGATTGATTACATATAGCTGGCAATTGCCTTAGTTAATTGCATCTCAGGTATCCTGTCAAATGTTCTGTAGGCGAGGTGCTTCATATTCAGTTTTGTTCTGCGCAAATCCATAAAATTATACAAATGCATGCAATGCAAAGCAGCAAGATAAACATTCTTCGACAAATGTTTTCATTTAGAGCAACAAAAAAATATCAGAAGCCACGAGATATAGATGTGTGAGGTTTCAGCAGGTTAGTTCATTAAACTCTATTAAGCATTGATAACGGATGTAAGTGAACAAGAGACAACACAAAGCATGTGCAGTCTAAATGAGAGTAACATACTTCTGATCTATATAACTGAAAATTTGTTCATGTGTGCTACTTGCCCATGCAGCTGCAATCCATGCAATGTCACAAACTGTGACATACCTGTCAGGTGCCTGCAAAAAAGATGGCAGAGACCAAACAAGAAGAGAAAAGAACACTGTCTTTCTTGCTTCCAATTTTGTCACTACTCTCTGTTCCCTCCTGCTTTCATTTACTCACACTCCCTGCTGTCCACCTTCCTCCACCACTTCCTTCCACTAAAGGAGAGAGCAGCAAAGGGAGCAGGAGGCAGCAGTGAAGATGGTGTGAATGGAGGAAGTGATAGATCAAATGCTAAGCAACAGGAGGAAGTGGTGACAGGAATCATGAATGGAAAGGAGCGGTGATAGGAAGCAGAGGGAATGGTGAAGGAAGCAGCACAGCAAACAGCACAAGTAGGAGAAAGCAGCAAAGAATAAGAAAGAGAGTAGCAAGCGGCTGGAATGTTGAAGCAGACTACAGGTAGCGAGAGGGTTACCAAAGCCAGGATTTCTCCAGCTTCTGCACACCCAGCCCAGAAAGAAAAATCAGAGCCCAAATATTCAATATTAACTGGTCCTAATATGTAGATGATCTTGCTATTAACACAGATTATGCAGTCTATACCGACAGATATGAATATTTGCCTGTGAAATGTTATCATTGGATGAGACAGAAAAGGTCTAATTTTGCATTTTACCAGCTGGGGTGTAATATGGCAAACCAGACTGCCCAGACATTATCAGCAATGGATATAATCAGATGAATTATGAAATGGGCAGACATTTCACTCTGCAATATAATGCACAGCTAACGATGCTCAGAATTATTCCCAACATGTATTCATATTCACAAGATCATCAATTAGATTTTTAAATTGCTAATTAATATAGTGATTGATTAATCAAACAATTAATTGAAAAACATGTCATTTGTGAATTTTAAATTGTGCAACTGCCAACTTTGTATATGGACAGTGTTAACATCTGCATTTGTTACAAGTATTTAACATTTGCACCTTACTTGTTCCCATTCCCTGGTTTTTGACTGTTGCCTCCCATTTTAGCTGCAACGCTGGGTATAGGCAGGAGAGTCCGTCCCATCGCTTGGCCATTCACAACATAAACCTTATTTCTAATATTTTCCACATGACGGTCTATATCTTGTGAAATAAATTGTGGCCATTTTCTGTGGTTTCTCTTGCTTGAAAGCACTTGTACCAGAATCTAAAGGAAATATTGTGAGAATATTTATTGGTTTTATTGTATTGCATTATCAATACATTTCAACAATTATGAAATAATGACATGTAACGAATCTTAGAAACCTACCAAAACCTAGCAGCCCAACAATGACATAGCTAGTGTCTTGTGTGATTTGGAACACAAATTACCAGGATTAAGTATTTGAACATTGGTAACTTGTCCTTTCCTATCTATGGCTGACGTTTAGATCTAGCATGTAACTGAGCCATTTCAGTAAGTTCAACGTTTAGCCTGCACTCAGTTCAGTCAACATCAGAAGATTGCTTATACTTAAAAGATTTGTGCAAGATTCAAATTACATTTTCTGGCTTCAGCGGATGAGAGAGGGGCAAAAGTAAACAGATAGGATTGTTTTTCGGGTTCACAATCCATTAACTACAACTAAGAGGCCTGTGTGAATTTCAGAAGATTGGAGTTTGGTGAGATTCTGGAGGACTATCTCTGACTCTAATCCAGTAATAGCTCTCACCTTCAAAATAGCAGGACAAAGACAGAATATTGAATGAAAAGCTGCAGAAAAATTCTAACAAAACCCATATCAAAGATCCATTGCTTTGTTAACAGATTTAATAAGGTTTCATTACATTTAAAGACGGATTCACTAATCCTGAGAGAAATGGTCTAAGATTGCTTTCTGCAACGAAACAGTTATGCTGATGTTTACAGAATCATAGCACACTTAGCACTGAAGCATTCAGCCAGAGTCTGTGCCAGAGCCTGGATAATAACTCAGTTTGTTCCACTCACCTACATTTAACAATTTCTTTGACATTCAAACATAAATCTAATTCCACAGCAACGGCTGCTGTTCAATCTGTATTCACCAAACTGTCAGGCATTGTTTTCCAAATCCTAAACATTCTGTACCTTTATTAAGAATGTCTATTTCCATGTCCACACCGGATTTTGTCTTTGTGTCAGTTTATCCGCTCCTGAAGCCCTTACCTGTATGCATTTGAGAGCCTTGGCTCAGTTGGTGGTAAAGCAGCCTCTAAATCACACACTTGTGGAACCAGGTCCCATTGCAGATGCTGAAGCAAAAAAAATCTAGGCTGCGTTCACCAAAGTACTGAGGGAGTGCTAGACTGAGATACCATATTCTGGATATCCTCTCAGGTGGACGTGAAAATCAATATTTTGTAAATAGACAGAGGAGGTGTCCCTAGTATTCTTGCCAATATTTCTCCTCTAATCAACATCACAATAAACAAATGATCATAAAAACATTATTCTTTTTAGGAGTCTGCTTTGTGCAATTTACTCATCATGTTTCCTACTTTACAGTGGCTACACTTCATAAGCGCTTCATTGACTGTAAAGCACTTTGAAGCATCCAGTGGTCATGAAAGGAAATTTCTGCCTGCCAGTTTTTGACTCCAATGTATCTGGGCCAGATTCCTCCCAATTTTCTGAAATCAGTTCTTCACAAGTTAAAACATTGTAGATGCTGGAAATCTGAAATAAAAACAGAAAACACTAAAAAAAATCATATCCAGTAACGTCTGTGAGGAGAGAAACAGAGTTAATGTTTTGAGTCCAATATGACTCTTTTTCTGAAACTCAAGTTTTTTTTTAATTCTAGACTTTTGCTCATCCTTCTCCATAGCTATTCTAAACTTGATATTAAGATAACTATTCTGAAAGTGCAGTGTCACTGAAGCATATTCCATCTGACACATTTTATTCCCCAAGACTGAGTATCTCTTATTGCTTAGAGCACAGTTCAGAGTTAACTGCATTGCTGTGGATCTCTAGGCCAGGTGAGGTAAGGACAGTAGATACCTCTCGCTCAAGGTGAAGTGAATCAGATGAGGTTTTGTAACAATTGATAGCAACATGGTCATGATTAGGGATAACAAGGTGTAGAGCTGGATGAACACAGCAGGCCAAGCAGCATCATAGGAGCAGGAAGGCTGACGTTTCGGGCCTAGACCCTTCATCAGAAATGGGGGAGGGGAAGGGGATTCTGAAATAAATAGGGAGAGAGGGGGAGGTGGATAGAAGATGGATAGAGGAGAAGATAGGTGGAGAGGAAACAGACAGGCCAAAGAGGCGGGGATGGAGCCAGTAAAGGTGAGTGTAGGTGGGGAGGTAGGGAGGAGATAGGTCAGTCCAGGGAGGACGGACAGGTCAAGGGAGTGGGATGAGGTTAGTAGGTAGGAAATGGGGGTGCGGCTTGAGGTGGGAGGAGGGGATAGGTGGGAGGAAGAACAGGTTAGGGAGGCAGGGACAAGCTGGGCTGGTTTTGGGATGTGGTAGGGGGAGGGGAGATTTTGAAGCTTGTGAAACCTTCCCTACCTCCCCACCTACACTCACCTTTACTGGCTCCATCCCCGCCTCTTTGACCTGTCTGTTTCCTCTCCACCTATCTTTTCCTCTATCCATCTTCTATCCGCCTCCCCCTCTCTCCCTATTTATTTCAGAAACCCCTTGCCCTCCCCCATTTCTGATGAAGGGTCTAGGCCTGATACATCAGCCTTCCTGCTCCTCTGATGCTGCTTGGCCTGTTGTGTTCATCCAGCTCTACACCTTGTCATCTCAGATTTTCCGGTATCTGCAGTTCCTACTATCTCTGGTTGTGACTAGGCTAGCTTTTTATTCCAGATTTTTACTGAATTCATATTCCACCATTTTTTTCAATTCCACATCTCCAGAACATCAGCCTGGAGTTAGGTAATTGATTTCACTGCCTGAAAGGGTGGTAAAGGTATGGGCCCTCAATACATCATATTTGAAGTGCTGTAAGCTACGGATGAAGAGCTGAAATGTAGGCCTAGGTTTGATAGCTCTTTGTCAGTCAGCATGGAAATTATGGGCCAAGTAGCCCTTGTTACAGTAATGTTATCATTATGGCCCCACCTCCCTGCATCAATTTCAAATGAAGCCACTCAGTTGCAGAAAATCAAGCAATATCTCATGTGCCATCCAATAAGTCCATGTGTTTCTCAAGTTGAGAAAAAGTTACAAGAAACCAACTTCATTCGAACCTTGTATATGGAGTGTCATTGAGGGAATTCCTGTGAGTCCTGAACATGATTTAAAGGAACATAGGCACAGGAAAGGAAACAGATGCTTAACAGGGCAAGACAGCGGCTCAAAACAATCAAAAACAGAAATTGCTGGAAAACCTCAGCAGGTTTGGCAGCATCTGTGGACGGAATTCAGATTTTAACATTTCGGGTCCAGTGACCCTTTGTCAGAACTGCTCAAAACAATCACAGCAGTTTTTAGTTAAGCTGCCCCGTGGTGGGACCAAGAACTACTAAGGAAACTTGAAAGAATAGTAGGCTGTAAATAATAGTAGATTGCCATTATCAGCTAGCTGTTTCATAGATGGTGAAGCTGATATTCTGCTGCAAGAGAGGAATAAGACTTACTTTGTTTGGCACACAAAGAAATCTCACCAGGAGTTAAACCCTTAGAAAATTACATCTAGTGTAGATATAAAAACCTATTGATTTTGCAACTGCATTGTCACAGCATACAAATATCTATCAAGTCCTGCTGTTGCAGATAACATCTCAATCATGAGCACTGTGAGGTTTTAAGTTATCAAACACATAGATCTTATCTTTGTTTATACAAGTCTTTGCCATAACATTTTATTGCAAGTATAAACAATTCACCGTGAAACAGTTTCGTTGTGATTGTGCCGGTCACTCGTCAACTCCATGGATACAAATGCATAAAACAAAGCAAGTGGTACACAGTGTTTGCTGTGTATTGTATATAGCTAGCCAATAGCTCAATCTGGCCCTGAGTAAAGAAACAACGTATTACAGTCATGTTTAATGTAGGAGAATGCAATTTCAGTTTACCACTCCACCCACCCACCCACACCCCCGCCCCCACACCTCCCAAAAGTACCAGCTTAATTAAACAAAACAGGGAACACATAGGCATTGTATTTCTGATGGCTTATTCCAAATAGTTGGTGGTGGGGGGGTGCTCCTTAACATTTTTCCAATAAAAAGAAACACGATGAAATTTTAGTCTTTACACTGTAATCAATTGAATCTGCAATTACATTATCTATTTATGTGTAAACATGTCACCAGTAAGAACTGATTACACAGGAAAGGTGACATGTTGAAACAACATCTTGTATCACCAAAACGCAAACCTGCTTTATTGCAATGCACCATCAAGTATGAATTTGTTACATGCATTACTAGGATTAAACAATTGTGATGTAGGATATTCTGCAGTTTCATGAGTAAGCAGTGCCAAAAATAGCTAGTGTAATGAGAAGGGGAACATCAAGGGGGCATACACTGTTTCTTTGATAGTTTTATTTGCCGGATGCTCTTTCCTTTTGTCTCCCAGGTCTTTAACTTTTCTCTCCATAATTTATTTGCACAGGCACTTTCATTTATCCTCTCCTCAAGTATCTCAGGTTTCATCTCCTCATCTTCTGCATTTCTCTCAATGATTCAGGTCTAGAATTTAACAGCGAGTATCTTTGGGTGTCTTGCCCACAGAATGCTAGCCAACTCCATGCAAATGGGACGGGCCTGGGATTTTGGATCTTAGATCTTTCTGCTGTGCTGAACAAGTATGATTTTATTAATGTGCACATAAATGACTTGGTGAAATCACTGCAGTCTGTAGTCTTGTTGCGCAATGTCAATATGCAGGGTTCAGGGTCAGGGGGCATGGCTAGGTGATTAAAGTTGAGGCCTGGAGGTCAAATTCAGGATCAGCTCAGAGATCTCTGGACGAGCGACAGCAGCACCAGGCTGTGTAGTAAACTTGCCCGTTCAATTCCATGCTGCTTAGCACTGGATTTCCTGAAGCCAACCGACACAACTGCTCTCTCGCTTAAGGTGCCAAGGGAAACGGGAGAAGCAGTAAGCATTTGGTCACTTATAGATCATGGCTACTTGGCCTATCATTTCCATACTGACTGATAAAGAGCTATCAAAGCTATCAAAGCCAAATTTATAGCTTACAACATGCTGTCACTATTTTTGATACCTTTGTTGGAATGAACAGAAAGTAGATACGCCCTCCTATAATTTGAGGAGCTCTTCAGACAGGGATGGGGGAAATCAGCATTTAGGATCACAGAAGGACACCATTAAACAGCCATTAATACCTGGGAGCAGAGCAGAAGCAGTTGAGAGCCAAGTGCAGGATAAATACATCCCAGTGACTGGAACACAGCCTTTCCTAGATGGGAACCACATTAGTCTCATTGATCCTCTCCAATGAATTCTGGATGAAGCAGATGCTTAAAAGAATCATTTCTTTAAAGAAATGCATGCTGACTTTCATTTAGTAGCCCATGTTTTTCTAAGTATCAATTCAGTTTGTTCCCATTTATTAAAAGGTGAGGGAGTGGTATGTCAGCAATGTCACTAGGCTAGGATTCAAATCTTTTAGGAACATGGGTTTGAATCCCTTTGATCATCACTGATGGGGAAATTTGAATTCAGTGAAAAAAACCTAGCTTTGTGGTGACCATGTAACCATGTCAATTGCTATGAAAACACTTCTGGTTCACTGATGCCCTATCGGGAAGGAAACCTGCCACTTTATCTGGTGTGGCCTACTAGTGACTCCAGGCCCACAGCAATGCGGCTGGACTGCTCCTCTGGGCAATTAGGGATGGTCAATAATGCAACAACACCTCTCCTTCCTCAGGAGGCTCAGGAAATTTGGCAAGTCCATAAGGACCCTCACGAACTTTTACAGAAGCACCACATTATGTCTGGGTGCATAATGGGCTGGTATGACAGCTGCTCTGCCCAGGACTGTAAGAAACCACAGAAGGTAGTGTGCACAGCCCAGACCATCATGGAAGCCAACCTTCCATCTACGAACTCCATTTACACCTCTCATTCTTGCGGAAAGGCTGCCAACATCATCAAAGATCCATTCCACCCTGGCAATGATCTCCTACAACCTCTTCCATCAGGCAGAAGATACAGAAGCTTGAACAGATGCACCAGCAGGTTCAAGAACAGCTTCATCCCTGCCATTATTAGACTAATGAATGGACTTTCTAACTTCAAATAATGCTGATCTTGCCTTGCATACGTCCTGTGCTGTGTAACCTGTAAGCTTTAGTCTGTCCAAGTTTTTTTCACCCTATGATCTGTATGTCCTTGATTACTATGATTGGTCTGTACTGCTCACAAACAAAGCTTTTCACTGTACTTAGGTGCACATGACGACAAATCAAATCAAAATCAAATAAATGCTGTTCTAGCCAGTGACACCCGTGCCTGCAAAGTTGTAAGAATTTCAACTGCTACCAATGTCAAGTATAATTTCCTATTCTGTGGAGATCCAGCCACGTAATAACAGCTCCAAGTAACATTCAGCTACTTCCTCCTTTCCACAGAGCGAGTGTTGCAGATGTTATTACTGGGTGTGTCTACTGACAATGAGTGACTGATTTCACAGACATCTTCCACACTGTCTTGCAAGAAGGCTGCATCATGAAAGCACAGCGATGATCTGCACAAATACCAGGCAAGCAACCTTTGATGGAAAAGTCTATCTCCAGATCAACTTGAAGCAGATGGCTTAACTCATGGAAGTTCCCCAATGCAGACAGGTCTGTTCTCATAGGCAATCTCTCAGTAACAGCCAACGCTGATCTGATGCCTCAGGTGTTTACACATCTGTCTAGGTCAGCCAGTGATAAATTTACCTTCATTGTTTAAATGATGTGATGCCATCAGAATCTCAGGGATTCCCACTTTGTCTCATTTGACGCAAATTATGTTTCATGTATAAATAGTATTCTCAGAAAACTACTGGCAAAAACAAAGTCCTGCAATCAATAAATCAATAAATGAAAGAATTTGAATTAATACACTGAGGAAAAGGTAGCAAATGAAATGAATAATCATATAAAAAAAGTCAAAGACATTTTAAAAATACAAAATGCTCTTTTTTAGCACTTTAAGAAGTGCCTCGAGTCCACATAAATGTTTGGTCTTTGCAAACCCAGTTGATCTTGGTTTCTAAATGCAAACTGTGAACTGAAAGTCAAAGGTTTGCACATAATATAAACACATTTTCACTGTGTAAGAACTAAAGGTGAAGGGACACTGCCTGGCTTGAATTCTTGCAGCACAAACACAAGGCCTCAATTTTCACTGCACCCTACATTAGTTAAGCTTAAATCAAATGTATGGAAAATCACAAGGC
Organism: Rhincodon typus; assembly: GCF_021869965.1. Classification (NCBI taxonomy): domain Eukaryota; kingdom Metazoa; phylum Chordata; class Chondrichthyes; order Orectolobiformes; family Rhincodontidae; genus Rhincodon; species Rhincodon typus. The sequence continues at coordinate 80,494,701 of NC_063333.1, forward strand.
ATACATCTGAAATTGCCCAAGTCATGTTCACTAAAGGATAATTATCTTACCAAAAGCAATAAACAGTCAACATTTACCCTTAAGTATCCAAACCTGGTGGAAGCAGAAAGGTCTATGTCAACATCCTCAGTCTACACCTTCCACAGATTTCTTCAGTGACTAATGATAACGAAACAAACAGTTAAAAGGGGCAGGATGCAGTTTTATACAAGGTGGCTGCCTGCAAGCAGTGGCACCTATTCTGTAAACTAGCAGTGGCAACCAAGGTGGGTGCGTGTGTGTGTATTTACAGGGCAAACTTTTAAGAAAATTTGCTTGTGTATAACAGCCATTCTGTTTTTTAAGACCATGAGAAATAGGAGCAGGAGTAGGCAGTTTGGCCCCTTGAACCTGCTCCAACCTTCATTAAGGTCATGGCTTTTCTGACACTTCTCACGCCCACTTTGCTGCCCTTTCCCTGTAACCCTGGATTCCCCTATGGTACAAGAATCTACCTAATCTCAGCCTTAAATATACACAAGGATTCTGCCCCAACAACTCTCTGTGGCAAGGCATTCCAAAAAACTCACACACTTCAAAAAAGAGATTTTTCTTTGTCCCAATCTTAAATTTATTCTGAGACTATGGTCTCTGGTCCAAGACTCTCCCACGAGGGGAAACATTCCCTCAGCATTTATCCTGTCAAGCTCCTTTTAAATCTCTTATCTTTCAATGAGATCGCCTCTCTTTCTTCTAAATCGCAATGAGTAGAGTCTCAATCTGTTTAATCTTTGCTCATAAGACAATCCTTCCATACTAGGGATTATCTGAGTGAACCTTCTCTGAAATACCTCCAAAAGAAATACTATTTTTCCTTAAACAAGGGGACCAAAACTGCTCACAATACTCCAGATGATATAGAACACTACAAATGCAGTACCATTGAGGGCCATTTGAATGGCTGTTTAGTAGTCTCATTTTCAAATGCTGTCTTCCCTTCAGAAACCTGTGGGCCTACTAACATTGTTGTAAAGCACCTCAATAAAATTTCACCAGTTCTACTGTAGAGGTGGTTCACAATTACACCAGCACAATACAGATACCATTTAAAATATGTAAGCAATAAAATATATTTTGTGAATACGATCAGACATAGATTTTTAATAAGAAATGTTATCTATATACATGTCTGTCATATAAAAGCAAAATACTGTGGGTGCTGGAAACCTGAAATAAAAGAAAAGGAACTGGCAGCATTTGTCGAGAGAAATAATTCATACTCAGTCCAGTATGACTCTTCTTCCAATACCACACTTGAAACATTAACTGTTTTTGTCTCCACAGCTGCTGCTGAGTTTCTCCAACACTTCCTGTTTTTATTTTATATTTTTGTCCTAGTCTAGCAACTACAGAAATATTGACTACTTTTCATGCAACCTGGTGGAGATACAACATCTGCATGCCAGACAGCAGAAGCAATATACAACAGACAAAGCTAAATGATCCCACAGCGAACAAATCAGATCTGAGGTTTGCAGTCCTGCCATATCCAGCTATGAATGTTGGTGGACGATAAAACAATTAACAAGAAGAGGCAGCTCCATAAAAATCCCCATCCACAGCAATGGAGGAGTCCAGAATATTAGTACAAAAAACAAGGCTGAAGGATTTGAATCATCTTCAGCCATAAGTAATAAGTGCTGAGTGGATGATCTGTCTCAGCCTCCTCCCAAGTACCCCAGTGTCACAGATTCCAGCCTTCAACCAATTTGATTCACTCCACTAGATGTCAAGAAGCAGGCAGGCAATGACAATCTCCAAGAGAGAATCTGAACATCTCCACTTCACATTCAATGGTATTATAATCATTCAACATCCTGGGAGTTACCACTGATGAAATATTGAACAGAACCAGCCATACAAATACTGTCAGAGGCTAGGAATTCTGTAATGAGTAGCTCACACCCCAATTCTCCAAGGCGCAAGTCAGGTGTGTGATGGAATATTCTCCATCTATGTGACGCGTGCAGCTCCAACAAAACTCAAGAAACTTAATATCATTCAAGACAAAGCAACCCTGGTTGGTGGACACCTGATTACTCACCTTCAACATTAATCTTCATCAGCACCAACACACAATGTCACCAGCATGTATCATCTATAAGATGCACTGCACAAACTACCATGTCTCCTTCAAAAGCAGCTGCCAAACACATAACCACTGCCAGCTTGGAGGAAAAAGGCAGCAGATGCATGGGAGTACCACCATCTGCAAGATCGCCTCCAAGACACACAAAATTGTGACTGGGAACTATATCACCATTCCTTCGCTGCCACTGGAAACTGTGGAGCTCCTTTCTAACAGCACTGTGGGTGTAACTATCCATCAAGTACTGCAGCAGTTCAAGGCTGCAGCTCACCTCCCACCTACTCAAAAGCAATTAAGAATGGACAATAAAGGCTGGCTTTGCCAGTGATACCTATATCCTATGAATGGATTAAAAATAATGGGCTGAAATTGTGTACTGGACTATTTTAATGATACTGTCAGCAGCGTCTCCAAAGAGGAAGGAGTGGAGGTGGGAATTGCGTGAGTGAGTCATTCCATGAAACTCACACTTTTTATTGGCTATATGGCTATAAAGAAGCTGAAATTGTAGATATCTGTAAATGGTAATGTGCTCTCTGTCTCACCTGATTAGTTACTCATAACATGAAAGGTTGAAATAAGGGGCATATTACCCCAATTATAAATGGGTACTGCACTGGCTGATAGATAATGGGGATCGGTTAGTTTAATTAACTGGACGGCTGCTTTGTGATGCACAGTGATGACAAGAAGTCCCATACCAGCTGAGGTCAACATGAAGGTCCGGCCTTCTTAACCTCACCCTTTGCCTAAAGCATGATGATGTTCAGGTTACATACACTTCTCTAGTCTCATTTTATAAGAGAGAAGCTCTCTTTGACTATGGTGACTTTATTTTTGTATTTCACTATACAGGAAAGGAGTGTTCAACCTCAGATCCATGCTGAATTAGAATTCTGGGAACAGCAATGCAAGTGTCACAGCTGGAAGTGTCAGGCCAAGGAAGAACTCCTGCTGATATATACAATTAGGTTAGCAGTTGAGAACAGGGATCAAGTTTTGCTTCTATGCTCCCCACAACCCACCAAACTGAATAACCTGCTAACACAACTTTTTCTTAAATTTCAAAAATATACTTCATTCATAAAAAATATCTTTATATACACACATAGTCACTAAAGCAGTTCAGTTTTGTACAGAAGCATATGAAGGAACAAATATCAGAGTTTGACTCCATCCAACAAACAAACCGATATTGTACTTACACACTAACACTCAACATCCAGCCTTACAGCAAAAGGACTAAACCTTGACAGAGGTATAGACAGAGTTGTTGTATTCTTTAGAAATATATACCAGCGTGAATCACTTCCCCCATCTAAACAGGAAAATGTGAATTGACTCAGATAAAGACACCAGCAAACATGGCCTGAAGGTGTTAGAAGTAAAATGCTTCTAAAACTTGAAGCAAGCAGTCTAATTAAAATATTCAATTACAGTTTCATACCCAAAAAGCATTTGATTTCCCCACCCAAAATGCTTGCTATTTGCCTGTATATTTAAGAAATCATTAAAAAATGTAGAATTAAATATTTTTAAGCAATTCTAAATTTGTTACAAAATCATATTTGTACCAAAAATATTATTTAAGTGGGTTGAATAATATTTTTAAGTAGCCTAAACAGCAGTTCTCAAAATGGCAAGATAATCACATAAGTTGTAATTGGCAAGATGAAGTTATTAGAAATGAGCTTTGCTCGGTGGAACTAGACCACCAGGACAATCTGTTTAAACTTATCAACCGTGTTTGGCAAATCTGTTTGGAGGTCTTTTTTTTGAGGGACGTAACTGGGAGAATGGATGAAGGGTGAATCAGTGGATGTGGTATATTTAGACTTTTAGAAGGCTTTCAATAAGATTAGTGAACAAAACTAAACCATGAGACCAGGGTACAAACTGATATTGGTTGAAAATTGATAAACAGACAGAAAACAGAGGGTAAGCATTCTCAGATTGACAGGATGTGACTAGTAGGATACCTCAAGAATCAGTAACTAGATCCTAGCTATTTACAATTTATATTTGGATGTGGAACCAAATTTCAAAGTTTGTAGGTAAAACAAATCCAGGCAACTGATTAATTTGTGAATGGAGGTTACATAAAAAATATTGCTACTAGTCTTTTTGAATGGAGATCAAGATTATGCCAATAAAGACACTGCTTTCCCAGAGTCAGACAGACCACAGTGGATTACTCTGAGAAGAGAGAGAATTTGTGGCCCCCACGCCCCCACCTACCCAGTTTCTCTCCAGTAATTCTGCAAACACGTGACCTGCCTGCGTCTAACCAGCCAAAATATTACAGGCAATGTCTTCAACATAAATCAAACAGCTGCTGACTTCAGAAGGAAAGACAGAAATTATCTGCCAAGACTTTAAATCTCTCCATGAAAAATCAAGGAAAAATAAATCACTAAACATAGCCTGAAAACATACAATGTTAAACCTACAGGATCTCTATATGATTGACTTTCCTTTGGATGCTCAAATAACTTAGTTTACCTTCCCTTCCTTGTCACCTACATTTGTAAAGGGCTGGGTGGCTTGTCAGGTTTTTGGATATATGAGCTAGAGAAACTTGGAGTATTTTGTAATCTATCAGTGTAAAAGACAATAAACAGTACTTTCTAAAAGAAATGTGTATATTTTGCGGTCACAGCACTTAAATGGTTAAATACTCACTAGATTTGCAAATACACATTCTTTTAAAATGCCTGTTGCATTCAACTGAGAAGCAGAAAGAAAGGGGAGCCATCCTATAACTTATCATTTGGCTGTAAGACATCTTTATATATTTGGTAAAACAATAATAAAAATGAAACACTAAAACATATATTAAAAACAAAATAAACATAAAAATAAACTCATACTTTAAAAAGAATGCAAAATTAAAGCATGTAATTTTGCTCATCCAGCTTGTAATTTCTCAAAATATGGTTTCAATTTATCTGGGAGAGAAAAGCACTCACCTCTTCGACCAATGTAGTTATTTGATTTAGTGGAGATGCAGACAAGTGCCCAAACAGAAGGACTCTTCTGTAATTCTCTTTTAGAACAGGACCGCTAATTTTCTTGATTACATAAACAACTTTACTTTTCAAGTTTGAAGGTAACTGAAAATAAATTAAAATGTGATTTGAAAATCAATTATGTTTACTAATTACATACTAGTTGATGAACATAAGCATTGTAATGTTCAAGGTGCTTCAACTTGTATACACAACAGCATCTTAAGCGCTGCAATTTTTGTTTCCCTTGGTGCTGTTGAGAACCCAACACATTTCTACATTTAGGCTTGGCTGGTTGTCACAAATTAAAATTCATACACAATGCTTTGATCATCTATCATCAACACAAGTTTCACACTCTCATTACTCTTCATCTTTCAAGCATATTTGCACTTGTTCCTCATGCCTCAGTGAACTGGCTTCAAAACCCTCACCACTACATTAAAATACCTTCTGAGATGATGTGATTTCACCTCACTCTATCACAGACCATATTATGCTTTAGATACAAAAGCTGTTTGTTCTTGCACAGTGTTAAATTCCACTCTCAACTGCTCAGGTAATGAAACAGTCTGTTATCCATAAACAGCAAGACAACATGCAGTCTGAGGCTGATAAATAGTAAGTAACATGTACACCACACAGTAGTTAGGCAATGTCCATCATCAGAGGGTGTAGCCACTCCTCCATGAGATTCAGTGATATTACTATCAATTAATCCCCCACCATCAACGTTCTGAGGGACACCACTCATCTGAAACCTGACACGGCCAGTTGCATGTGGTACCAACTAAAGGAGGTTAGTGGCTGAGTATTTTGTGATGTGTCATTCACCTCCCAATCATTATTTCCTTTAAAATCACATTGTAATGCATGGCTATCTTTTTTCAATATACAATAGCTTTAAATACTCTGACGCCCCTCACCAGTGATCCATCCACAGTTTAAGCAACAACTCCCTGCAACACTGTTGCACATTAGAGCTGTGGTGATTACTCCTGTACAAGGTTCAGGGTGTAACTTCTGAGGACAACTTCTCAAACCTGTGATTGCTTCACTTAGAAACAGCTGTGTGATGTCAAGATGATAATCATCAACTTTGGCAACCATTACAGACACTATCCTAACCTGAACATATAGCGTAGCTCCTTCACTGATTCCGTGTCAAAACCATGGAATTCCCTGCTTAACATCATTGTTGATACTTTCAGCACAAGGACTGCAGCAGTTCAAGACAATTCACAGCCATGCTCTCAATGGTAGAGTTTGGGAAATAAATGCTGATCACTTGACAGTACCCCATTTGACAGCATAATACACCCCACCAATCAATCCTCTTCAGCAGCTTCGGCAAAGAGCTGGGAGCAGTGCCGAGGTAAAAGGGGAATGGCAGGGGAATAAGGAATGAAAAGGAGTGGCAGTTTGAAGTTGATGGGTTGCTTTGGGATAGCAAATAGAGATATAATAATATCAGCAAGAATTGTGACAACGTGAATGGAGGATGGAGTGGATCATTCAGTAGGACAGGCGTTGGGTGGTTAGATTGGGGAGATGAGCACATGTTTGAAGTGAAAATGAACAGGAAAGAATGCCGACGTGAAGTGATGAGATGCAAGGACCACTGTCTGCATGAAGGAGAGGGTGATGTAAGTCCACTCCTATTTTTTGGACTGTGAACTAAAAAGAAATGGGGAAAAGGTACTACTTTAAATTAATGGATTGTGGAAGAAAATGCCACAGTTAAAAAAAAATTACTAGACTCTGTCTGCATTGCATTGTCAATGCTGTTTTATTCAAACAGTAGGAGACAATACTCGACCCATCAGCACCATAATGGTGGGTACAGGGCAGTTTTTGCTTCGTGGTAGACTTTGGAATGGGTTTTCAACAAGGACAAGGTGTGTACAGAAGTGGTCAGCCTGGTGACAACTTCTTGATTGGTTCCTTGAAGAGAGGCTACAGCTTTGTGGTTGGTTAATACTGCAGAAATATGCAGCGTGGGAACAGGAAAGCACATAAATCACTCTCTTTCTCTCTCTCTCTCCCTTCTGTGAGTGGAGAAGTAAAAGAAAATTCTGAACAGGTGGCAACTCTCTCTGCAAATTTCCTTCTCAAAAGGAAAACAATGGCAAATCTTCAACCAGGAAACTGAAGAGTGAAATATAATGTGACCTTAAGCTTGCATTCTCATCAAAAAGCCAAAATAATCCCAGAAGTGAACTAAAGGAAAACATCTCATTAAGATCTATAATCCAGACTGATGCCAGAACTGTGTTTCAGCATTTTTGGTTCCTTCCCAACCCATAATATTTGTGTCTTGTCTTGATTCGTGTGTCCATTTGTTTGTGTATGAAATTTGTTTTTCAAAAAGGAAAGAGTTTAAGTTATAGAGTGACACATTAGCAATTCATGTTTCTTTCAGGCCATTAATTAGATCTGTTTTGATTGCAATAAACAACTGTTTTCTTGTTACATAGAGAAACCTAGTGAGTATTTTCTTTTAACCTGGGTTCATCAGTCAGGTAAATTGGAGATTTTGGATGGTTTGATTATATATTTTCACATCTGTGAAGGCTGGGAAATAATGCAGCTTGATTTCCAACGCAATACCCCAGTGAGTTGTAACAGCAGAAAACATGAACATAAAATAAGGGAAATGAGGGAATTGCATGAATACCAATATAAACAAGTCTAATGAAGAGGGGAAAGGGGAGGGTAAATAGGGGAAATTATTCCAATGCAGGAACCTAAAGGTAGGGATAAAATTGTCATTATGTCAAATGTATAAACAGTTGTAACAAATCAGGAGAATACCAACAAATACCTACAAAGGACAACAATTTCTCAAGAAATAAAAGATATCCATATATTTTGCCAATAGCTTCCCATTTATAAATCATAAGATGTTAAAAATACTTGCAGTGTAACTTACAACAAGTCAGAGCCTATGTATTTCAGGAAAGTTTTACAGCTATCAAATTTTTATGGTTTCGTCTGATCTTCTAAAGTTGTTTAGATTTTAATTTTTTTTTAGGACACTGAAAGTTTATATCATTGGAAGAGGCCACATATCCCACTGTTTTCAACCTACTCTTGGCTTTAAAAATCCAAAGATAACCCCACTGTCTTCCTTACGGTCTCTCTGGAGCAAGTGGTATTGTGAGCTGTACACAGGGAAACAAACGCCAGAATGTGGAAAACAATGTGACAGTCTGATTACAGTGACCCCTGAGACGAGACACACACACGGATGGATAAAGGCACACACACCTCCACCAACTATCCGCCCTACCAGAAAACCATAAAAGCTTCATTTTCCAAAACCTGATTGCCATGTTCCCAGTCCCAAGCCTGTGACCTCCCTTGTACTTCCAACCCATGATCTCCCACATTCCCACTCCCTCAGCCCCAAAGCCCACAATTGCAAGCTCTATTAAACCAGAGACACTTTAACCCTCACCATTTAGGAATGGGAATAAGTCCTGTGGCCTTTCTGTATTTACAATCAGGTGTGCCAAAATTTCTAGACTAATGTTGAGAATGTCTATAATGGAGTACCTACTGCTACAGACAGGATCCAAATTGTGTGTTAATCAATATTTTGTGTAAAGTTGTTATTACTCCTTTACTCTTGTACTCTGTGGCCCCACTTATAAAATCCACACTCCCATTTTTTAAGGCTCTGTCCACCTTACCCATACCTCCAAGAATTATCTTTTAAAAGGAGAAGCCAGGACTATTTTCCTTGAAGAAAATAATGAAAAGGGGAGATTTTATTGAGATATTTAAAGTTGTCAGGGGTCAGAGGAGAGTAAATGAATGGAAGTTGCTCCCATTCATGAATAGATTAAAAATGAAAGGGCACAACTTTAAAGAAATGGTCAAACAGAATCAATAACAGTAAGAGAAAAAGAATAGTGAATAGTGGTCTGGTATGCACTAACAGCATGGTGGAAGCAAGTCCAATCAAGGCATTCAAAGCAGAAGTTGACTGCTTTTTGAAAACAATGTTGATGTTATGGAAAAACTGAAGGAGAATAGCAATAAGTATTGTGTTTGTTCCTGGAGCCAGTATGGACTCAATAGGCTGAATGGTCTCTTTCTGAACTGTAATGATTCTGTAATTACAGAGTCATAGATTCTGTAGGACATCCTGAAAGATGCTATATAAATCAAAGTGCTTTAAAATCCATTAAGTACTTTCATACTGTGGTCACTATTGAAATGCAAGGATGGCAACAGTCACCTACGATTTGAACACCTAGATTTCTTTGCTCATTTACACATTGAAATTTGGCAAACTGAATTACAGTCACCCTGCTTAACCTTCTCTCTTTCCCTAACAGGTTGACATGCCTGACAAAATTGATTTATAAAAATGCACATTGATATAACAGTTGAAATAGTAACATTTGGTATTTATACCCAAATGTATCAAATGGCATTGGGTTTACAATAATCTGTGAACCCATACATATTAATATAAGTTAAAGAAAAATAGTAGAGACATAATTACATATAAAAGGAAATGCCACTCTAAAAGCGAATACTGCCAGTGGATTAACAGTGTTAATGTGATCCCTATATTCAAAAAGGACTGAACAATTCACGGCACTGTAGACCAATTAACTTAATGTCAGCAGTAGGAAAGATAATGGATTCATTATTCAAATATATAATAGAAAAACATCTAGAAACTGAACAAAGCAATAAAGAGAGGTAGCATGGGTTTCAAAAGAGGTCATGTTTGACTGACGTTGCTGAATACTGAAGTTCTGAAGATGTCATATCGGACTCAAAACATTAACTCTGTTTCTCTCTCCACAACTGTTGCTAAAACTGAGTTTCTCCAGCAAATTCTGTTTTAATTTCAAATTTCCAGGTTCAGCGTAAGAGAATTAAATAACTGCTAATAAGGACTATTAAGTGGCTAACAATGGGCTGTGTGTAATAGCAGACCATGTGATAATAAGGCTGTTCAGAACAGCACCTCAGTTTCTGCTCGGGAACTCCACAGCCTTCTGCACTCAACATTGAGTTCAGCAATTTTAGGGTGTTAGGCATTCTGCTATGTCCCTACCCCAACCCCCAAACACCAGGTCTTGTTATTACATGGTTTGCCATGACACACAACTCATTGTCAGCCACTAATTGTCACTGTTAGTAGCTATTCATTCTCCCTGGCTGACCATTATCTGCTTCTTTGTCTGTCCAACAGTTCTTGTCTCTCTTTAGACTCCCTCTTCACCAATCACTTACTCCTTACCCCTTATCCCCATCCTATCATCTGCAAAAATATGAACATTTTTCTAACTCCCATCAATTCTGAGGAATGGTCACTGGGCCCAAAACATTAACTCTGATTTCTCTCCACAGGTGGTGCCAGACCTCTTGAGCTTTAATTTCTGTTTTTGTTTCTGATTTCTAGCATCCGCAGTTCTTTTGGTTTTTGTGGCATCTGCAGTTCCTACTATCTCAGAATATATGATATCAGGTCACAAAGTACAGAATGGATAACAAGCTGGGTACAAAACAAAAAGCAGAGAGTAGGGGCTAACTGTGACTGGTATTATTCTGCAAAGGATCAGTGCTGAGATCACTCTTCTTTTCGATTTACATTAACCATCTAGATTTGGGAACAGAAATTTGACACCAAAGAATGTGGTGCAGTTATTGCAGTGACAGGCTAAATGCACAAAGATATTACAAAACTTGCAAAAGTATCACAAAATGGTCAAATGTACATAAGTGTGAGGTACACTAGAATATTTTGGTAGGAAGAATAAAAAGACTACATACTGTTTGGAAAATAAGTGTCTGATTAGGGCAGAGTAATACAGGGTAGACAAACAGGAGGCTAAAGAACACAGCAAGCCAGGCAGCATCTGGAGGAAAGGAGCAGTCAACATTTCAAGTATAACCCTACATCAGGACTGGATGTGGAGGTAGGAAGAGCTGCAAATAAAGAGAGGTGGAGGAGGACTGGAGGCGGAATGGTGGTGATAGGTAGACACTGGTAGTAGGAATGGCCTGGTTGGTCGATGGGAGGGATGTATCTGGTTGATGGCTGGAAGGGAGGGTCAGAAGTTTGAATGGAATGGGAGGGGTGAGATGGGTGGGAAGGTTATTTGAAATTGAAGAACTCAATGTTGAGTCCTCTGGGCTGTAGGGTGCCCAGGCAGAAGATAAAGGTGCTTTTCTTCAAATTTGCTTTCTGAGTCGCTACGACACTGGAGGATGCCAAGGATGGACATGTCAGAGGGGGAGTGGGGGCGGGTGGCTGAAATGGGCAGTGACCAGGAGGTTAGGTGAGGTTGGCTATTATGGGCCAGGTGAAGATACTCAGTGAAACAGTCACCTAGTCTATGTTTGGTCTCACCGACGTAGAGAAGACCACATCGGGAGCATCGGATGCAGTAGACTGGGTTGGAAGAGATGCAGGTGAAGCGCTGTCTCACCTGGAAGGGCTGTTTACGGCCTTGAATGGAGGTGAAGGAGGTGGTGTGTGGGCAGGTGTTGCATCTTTTACGGTTACAGGGGAAGGTATCGGGTGGGTTGGAGTGGTTGTTGGGGAGTGTGGTGTGAGCTAAGCAGTAGCGAAGGGAATGGTCCTTGCGGAATGCAGAGAGGGGTGGGAAGTTGAAGATGTTCCCGGTGGTGGGGTCTAATTGGAGTTGGCAGAAGTGTTTGAGGATGATACGTTGGATGCGGAGGCTGTTGGAGTGGAAAGTGAGGGGCACAATCCATATTACGTTTGGAGCAGGGAGAGGTGGTTAAGAGCTGTGGAGCGGGGAATGGAGGAGGCGCGGTGGAGGGCTGTCTGAATGACAGAGGGGATAAAGAGCATTGTTTGAAAAAGGCAGAGATCTGGGATGCTTGGGAGTGGAATGCCTCCTCGTCACAGCAGATGTGACAGAGACGGCGGAGTTGGGAAAATGGGATGGAGTTTTTACAGGATACAGGGTGAGAGGAGGTGTGGAGAAACAGAGTATTTGGGGTACAGATGTTATAATGCAATTATGTCTCCTGACAGACCCAAAGGCTCACATTGTGCATGCAGAAAATTCCACATATGCAAGCTTTGTGAAACGGCACTGGCAGTAAAAAAAAATGACAGCACCCAAACATGCATAATGAATATGCGTGAAGAGGATGATGGAATGATGTCAATGGCAGTATTGGCAGGGACATTATACATGCTTATCTTGCACAGGTATACTGAAAGCATTTTTGGGGGTATCAGCAGATGTTTTGTTATGATGCAGAAAACAAACTGAAGCACAGAACTGCAATCAATTTTTTTTACACAATTTCATGTTTATTTAGAGGTACATATTACAAACATTTACCTCCTAACCCAAAAACCACAGTTTTAGTCTGTTGTCATCTAAATATAGAAATTCAAATCAAATACCAGTTAATTTTCAGCACCTGCATAAATTAAACTGTTAAAAACTAAAAGAACTGCAGATGCTATAAATCAGGAAAAAACAAAAGTTGTTGGAAAAGCTCAGCAGGTCTGGCAGCATCTGTCAATAAAAAGTCAGAGTTAACGTTTCGGGTCCGGTGACTCTTCTTCAAAACAGTTCTTAGCTTCTAAATTAAACTGTTATTATCCAATTAACAACTGATACACACGTCACTGAAATAGCAGCACAAGCTAATAAAACCATTCATATTTCCAGAGGGACAGAATTGAAAAGCAGAAATGTTAAACTTGTCTAGAATGTTGATTGGACTACACTTGCAATACTATGAATAATTCTAGTCCCTATATTATGAAAGAAAAGCAATACAGAGGTATTGGAGGAAGTGCAAACTAGATACACCAGAATAAAAGAAGCCAAAGGATATAACCATATTACCAGGTACAGCTCTTTTCTCCAGAAAAAAAGCCTGAAAAGTGATAGGTTATGAAGGAGTTTGAAGGGTACAGTGAGAGATGTTGACACTGATAAATGCAACCGGAAATTCAGGGATAAGAAAACTCTTTAGTCAAAGTGTTGTTAGATTGTATAACATGATTCCCTAAGGGGGATAGAGAGAAATAGCAGGGATGTCTTACTGCATGGAGTATAATGTGGGAAAATGTGGAGTTCATTTTGGAAGATATATCCAAAGAACAAGTATTATTTGAATGGAGAAAACCTGCTTAAAGTTCCAACATAAAAAGGAACTTGGGAGGTATTTGTGCACAAAACACAGAAAGCTAGCACACAGGTGTAGCAGGTAATCAAGATGTTTAGTGGAATATTGGTCCTTACTTCAAGGGTATTGGAGAATAAAAGTAAGGAAGTCCTACTGGAACTGGTCAGAAGTCACATGACTCCAGGTTATAGTCCAACAGGTTTACTTGAAATCAGGGATAGTAGGAACTGCAGATGCTGGAGAATCTGAGATAACAAGGTGTACAGCTGGATGAACACAGCAGACCAAGCAGCATCAGAGGAGCAGGAAAGCTGATGTTTCGGGTCTAGACCCTTCTTCAGAAATGGGGGAGGGGAAG
>NC_063333.1:80508742-80521686 GCF_021869965.1 Rhincodon typus
TTTATTTCAGAATCCCCTTCCCCTCCCCCATTTCTGAAGAAGGGTCTAGACCCGAAACGTCAGCTATCCTGCTCCTCTGATGCTGCTTGGTCTGCTATGTTCATCCAGCTCAAACCTTGTTATCTCTTTATTTGAAATCACAAGCTTTCAGAGCGCTGCTTCATCTGACAAAGCAGCAGCGCACAGAAAGCTTGTGATTTCAAATAAACCCGTTGGGCTATAACCTGATGTTGTGTGATTTCTGATCTCGACCACCCCAGTCCAACACCGGCACCTGCACATCATTACTGGAACTGTACAAGGCATTGGTGAGATCTCATCTGGAGTACTGTGAGAAGTTTTGGTCCCTTTATTTAAAGAAAGATATTTCATTGGAGGCAGTTCAGAGAAGATTCACCAGGATGACACCTTTTTCAAATTCATTCACAGGATCTGAGCATTGCTGGCTAGCCCAGCATTTAGTGCCTATCCCTAGATGCCCAGAAGGCAATTAAGAGTCAACCACATTGGATGTGGAAACACATGTACTCCAGACCAGGTAAGGATGGCACTTTCTTTCCCAAAGGCCATCACTGAACCAGTATAGATTTTTCCCCAACAATCGACAATGAATTCATGGTCATCATTAGACTCTTAATCCCAGATTTTTATTGAATTCAAATTCCACCATCTGCCATGGCGGGATTCGAACCCAGGTCTCCAGAACATTCCCTGGTTCTCCGGACTAACAGTCCAGCAATAATACCACTAGGGAATTGTCTTATGAGCAGAGGTTGAACAGGTTGGAACTCTACTTATTGGAATTTAGAAGAATGAGTAGGGATCTCATTGAAACAAAGTCAAAATCATTTCATGTGAGATCATTTTTAAAATGAATAATTCAATCTTTTGTATTTGTCAATACACAATCAGACTCTCAAGGGGCTTGACAGGATATATATTTCACCCATTAAGAGAATCTAGGGCTAGAGGGCATAGGCTCAGAATACAGGAGGCTGCCAATTTAAGACCGAGATGAGGGGGAATTTCTTAGAGTGTTGCGAGTTGTGGGGAGCAGAGTTCTTGTGTATATTTAAGGCTGAGATAGAGAGAGAGATTCTTGATCAGTAGGGGAATCAACGGTTACAGGGAATGGGCAGGAAAGTGGACTTGAAGAATTTCAGATCAGCCATGATCCTATTGAATTTCACAGCCTACTACAATTCAAGTGGTGAAGATGAATAGAGTTGATGCCATTGAAAGTGAAGCTAGATAATGGCATGAGAGGGAGCACAGCATAATACAAAGAAGAATTGAATGACAAAGAAAAAGTAATATGGTAATGAGGGTTAACTGAATAAAGATGCTGGTGTGGAGCATAAACAGTTTAAGGGCCCAATGGCCCGATTTTGCGCTGTAGACAACACAAAATACCACATCAGCAATATCCGAATTCTCAATTAAAAGTTTTAAAGAAATTTACTACGCAAGACCAATTCTCATCAAATATTATTTGAACAAAGTCAAAATCATTTCACATTAGATCGTTTTTAAAATGAATAATTCAATCTTTTGTATTTGTCAAACGAAATGCTTGGCAAAATACACTTCATAGCTTTATTTTACGTTGCTTGATTCTACAGGAAAAACGTACGTTTCTCGGTTTATTTTAGAATACCTACAATATTATTTTGCTGTTAACCCACAGAAAATAAGCACCTGGTTCCGAAAAGGTTCCCTTCTTTGAAAATGGTTCTACGCGTTCAGGGAAATTGATGATAAAACCGCAACCTGTTGCGACATTTAATCTTCATTAAATGATCCGGATTAAACGGAGAGTGGAAATCCGGATTGCTCTTACCTCCCTGGAGGCTGCCAGGAGCCCCGTGTCGCTGAGAAACCACACCAGAAAATACTCTCTTTCGAGAAACTCCGACAAGAGTTTTTGGTTCTCTTTGCTCGCAATGAATTTGACCCATTTGTCAGCTCGGAGTCTCAACGAGTAGATGATCCAACCCGCGATATACTGCACCTTCTCGTCTTCTCCGAAACTCTTATCGTGGTTTTCTTCACCTTCTTCAGCCATTTCCTCCACTCTGATTTTTTGGCCGGACTACTTCCAACAATTTAGTTTTCAGTCAAATCGAGCCTTGTTTATTTTCACTGCGTTTCCAACTCACAGCTGCGCATTTCGCTAACGCTCGTGCTCCTACGAGTTGGACTCTGCTATGAACTGGTTTCCTTGGGAATGGGAATGAAAATGCAACCTTTCCATCACTAGCCTCTTCCCCTCTTCCGGAGTGAACAAGTCCACTTCAAGCCGATGCCTTCTTTATGCAGCGTCTCCCCGGGAACAAACCATACGCAGAGGGGGTGGCCGCTGGTATCAAGTGTTGCAATTGTTTCAGCTGCAGTTCTGTCAATGTAAACAGTCAATGAAAAGTGCGCATATGTCAATGTGATAAGAATATATGCATAAATTAACTGGAAAATCAACGCTAGTCATAAACAAAATCGGGACAAATGTGTTGTCAAACTGAAATAAGTAGCGAGCCATCAGAAATAACAAACAAAGCAATATATAAAACCCCAGAATGTTTTGTGGACTATAGCTAAGGTTTATTTATAAGATTCTCGTTTATCAGGACAACCTTGGGCGGGGGTGGAGTGTTGATGCGTGGACGTGGATCGTATCCCTCGAATACTCAAAACACTTTAGCGCTACAGAAGTAGCACAGAAGGATGAGAAACGATCTTTTTAAAATGCAGTGTGTTTTCAACTGTTGCAAAGTTATCTAATAAACAAAATATTACATGCCAGATCTGCAGAAGCAAACTTGTACATTTCTAACAAAACTTCATAGGGTGCCTCAAAGTCGCTACCAGTGGGTAGGAGGTTTGTAGCGCAGCGGTGACATCCTTGTCAGCGAGCTGTAAAGCTCTGAGTTCGAGCCCGTAAAAGGTGTACGTACGTGTAAAGTGGCCAATCAAGTTGGTTACCTACCTAGTGGATAAGAATGGAGGAGTTTCCTAATCAGCTATCATACACAAAGCATGACAAATTACTGCAATACTTTATCCGAGAATTGGAGTTGAGGAGAAAAGACAAAAACCCCAAGGGATCTTGTGAACAGTGGCTTGTCACAATTCTAGTTCATTTATAATTGCAGAATTCCACTACTAATATGGGAATTTGGAAAGTGGAAAAGTTCAGGGATGGTTTTGTGTTTCAATTATTTACAATGAAAATTAACTTTGTACATTTGTTGTAAAACATCCAGATTCAAATGGTATAAGACACCAAAAGTGAAGTAAGGATTTTGTAAAATATCTATTTCCAATCTTGAGGTGTGAAACCAAAGGTAACCCACATGTTGGGTTAAAAGGTTTTATGGTTGCAAAAGTAAATTTGGTCAGGTATAGGAGGACACAGACAGGCTGGCAGAATGCAGTGAACAGTTATGATCAAGAATGCATTGCCTGAGAGAATAGTGGAGAGCAATGGTTCCTGTAACCTGTGGGGCTTCACAACAGCTATGAACCCCACACACTCTCCATCATCTTCAACTGTATGACTTCAACTCTGGTTTAAATATATTACACACAAAACTCAAAAGCCCAAGTGAAGCAGCACTTTACCTGCATTTCCCTCAATCTAGTCCACTATACTTGCTGCTCACAATATGGTCTCCTCTACATTGGGGAAACAAAGCATAGACTGGGTGACCACTTCACAGAACACCTACATTCTGTCCGCAAAACAGACCCTGAGCTTCCAGTTGCCTGCCACTTCAACAGACCACCTAGTTCCCTGGCCAACACCTCTGTCTCAGGCTTGCTGCCATTCTCCATCAAAGCTCAATGCAAGCTTGGAAGAACAGCATTTCTGAAGGAAAAAAACAGTTAACATTTCGGAAATGGTGACCCTTCCTCAGAACTGATGGTGGCTGGGAAAACGTCGGTTTATATGGAGAAAAAAGGGGAGAGGGATGGGGTAGGGAGTAAACAATAGGATAGAGCCTAAAGAGAGAGAAAAATAGTCAGACAGACAAAGAGTTGACAACGATCAGGCTGGGAGGGTGAATAGTTGTTAATGGGGACTATTAGTGACTAATAACAAGTAGTGTGTAATGAGAGGATATATGGTAACAAGGCCTGCTGTGTGGGGTAGGCGACTGGAACATGGGAGAGTTTAGGCCCTAAAATCATTGAACTCGATATTGAGTCCGGAGGTCTGCAGGGTCCCCAAGTGGAAAATGAGGTGTTGTTCTTCCAGCGTTGAGCTTCGCTAGAACACTGCAGCAAGCCAGACACAGCCATGTTGGCCAGGGAACAGGGTGGTGCGTTAAAGTGGCAGGCAATGGGTAGTTCAGGATCTCTTTTGCGAACAGAACATAGCTGTTCTCTGAAGCAGTCATCCAATCTATGCTTCGTTTCCCCAATGTAGAGTAGACCACATTGTGAGCAGCGAATGCAGTAGATTAGGTTCTGGGAAGTGCAGGTGAAGTGTTGCTTCACCTGGAAGGTATGTTTGGGCCCTTGGATACTGGGGAGGGAGGAGGTAAATGGGCAGGTGTTGCACCTTCGCTGGTTGCATGGGAAGGTGCTGCAGGGACCAAAGTTCTAGCGAAAAAGGGTAAATAGGCTGGTCAACAGGACTTTAAACTAGAAAGTGGGGGGGAAACTTTCCCCAGTGGGAAACAAAGCAGCAGGTTAACATCTGTAGTGGTGGATTCAAATACGTGGAAAAATATGAAAGAAGTGACAGGGAAGGAGAACTCAGGAGAGGTTATCAAAGTCTCCAGCACAGACACAAATAGGACAGAGTGTTTGGAAAGGGCTAGCAATCAAACTTGAAACACACTGGATAAACGAATGACAATGGGAAGATGGACGGTTAATACAGGACTGAAGGTGTTATATCTGAATGCACGCAGTACAAGGAATAAGGTAAATGAGCTTGTGGCGCAGATCGAAATTGGCAAGTATGATGTGGTGGGCATCACGGAGACGTGGCTGCAAGGAAATAAGGATTTGTGTACAGGCCTCCAAACAGTAGTCAGGAGCTGGGGCGCAAGATACACCAGGAGATAGAAAAGGTGTGTAAGAACGGCAAAGCCATAGTGATCACGGGGGATTTCAATATGCAGGTGGACTGGGAAAATCATGTTGGTAGTGGATTGCAAGGAAAGGAATCTGTGGGAAGTCTACGAAAGCTGCTTTTTGGAGCAGCTTGTGGTGAAGCCCAGAAGGGAACAGGCAGTACTGCATTTAGTGTTGTGCAATGAGGCAGACTTGATAAGGGAGCTTATGGTGAAGGAACCCTTAGGATGCAGTGATCATAATATGATAGAATTTACTCTGCAATTTGAGAGGGAGAAGATAGAATCAGAGGTAACAGTATTACAGCTGAATAAAGGTGACTACAGAGGTATGAGGGAGGAGCTGGGCAGGATTGACTGGAAGAGGAGCCCGGCAGGAAAGACAGTGGAACAGCAGTGGCAGGTGTTTCTGGGAGTAATTCAGGAGACACAGCAAAAATTCATCCTAGGAAAAAGAAGCAACTTACAGGGACAATGAGGCAACGATGGCTGACTAAGGAAGTCAGGAAAATCATAAAAGCAAAAGAGAAAGCTTATAATGTGGTGAAGGGCAGTGGGAAACCAGAAGATTGGGAAGCTTACAAAGACCAACAGAGGGCAACAAAAAAAAGGAGGGAGAAGATTAAATATGAGGGTAAGTTAGCCAGTAATATAAATGAAGACTGTAAGAGTTTCTTTAGGTATTTAAAGGGCAAAAGAGAGGCAAAAGTGGACATTGGACCACTGGAAAATGATGCTGGAGAGATAGTAGTAGGGAAAAAGGAAATGGCTGAGGAACTGAATAATTACTTCGCATCAGTCTTCACAGTGGAAGACACGAGTAATATCCCAAACATTCAAGAGAGTCAGGGGGCAGAGCTGAGTATGGTGGTCATCACCAAGGAAAAAGTGCTAGTAAAACTGATTGGCCTGAAGGTGGATAAGTAACCTGGTCCAGATGGACGACACCCCAGAGTTCTAAAGGAGATAGCTGAAGAGATAGTGGTGATCTTTCAGGAATTGCAAGAGTCAGGGAGAGTCCCAGAGGACTGGAAAATCACTAACATGACACCCCTGTTTAAAAAGGGAGTAAGGCAAAAGATGGAAAATTACAGGCCGATTAGCCTAACCTTGGTCGTGGGTAAGATTTTGGAGTCCATTGTGAAGGATAAGATTTCTGAATATTTGGATATGTAAGGTAAAGTAGGGTAAAGTCAGCATGGTTTCATCAAGGGGAGGTCATGCCTGACAAATCTGCTAGAATTCTTTGAGGAAGTAACGAGCAGGTTAGACCAAGGAGAGCAAATAAATGTTATCTACCTGGACTTCAAGAAGGCCTTTGACAAGGAGCCGCACAGGAGGCTGCTGAGTAAGATAAGGGCCCATGGTGTTAGAGGCAAGGTGCTAGCATGGATAGAAGATTCGCTGTGTGGCAGGAAGCAGAGAGTGGGGATAAAAGGGTCTTTCTCAGGATGGCAGCCGGTGACAAGTGGTGTTCCACAAGGGTCAGTGTTGGGACCACAACTTTTCACTTTATACATTAATGATCTGGATGAAGGAACTGAGGGCATTCTGGCTAAGTTTGCAGACGATACAAAGATAGGTGAAGGGACAGGTAGTATTGAGGAGGTGGGGAGGCTGTGGAAGGATTTGGACAGGTTAGGAGAGTGTGTAAAGAAGTGGCAGATGGAGTACAATGTGGGAAAGTGTGAGGTCATGCACTTTGGTAAGAAGAATAAAAGCATGGATTATTTTCTAAATGGGGAGAAAATTCAGAAGTCTGAAGTGCAAAGAGACTTGGGAGTTCTATTCCAGGATTCTCTCAAGGTAAACTTGCAGGTTGAGTCAGTAGTCAAGAAGGCAAATGCAATGTTGGCATTTATTTTGAGAGGACTTGAATATTAAAACAGGGATGTACTCCTGAGGCTTTATAAGGCCCTGGTCAGGCCACATTTGGAGTATTGTGTGCAGTTTTGGGCCCCATATCTCAGGAGGGATGTACTGGCCCTGGAGCAGGTTCAGAGGAGGTTCATGAGAATGATCCCAGGAATGGAAAGTTTAACATTTGAGGAACGTTTGAGGACTCTTGGACTGTACTCACTGGAGTTTAGAAGGATGAGGGGGGGATCTAATTGAAATTTACAGAATACTGAATGGCCTGGATTGAGTGGATGTTGGGAAGATGCTTCCATTGATAGGAGAGACTAGGACCCGAGGGCACAGCCTTAGAGTAAAGGGAAGACCTTTTAGAGCAGAGATAAGGAAAAACTTCTTCAGCCAGAGAGTGGTGAATCTATGCCACAGAAGGCTGTGGAGGCCAGGTCATTGAGTACTTTTAAGACTGAGATAGCTGGGTTCTTGATTATCAAGGGGATCAAGGGTTAGGGGGAGAAAGTGGGAGAATGGCGTTGAGGAACTTATCAGCCATGATTGAATGGCGGAACAGACTCAATGGGCCGAATGGCCTAATTTCTGTTCCTATGTCTTATGGTCTTATGACTGTGGGGGTTGTTGGGGGTGAAGGAAGTGTAGACCAGGGTGTCCCTGTGGAAGGCGGACAAGGGAGTGGAAGGGAATATGTGTCTGGTGGTGGCATCTCGCTGGAGGTGGTGGAAATAGCACCTGATGATCTTATGAATGTGGATGCTGTTGGGATGGTAGGCAAGGACAAGGGGAACACGGTCGCCGTTGCGGGAGGGAAGTGACAGGGTGAGGGTGGAAATGCGGGAGATGGGTCGGACCTGGTTGAGGGCTCTGTCAACAACGGAGCTCGGTTGAGGAAGAACGTGGACATTTCCGAGGCTCCCTTGTCGAACTTGGCCTCATCTGAACATATATGACAGAGACGGAGGAACTGAGAGAATGGGATGGAGTCTTTACAGGAAGTGGGGTGTGAGGATGTATAGTCCAGGTAGCTGTGGGAGTCGGTGGGTTTGTAATGGATATTAGTGGCCAGTCTATCCCCAGAAATGGAACCAGCAATGTCGATGAAGCGAAGGGAGGAGTCAGAGATCGACCAGGTGAAAATGAGGGCAGGATGGAAATTGAAGGCGAAATTGATGAAGTTTTCCAATTCCGGACGAGAGAGGGAAGCAGCACCAATGATATCATCAATGTATCGGAGAAAGAGTTGTGGGTGGGGTCCGGAATAGGACTGGAACAAGGAATGTTCCACGTATCCTATGAAGAGACAGGCATAACTAGGGCCCATGCGGGTACTCAGCTCGTCGTCACACTCAACAACTTCTCTTTTAACTCATCTCATTTTTTTTAGGTAAGAGGAATGGCCATGGGTACCCCCATGGGCCCTAGTTATGTCCATTTACCTCCTCCCTCCCCAGTATCCCAGTATCCAAACATACCTTCCAAGTGAAGCAACACTTCATCTGCACTTCCCAGAATCTAGTCTACTGCATTCGCTGCTCACAACGTGGTCTCCTTTACATCGGGGAAACAAAGCATAGACTAGGTGACTCTGCTCGCAAAAAAGACCCTGAATTACCCGTTGCCTGCCACTTTAACACACCACCCTGTTCCCAGGCCAACATGTCTGTCTCTGGCTTGCTGCAATGTTCTAGCGAAGCTCAACACAAGCTGGAAAACAACACCTCAGTTTCCACTTGGGGACCCGGCAGCCCTCAGGAATCAATATTGAGTTCAATAGTTTTCGGGCCTAAACTCTCCCATGTTCCAGCCCCCTACCTCACACAACAGGCCTTGTTACCACATTGCCTGTCATTACACACTACCTGTTATTAGTCACTAATAATCCCCATTAACAACTATTCACCCTCCCAGCCTGATTATTATCAATTCTTTGTCTGGCCAGCTGCTCTTCTCTCTTTTTAGGCTCTATCCTATCGTTTACCTACCTCCCCTTTTTTCTGCACATAGACTGACGTTTTCCCAGCCACCATCAGTTCTGAGGAAGGGTCACCGGACCCAAAATGTTAACTCTGTTTTTTCCTTCACAGATGCTGCCAGACCTGCTGAGCTTTTCCAGCAACTTTGTTTTTGCTCCTGGAAGAACAGCATCTCATTTTCTGCTTGGGGACTCAACACCTTCTGGACTTAATATCAAGTTCACCAACTTTAGGGCTTGAGTTTCTCCCATGCTATTACCCCAAGACCCACATAGTCTGCTCTTTTACACAATCCATTGTTGGCCACGAGCAGTCCCAATTAGTAGCTCTTCATTCTCCTGGCCTGATTGTTAT
The DNA here is from genome assembly GCF_021869965.1 of Rhincodon typus. Classification (NCBI taxonomy): domain Eukaryota; kingdom Metazoa; phylum Chordata; class Chondrichthyes; order Orectolobiformes; family Rhincodontidae; genus Rhincodon; species Rhincodon typus. Next base: position 80,518,020 of record NC_063333.1, read on the forward strand.
TCACTCACAGGCTGTCCAACTGTCCTCTCTCTTTGGGTTCTTTCTTCACTTTACTCCTTAGCCCTTCCCCCACCCTATTTTCTATACAAAAGCTACCATTTTCCAACTTTCAACAGTTTCCAACAGTTCTGAGGAAGGGTCATTGGACCTGAAACGTTAACTTTGATTTCTCTCCACAGATGATGCCAGACCTGCTGAGATTTTCCAGCAATTTCTATTTTTTTTTTAATGTCCATGCTGCAACAACTAAAATTAGAGAGAACTCTGTTGGAGAGGCAGATTATATCCTGCCTTTGTGAAAATGAAAGGGAAATAGGACTACCTAGATTGCACTAGCAGAGAGCCCACATGAACCTGATAGGCTGAAGGGCCTCCTTCCAGGTTGTAACCATTCTGTGCTTGGATACTCCAGAAAAATCAGACATATTCTAACACACAACAATAATAAAATGTTTAGAAAAAGCTCAGCTCGTCTGTGAAGGTAAAAGCAGAGTTAACATTTCAAGTTCAGTGAGTTCCGAGAGAGGGTCACCAGTCCCGAAAAGTTAACTCTGATTTTTTTCTTCACAGATGCTGCCAGACCTGCTGAGTTTTTCTCGCAACCACTGTTTTTGTTCCTGACTTACAGCATCCACAGTTCTTTCGGTTTGTATAAAATGTTTAGTCATGTGTACACAAGATTCCTGGGCAGTTGTCAGGTTGCTTTCATCATTTCCCTGTTCAGATCTGAAAGCAGTCTTAGGGAATGATTGCTAGGCAACAAGGAATAGCTACTGTAATTTTTGCTTCAAGTACCTATCAGAAATTCCAACATCAAACCCCAACATCTTTGCACTGAATCATGTATGTCTGGCAAAATGTGTGATTGAACTGACCATGCCAGGGTCTCCAGAAATAATCTTGGTTTACTATGTTGTGCAATAGTAAGGCAGGAACAGCAAATGTGAAGAGCTCAGATTTTCCTTGGCTGTTTCACATGCGGAAGGTGATGAATTTTGAACTGCAACCCAAAGTGCCCTAATTAATGCAATGTTCACTTAGATTGCACCTATAGTCTCATGTCACCAGATAATGTAAGTGCTATTCTTTTCATCCACCATCAACTTAAGGTCTCACTATGTTGCTAAAGTATATTCACAGAGTTTGCTGAGGCAAGGAAAACATTATCTCTCATTTAAGAAGTGTTTTACAGTAATTTCACCTGACTGTCGGGGGTGGCAAGATCACATGACATTGCATCACTTCCTGTGATTTAATTTGCATATCACAGTCAGACCTAACCCCTTGTACAACACTTAATACAACCAAGACAAAACAATTCTGTGACCAACCAGCAGTCCCGACATCAGTGCCCTCACTTGCAGTGATCTCCATCAATTTATGCCTTCTTCATCAAACAAATTTGGGGACATCTTACAACACAAGAGCAATGGCAAAGTCTTCCTTTTGCTGCTGACACTACATGATGTAATCTGATGCAAGATAGAGGAAGGCTGTTCAAGTCCTTGCCAACTACTAAGATGATCCTGACTGCCATCCTCTGTGCTTTGGACCCCAGGACTTTTGCACCTGAGCAGGGTTACACCTCAACTGTACCGATTATGTCTAATTCTAGGCAATACATTACAGGGTAGATGTGAAGTCTTTAGAGAAAGTGGTTCCAAGGATGACTGCATCCAAGTATATTGCTAGACACAAGAAGATTGAATTGCTTTCCTTAGAAAAGGTTGAGAGTAGATTTGATATAAGAGTTCAAAATAATAAAGGGTCTAGACAAAGTAGATAAAGAAAAACCCTGCCCATTAGCAGAAGGATCAAAAACCAGAGGTCACTGGATTTAAGGTGGTTGGCAAAAAAACAATATCAACATGAGCAAAAGTTGTTTATATTGTGAATGGTTTATTAGGAATTAGAATGCTTTAAGAGTTTGGTGGAGGCAAAAACAATTAGAACTTTTGAAAAAGAATTGGATAAACATCTGGAAAGAAAAGGGAAAGGACGACTGAGTGGGACAGACTGAGCCACCGTAGATACGATGGATCACATTCATTCTATGATTCTATGAAAACAGGCAGTAGCTGATGGGCTATTCATTAAACACCTCACTAAATTTTCCTTTTCAATCACATCATGGGGCTCTATGTAGCCTGTTTTAGCTTGATAGAACATTGTTAAGAGGTATGGTAATGAAGCATTACTGTTTTAATAAGTACACAGCATTATTAGTAGTAAAATAATTCATACATCTAAATGAATGCATCCAAAAACTGACACATGGAGCTGCATGAAGCACATTACTCACCTGTCTGAAAGACACATGGCAGTGCACGTTTTAATAAATTACCAAATCCTTTTATAGTAAATGTGATTGATGTTTCACTAACTTACTAACGTGAAGTACAACCTTTTCATACATTTATTGCTATTAGCACAGACTAGGAATCATATCCAATTTTTTTTCTAACCCAGTGTTCATTTATTCACTTGGTCTGTTGTACTGAGAAGCAAGCAGTTATCCTGATATGATAACATTAAATGTATGTGAAATGGAAGCAGTATATATGTTTTACTTCAATCAGGAAGTCTCAGTATATAGCTCTCTATATTCAATCTGAGAAGGGTAGGCAAACTGATCTTTCATAAGCTCTTTGAAAATGATTTCAAACCAATTACATTCTAATTTCAGGGACAATAACTCCTATTATAAATATGGGTGTTTAAGTAGTCTAATTGAACAATGGTTGCAGGAATTAGATGCACAGCAAAATAAAATATGCAAATCATATCTTTGACTAGTATCTTGCCTTCCAGATCTCCATTATGCAAAGAACAGTGGGAGGAAAAAAACTCAATACATTGCTTAATTGCTCATTCAAATTAAAGTGTTTAATTGCTGGAAAACTGGTAGAGAGACAGAACCACAGAAACATAGAAAATATATAGGCCATTCGACCCTTTGAACCTGCTGCACCATTCATCTTGATCACATCTAATCACCCAATTCAATAGCTTGTTCCTGCTTTTGTCCCATATCCTTTGATTCCTTTAACCTCAAGTTCTATATCCAACACCTTCTTGAAATAATACAATGTTTTTACCTTGACTGCTTTCTGTCATACCAAATTCCACAGATTCACCCCTCTCTGGATGAAGAAATTTCTCTTCATCCCAGTCATTAATGATTTATTCCTTATCCTTAGATTATGAGCCCTGGGTCTGGACTCCCCCACCAAAGAAAATGTCCTTTCTGCATTTACCCTGTCTACTCCTGTTAGGGTTAGGGTTAAAGATTTCTATGAGATGCCCCATTCATTGTCCTGAACTCCATTGAAAATAATCTTTACCGATTCAACCTCTCTTCATATGTCAGTCCTGCTATCCCAGGAATCAGTCTGGTAAACCTTTGCTGCATGCTCTCTATTGCAAGAACATCCTGCCTTAGGTAACGAGACCAAAACTGCATGCAATATTCCACTAGTGGCCTCACCAAGGCCTTGTACATTTGCAGCAAGACATCTCTGCTCCTGTACCCAAATCCTCTTACTATGAAGGCCAACATACCATTTGCCCTCTTTACTGCCAGTTGCACCCGTATGCTTTCTTTCAGCAACTGGTGTACGAGGACACCTAAGTCTCGTTTCACATTTCCCTCTCAATTTATAGTCAT
>NC_063333.1:80522186-80547186 GCF_021869965.1 Rhincodon typus
AGAAATAGTCTCAAATGAAAGGTGAGTAGGAAAGAAAATGAGGTACGAATAGGGAGGCCTGACAGTACCAAGGCCAGCAGTCAGTCTCTTTCTTTTCTCTTTCTATCCTTCTCTCTACCTGTGTTCTCACTCTCTTTTTCTGTTGTTCCCTTGCTCTCAGACTCTCAAAGCTTGTTGAGTTTTTGACTGACTGATCTGAATTGCCAAGTGGAGAGTACATGCTGCATAGGAACTGTCATGGACCTACCCATGTGCCCCAAAGATCTCTGCAGGCAGTGTCACCAGCTGTGTGGGCTTGAGTTTGAGGTTTCAGAACTTGAGAAGCAGCTGAAATTACTGTTGTGCATCCACGAGAACTACAGAAGCTAATTTGAATATCATGTATAGGGATGTGATCAGACTGCAAATTAGAAGTGTACAAGCAGAAGGAGAAAAGGTAGCTACCAAGCAAATAGTATGGGAATCCCTAATTTTGACCCTTGCTATTTAGTGATCCATTTGTAAGCTTGAGAGTGATGGTTTCTTGGGGCTTTCAGCCAGAGCTAAATCTATTGTTGTGGTATGAAAACAGGCAACCATCTCATATCAGCCTCCCTGTCCCTGTATTCACAACACAGCAAAATTAAAATAACCAGTGACCTTCAGTTGACCAGAATGGTTACTAATGAGGCTTTTCAAATAACCAGTACCAAACTTTGAATAACTGACACCAGACCCCCAAGTTTATAACTTACACAAAATAATTAACGATTTATTCTTAGTTTAGTGGCTTTAGTACAGTAAAGCAACAAGGTAATCATTAATGTCTAGCTGCTACTGTCTCAATGACAGATAAACAGATATTGATAAGAGAAATCAAAATGAAATGTAACTGGCCAGCTCACTTAAACAGGCCCTATCATCTGTAGTATCACAGGCACAGAAGATGGTACCTTTCTTAGGTTCTGAAAACATTGATTAAATGCAAATGGCTTCCAGTAGACTGAGGCATTTTCACTTGGCACTTACAACTGAGATTCTACTTTTCAAACTTTTAATAAGTTGATAATGGGGAGATAACTAAGGAGAAATCAAGCCTCTGTCTTGTAGTTTTGACAGCCACAATTCTCCTGACAAGAAATGTACAGTTCAAAACCAGTGGCAAACTTCCTATTTTTGACATTTTCTTTGTTGGACTGATTGGTACATAACTCCCTTTTTAACATTCCAACGTCTGCCATCTGTTTGAGCATAATGACTCTTCAGAGTTGAATGGTGAGAATACTTTGAGCAACAATCAACCTGCAATTAACTTCCAGGCCTAGCTTTATAAGCAAATATCAATTCCTTTTTGTTTTAAGAAAATCTGCAGCTCACAGTTCAATAAAGGTGACCTTCAACTTTCAGTTCACAGCTCAAAACCAAAAATAATAAAGGTCTCAACACTCACCATGGGTGACTCAGCTAGGAGGAAGAGTGGGGGTGAGGGGAGGATAAGGACAGATTTTGGAGTGAGGGAGGAAATTAAAATGCAGGACCTCTAGCAGTATTCTCAGGATTTCTCCCAGTGAAATGTGCTGGTGAGCATAAGAACAAGAGGATTGCTGAATTGAATGCGTGGCAGGAGAAGTGGTGGAGTGAGGATGTTGGATTTTAGCAGAATTGGGACAGACTTGGAGGCAGCTGTATTATGTAAAAGTTGGAAAGGTTATTTGTTAATGGACAGATCCTCACAGAGATTGGAAAGTGCTCTTGGGATTGGCTTAAACTAGCTTGTCAGGGCAATGCGACCCTGAGGAGTAATCTAAACTGGAAGAAGTAAGTTTGACATCTGGAAGTCAAAAAAGATGGGAGGGAGACTGGAAGAAAGAAAACTGAACATCATATGCACTTGGACAGTAGAATGATGTGAAACAGACAAAATTAAGCACACTTTATTTGAATGTATGTAGTGTTCACAACAAGGTACTAAAAGTGATACATGGGCACAATATAACTGCCATTTCAGAAGTTGCAGGGTAACCAGGACTCAGACCTGAATATTCAAAGGTATTTGGCATTTTAGGACTTTGGCATTTTAAGAAAGAAATGAAGGTAGAGTTTCATTGATATGAATGGATGGGATCAATACGTTAGTAAGGAAGGATATCAGATTGGAAGAACAATATTTGGAATCTGGGTTGAACAAAGAAACAGCAAGGGGAGCAGACATTGAATCATTTATAGGCCACCAAATAGTAGTGGTAGGGTGGACCATGGTATTAATCAGGAGATGAGCGAAACCTGTAGCACAGGCAGCAGAGTTATCATGGACGATTTTAAACTGCATATAGACTGGGTAAACCTATAGAGTATTAAAGCTGGAGAGGACAGATTGCTGGAGCTAGGGATGGTTTTGTATGGCAGTATGTTGAGGGTAGAGGCCATGGTAATTTCTATTTCTTTTCATAATGAAAAAGTGCTGATTACCAATCTTGTAAAATAATCTTCAGTGATAAATTGCCATAATATGGAATTTTACGTTACGTGTGAAAGTGAGCTAGTTCGTTCTAAAGAAATGGTGTTAAATTTGAATAAGGGAAATTACGAAAGCATAAGACACAAATTGACTGAGCTAGAGTGAAAAAATGCATTAAAATGCATAATTGTACACAGGCAAATTTTTGTTTTTCAAGTACTATTCCATGACGTCCAGCAAGAATACATTCCTTCAAGGTGCAAAAACTCAAAACAATGTCAGCCAATAGAGGCTAACAAAGGGCATTCAGAATTGTACAAGATTAAAAGAAAAGATTCTTAAATTGTCAGAAATATAAGTAATTCTGACGATCGGGAGACTAATTGAATAGAAGAATATCAAGATGATAAGGAGAGTGAGGGTAGAATATGAAAGCAAATGTGCAAAATCACAATTTAAAAGCTTCTACATGTACATAAAGAAATAGATTTCTCAAATGAATGAGAGTCCATTCAAAGCAGAATAAGAAGAATTTATATTGGGGAATAGAGAAATGGCAGAGATGTTAAATAATTATTTTGTGTCCGTTTTTGCTGAGGAAGAAACCAGAAATCTCCCTGAAGTAGCTAGGAGAATGAGGAATTAAAGGAAATTAACATCAGTAAGATAGTATGAGGGAAATTAATGAGGATAAATCCATAGGACCTGATTGTCTACATCCCCATGTTGAAAGAGGTAGTTATAGAGATAGTTGATGCAAGGTAAACATCTTCCAAAATTCTATAGATTCTGGAATGGTTCCTGTGGATTGGAACATAGCATATGTTGTAAGAACCATGTCTTTTCATGTTTGCATCTTTAGATGGACTAACGAAGAAAGAACTTAGAAAAAAAAGGATTTACCAGATGCCTGCATAATTTCACAGTAATGAATATGATACTGATTGCAGGAACTCTCAAAAAACAGAGGTCACAATGTTTGATGATGAGGAATTGTTTACAAGTGAAGCTGACTGGTACTCAGCTAACTGAGCAGGTTGGAATTGGAAACAGAGACACTGGCACACAGAGAGGGAAAGACCCAGAAGGGAAAACTAGTACTCATCCCAGCAGAAGCTGCCTGTTCTTTGTAGGAGAAAAAACTCAGTTCAAATTTGGAAAAAGTCTGCAGTTACTGTGAGCTGTGCCTTTTTAAATTGATAAATCAGAGACATTTTCCAAGTGAATTGATTGCTCTGTACTACTTACAAACTAGTAGAGACTTCTAGAGAAAGACAATTGAATACTGAGGGGCCAGCTAGCCAAAGAAGCATTATCACAGTATCGGAATTGGGAAGCAAAAACCACAACTAATTTTCCAGGTTTTTCTACCTCTGCCAGTAAACTTTTTTTTTCTGTCTGTGTGGTAAGTAAGGGAGAGTTTATAAGGGAATTTGGATTTTCATTTGTAGGATAATACGCTAATGTATTATATCTGTCTATGTGTAGGTCTAGTAAAATTACTTGTAATAAATAGTAATTCTTCGTATAGAAACCTGGTTCATGATTTCTATCAACCTTGGTCCGAAAGTCAGGTAAGTTGGGGGGAGGGGTGTACTGTGTGCAGTTTTTTTTAAACTTTAACTATTGTATGACTCTAAGATTGGCGGGGTGGGTTTACAGTGCACTACCCCAGTGGGTTGTAGCAATATCATCCCACCATTTGAGAAGTGCGCAAGAAAGAAAGCAGTGAACTACAGAACTGTTGGCCTTGTATCAGACCCTTGGCCAGAGTGTATTTTGAAATTTGTGAGCTGTTTTGGACCCCATTGCTAAGGAGGCTAGTTAGAAAGATGAAAGCAAATAGGAAAAAAGATAATGTAGTGATATCAATTAATGGTTAGCTAACAGACAGAAAACAGAGAATAGGAATAAATTGACCATTCTCAAGTTGGCTGGTTGTGACTGGTTGGGCACCACAGGATCAATATTTGAACCCTAGCTATTCACAATATACGGTTTGGAGTTATTTAATTATCGTTTAGAGTTAAGGACCAATTGTGATACTTCCAAATTTACAGATGACATGAAGCTAAATGGGAATGTATGTCATGAGGAAGATGGCTTCAGGAGGATTAGGACAATGACTTCAAATGGGCAAAAACATAGTTGGAATACCGTGTGTAAAATTGTGAAGTTATCCACTTTGGTTGGAGTAACATGTGCTATGTATTCTGATTTGCATATTGTGACAAGACTTTGTTGTTTGTCATGTTATTTCAGTTGGGAGAGTGATGAATTTCTTTTTGCTATTCAAAATTCATCTCTATCATCACCCTCCCTATTTGAAGCATGAATTGAGATCTGAGGTTCACACCATACTCTTCCACAGTCCAAGCCTTGTTGTGCAGAACACAGTCAGCCACGATCATTGCGGAGACCCTGGTCTTTTAATGGTTAGTTCAGTCACATACCTGCTTGCGATGAACTATTTGTTGCAGTGCTGTTGGGCTTCGATGCTGGGGTTTTTGACAGATGCGTGGAGCCAAGTTTGCAGTAGCTATTCCTTGTTGCCTAGCAACTATTCCTTAAGTCTGCTTTCAGATCGAAACAGATCAGTGGATTTAAATGTTGTGGGAAGAAAGCAACATTACAACTGCATAAGATTTTACATACTTCTGTGTAAACATCATTTTATTGTTGCACGCCAGCAGCATGTTAATGGCAACGAATGTTAATGAGTGGAAGTTCTCATGGCTGATAAATATTCCAGATTTTCTGGGATATCTGGATTGAAATGTATGTTCAGCCTATCATTGCTTGCACTTATGGAAAGTCAGTCAGAGCAGTACATCTGAGCAGTTGCTTAGTCTGACAGGCAATGTTGCAGGAAACGGCACATAACTGTCTGCTCTTGGCATCAGTCATGTACCCAATGGATTTCATATGAGCACAGAATGGTTACAGAAGGAGGCGCTTCAACCCATCTAGTCCATGTCTGTTCTTGCAGAGAGCAATCTAGCTAGTCTACACCTCTGCCTTTGCCCCAGAAATATGATTGAATTTACCTTCCTGGCATACTATCAGAGAATTCATAACCACTTGCTGCATGAAAGGTTTTTCCTCATGTTGCCTCTGTTTCTTTTGCAGTCACTTTAGATCAGTGCCCTCTGGCTCTCAACCCTTCTGCTAATAGGAATTGTTTCTAGATATTTTCCTGGCCCCCTCATGATGTTGAATGCCTCTAGTAAATCTCCTCTCAACCTTGTTTTAAAGAGGGATAGTCCCAACTTCTCAAACCTCTCGACATAACTGCATTCTCCCATCCTCAGAACCATACATGTACATTCTCTCTTTGCCTTCATACCTTTTCCTATAGTGCAGTGCCTAGAATCAGACATTATTCCAATTAAGGCCAAAATATTGTGAAGGCTCACAAATTACTCACTTTTGCACATTATATTATAAACTCACAGTGTTGTATGGCTTTTCTCAACCTGTCTTGCCACCATCAATGATTTCTATACATATACACAGAGTGTCTCTTTTTCTGCACCCCTTTAGAATTAAACTCTGGATTTTACATTACCTCTTCTCATTCTTTCTACCAAAATGGTTCACGTCATACTGCTCTGAATGAATTTCATCTGCTGCCCGTCCATTCCACCAGCCTGTGAATTTCCACTTTAAGTTTACCTTCCTCGTACTTTGCAATATTTCCAAATTTTGTGTCATCGGAAAATTTTGATATTGTGGAAATTAGTATACATCTGGAAAAGTGGTCATGCTGGATACAGGTCCTCAAGAGCACTATTGTATTTCTCTTCTAGTTTGCATAACAACTGTTTACCACCAATCTCTATTTCTTGTCCTAAAACCGATCTCACATTCGCATTGCAATATTTAATTTTATTCCATGGATTCCAACTTTACTGACAAGCTTATTATATGGCATTTTATTAAAGCTTTTGGAAGCCCGTTTACATCAGTTCAATTGCATTACCTTCATCAAACTTCTTTATTACCTGGTTAAAAAATGCGGATAATTTGGTTTCCTTAATTAATCCATACTTATACATTTTCTTGTATTATCGTTTCTAAGAGAGATAGCAAGAACTGCAGATGCTGGAGTCAGGAGTAAGACAGTGTGGAGCTGGAGGAACACAGCAGGCCAGGCAGCATTAGAGGAGCAGGAAAGTTGACGTTTCGGGTTGGGACCCTTCCTCAGAAATTGCCTTGGCCAGTTGCTGGGTGTATCCTTGCAACTTCTTATCGTAAAGAGGCTAATTTTTAATTATGCAGCCTTCTGCTGCCCCCTTCCTCAGATGCATTCCATTCAGAACTATTAACTTACCTACTTAAAGTAAATAAATAGACTTGCTATAAGTATATATGGCCTATTACCTGCCATGTATCAATTTTTAGCCAATTTAATATGATAACCACTTCTTCTTTCACTTCGACTTGGACCAAGGAAGAAAACATTGCCAGACAGAATATTTGTGAGCAGCTTACTGAGATATCCTGGAAATTCTAAGATGAAGACCTGGAAATATCCAGAGGTAAAGAAGTTGAGGGTGGTAGTGACTTTGACAACTGGTGGTGTGATGACCTTTGACCCAGAAACAGTGCACCAAGATTTTTTTTACTTCTGTAAAATGTACAGGAAGTATGCAACTGTCCTTAAAAGTTCAGAGTTCGCATGAATTGTAGAAGGATCAGTTGTAATTTTCTTGGCTATTAAGAAATATTGCTCCATGTGACCTGGCAACCCTTTACCTAGAAGTAGTACCAATAGAAAGGAAGTTAGAGATACAGATATCATGTTTCTGCAGACAAAGAAACTGCAAGAGGTAAAAGACAGAGAAGGCACAATTATGCAAAATGCATATAATACAGTAAAAATGTTTAGAAAACTGAAGACAGGGAATAGAGTCAGGGTTTCAAACTTGACAAGTTCAATGCTACAAAGCTTTAAGAATCATTAAGACTGCTTTAAAAAGTTTAGTAAAGGAGTCTTGGACAAACTGTGCCAGTAAGATCATCATAAGCCTAACTAAGGAGGTTCTGTAAGAATGTGCCATTTTCACGTTGACTATTTCCAGGCATTTCAGAAGAGTTAGAATAGAATAGAATTCCTAGTGTGGAAACGGGCCATTCGATCTGAGTCTACACTGATCCTCTGAAGAGCATCTCAATCAAACCCCTACTCTATAACCCTGCATTTCCCATGGCTAACACACCTAACCTACACACCCCTGAACACTATGGGTAATTTTAACATGGCCAACCAACCTAACTTGCACATCTTTGGACTGTGGGAAGAAACCAGAGCATCCAGCGGAAACCCATGCAGACACGGGGAGAACATGCAAACTCCATACAGAGTCACACGAGGGTGGAATCGAACCCAGGTCCCTGGCGCTTGTCCTGAAGGTACATTACAGGCGATGTGAGGACCAAAGGATTTGAGTAAAAACGATTGCACATATTGCCACATTTTTCCAGGAGCAATACAAATGCTTGTAATTATATGAGACCGAATAGAAGGCACAAAGACTATGTGTAATTTATAGTTCACACCGATCATAATTTGTCTGTTAATGAACACAAATCAGAATTGATATAAAAGTCAAAGTTACAAAACACGAAATCTTGTTGGTTATTTCTTCATTTGGGGCTCATTTGATTATTTTGGTTTAGGGATCTACAGAGAATTTATAACAGTGGCAATGTATAGCCAGTACAAGTAGAAAATAAAAGATCCGAGTGTGTCTGTTCTCACCGTATACTGAAGGGTATTTTGAATTGTGGGAGAATGAACCAGTTTCTCCAATGTGATTATTGAACAGTCTCATACTGCAATCTGTACACTAAGACACCACAAACGCGAAGTGAAATGATCCAAGATAGCCTGCTCCCTGGTTGCATCCATGACATATTGCTCTATGAAACTATCCCAAATGTACTCTGTAGTAGCTACCCTTTCCAATCTGATTAACCCAATCAACATAAAAGTTAATGTCACCTATAATTATTGCTCTATTCTTTTTAGATGGTCCTTTTGTTTGTTAATTTACAGCCTTTCTTACAATCCTACAGCGTACCTACTGTTTGGGTTCCATACACTACTCTATCAACGTCTTCGTTCCATTGCTGATTTTTACTTCCACCCAAACAGGCTCGACAACATCTGAGCCTAGATTGTCTCTCGTACTTGTCCTCATTTTATCTCTTATTGCTACCCCACCACCTTTTCCATTCCTTATGACTCTCCAAACGGTTAAATATCTCTGAATATTAAGTCTCAGTTTTGATTTCCTTGTAACCATGTTTTTGTAATGGCTTTTAGATCATGATGATTTATGTCGGTTTTTATATTCCTTACTAGTTTGCCCTCATAGTTTATTTTCTCTGTCTTTATACTCTTTTCGTCCTCCTTTCCTAGATTTTGAATTTATCGCTGACTTCGACCGCCTTATATGCTTTCTCTTTCAACTTCATACTCTCCTCATGTCCTTGGATATAATTTTCCAAAAATCATTGGATTCTGGAGATACACTTAATTGTGAGGGCCTGAGGTATGAGACCTTGGAGTGCAGGTTCATAGTTCCTTGAAAGTGAAGTCACACAGGTAGATGGGATAGTGAAGAAGGCATTTAGTATGCTTGCCTTTATCGGTCAGTGCATTGAGTATAGGAGTTGGGGGGTCATGTCACAGTTGAACAAGACATTGGTTAGGCCACTTTTGAAATACTACATGCAATTCTGGTCTCCCTGCTATAGGAAGGATGTTGTGAAACTTCAAAAGTTCAGAAAAGATTTACAAGGATGTTGCCAGGGTTGGAGGGTTTGAGCTATAGGGAGAGGCTGAATAGGCTGGGGCTATATAAGTGTAAGAGACTGAGGGGTGACCTTGTGGAGGTTTATACAATCATGAGGGGGAAATGAATAAGGTGAATAGTCAAGGTCTTTTCCCCAGGGTAGGGGAGCCCAAAACTAAAGGGTATAGATTTAAGGTGAGAGGGGAAAGTTTTCAATGGAACCTAAGGGGCAACTTTTTCACGCAGATGGCGGTGCATGTACGGGATGAGCTGCCAGACGAAGTGGTGGAGGCTGGTATAATTACAACATTTAAAAGGCAGTTGCATGGTTACATGAATAAGAAGGATTTGGAGGGATATAGGCCAAATGCTGGCAAATGGGACTGGGTTAATTTATGATATCTGATCAGCATGGACGAGTTGGACCAAAGGGTCTGTTTCCATGCTGTACAGCTCTATTACTCTGCACATGCAACATCGTACTTCACCTCTGTAGAGTGTTCAATTTCTGTAGCAGTCTCCTTTTGTAGCTCTGAATTGTTATTGAAGACACAATAAAATTTCCTCCCCTAAACCCATGTGTATGACACATATTAAGAACATAGGAACAGGAGGAGGACATTCAGCTGGTCAAGTCTGCAATGCCATTCAATAAAATCACGACTGATTGAATACCTCGATGCCTTTTACCCACCACAAAAATTAGTGGATTGGCTGATTAGCTGAAACAGAGAATAGGGATAAAGGGGTCTAATTCAAGATGGCAGACTAGTGGAGTTCCACAGGGGTCAGTAATGGAAGCCCAACTATTCATGCTATACATTAATGATCTGGATGAATGAAATGAGGACATTGTTGCTAATTTTGCAGATGACTTAAAGATAGGTGGAAGGACAGATAGTGTTGAGGAAATGGGGAGACTGCAGAAGAACTTGGGACAGGCTAGGAGAGTGGGAAAAGAAGTGGAGGACGAAATAAAATGTGGGGTTATGCATTTTAGTAGGAAGAATGGAGCACAGACTATTTTCTAAATTGGGAAGGCTTTGGAAATCTGAAGCACAAAGAGACTTAGAAGTCCTAGTTCAGGATTCTGTTAAGGTTAACATGCAGGTTCACAACAATTAGGAAGACAAATTCAATGATAGCATTCATTTGGCGAGGGTCAGAATACAAGTGCAAAGATGTACTACTGAGGCTGTACAAGGTTCTGGTCAGATGGCATTTGGAATATTATGAGCAGTTTTGGGCCCTGTATCTAGGGAAGGATGTGCTGGCCTTGGAGAGGGTCCAGAGGAGGTTTACAGGAATGATCCTGAGGATGAATGGCTTGTCATATGATGAGAAGTTGAGGACAGATCTGTACTCAATGGACGACAAGGGGGGATCTCATTGAAACTTACAGAATACTGAGACACCTGGATACAGTGGACGTGGAGAAAATGTTTCTACTAGTAGGAGAGATTAGGACACAAGGGCAAAGTCTCAGAGTAAAGTGACAGCCCTTTAGTACTGAGATGAGGGGGAATTTATACAGTCAGAGGATGGTGAATCTGTAGAACTCATTGCTGCAGAAGGTTGTGAAGGCCAAGTCATTGGTGTTTTAAGGTGAGCTATAGATTCTTGATCACTAAGGAGCTCAAGGGTAATGGGGAGAAGGCAGGAGAATGGGGTTGAGAAATTTATTAGCCACAATCGTATGGCCAGTTCTGCTCCTATGTCTTCTGGTCTTAGCCTCATAACCCCTGTACACCACTGGAAATCAGAAAACAATCACTACCTTAAAAATGCTCAAAGACTGACCTGCCACAGCCTGCTGCAGTCCAGAATTCTAAAAGATTCACAACCTCCTGAATAAAATCATTACTCCTCATCTTAGACTGGAATGGCATTCTAAATTATTTATTTCTAAAGTGTGCCAACTTGTTCTAGCCTGCCCAACCAGGGGAAGCATCTTATTTGCATTTACTGTTAAGTATTTTTCTGGTTTCAATTAGATTACCTCATTCTTCAAAACTTGAGAGCATAAAATTTGCTCAATCTCTCTTCATCAGACAGTTTTACCATCCTGATGCAATTCTAGTGAAGCTTCATTGCAGTCCCTCTATAGCGGTAATATCTTAATGTATTTCTTAATTGGAAAGAGTTTGGAAAGTGTAGATGTACAAAAGCGACCTAGGTGTCCTTGTTGATAAATCCCTGTAAGATGACAGTGCAGGTGGAGCAAGTTCCGAGGAAAGCTAATGGAATGTTCAGTTTTATTGCAGGAGGACTTAAGTACAAGAGTAGTGAATTCTGGCTTCAATTGTTTAGGAGCTCAATTAGACCACACTTGGACACTGTAGTCTTGATCTGTTTATCTCATCAAAGATATTACAAGTTTTGCAAAACTACAAATCCTTCATTTCGGAAGGTCGAATTTGAATGCAGAATACAGGGTTAATGGCAGGATTCTTGGCAGTGTGGAGGAACAGAGGGATCTTGGGGTCCACATCCGTAGATCCCTCAAAGTTGCTACCCAAGTTGATGGGGTCGTTAAGAAGGCGTATGGTGTGTTGGCTTTCATTGGCAGGGGAATTGAGTTTAAGAGCTGCTGGGTTAAGCTGCAGCCCTATAAAACCCTGGTTAGACCACACTTGGAATATTATATTCAGTTCTGGTCACCTCATTATAGGAAGGATGTGGAAGCTTTAGAGAAGGTGCAGAGAAAATTTACCAGGATGCTGCCTGGACTGGAGGGCAGGTCTTATGAGGAAAAGTTGAGGGAGCTAGGGCTTTTCTCACTGGAGTGAAAAAGGATGAGGGGTGACTTGATAGAGGTGTACAAGATGATGAGAGGCGTACAAGATGATGAGAGGCATAGATAGAGTGGATAGGTAGAGACTTTTTCCCAGGGTGGAAATGGCTATTACGATGGGGCATAATTTTAAGGTGATTGGAGGAAGGTATAGGGGAGATGTCAGAGGTAGTTTCTTTACACAGAGAGTGGTGGGTGCGTGGAATGCACCATTGGCAGTGGTAGTAGAGTCAGGTACATTAGGGACATTTAAGTGACTCTTGGATAGGCACATGGATGGTAATAAAAGGAAGGGTATGAATGTTAGTTTGATCTTAGAGTAGGATAATAGGTCGGAACAAGATTGTGGGCTGCAGGGCCTGTACTGTGCTGTACTGTTCTCTGTTCTAATGCTGGTCAAACCCACAAAACTGGCCACAGTCCGACTTCAAAATAAAGAGGAAGCTCAACTTTTGCCAATTGAGCCCTATTGTCATCATTCAAAGACATCTTCAAATTAATCAGATATATTAGGGACATATAAGCAACTCTTGAATAGGCACGTGGATGATAGTAAAATGTAGGGTATGCAGGGTAGTTTGATCTTAGAGTGAGATAATAGGCCAGCACAACATCGTGGGCAGGGCTGTGCTGTATATTCTTCTGCCAATGTGAATAGTTTATTTATATCCTGTCTAGACCAATCATAATTTTAATGCTTCAATTAATTTTCCCAACCAGCTGTGGTTCAGTTAGTACCGCTCTTAAGTCTGAGTTTGAGGGTTTTGGTTCAAATACTGACCCAGAACTTTAGAGTGCAAATCTAGAATGATACTCAAGTGCAGTACTGAGAGAGTGAGAGATGTTAAACAAAATCTCATCTTCCTTCTCAAGTAGACATGCAAGAACCTATGACTGTATTTTTAAGAACAGAAGAGTTATTCTAGTGTCCAAGTCGATATTTATCCTGCAATTAACATCACAAACAACTTTTCTGATTGTTCCCACATTTTTGTGTGCAAGATCCCATAAAGGTCAATAGGAAACAGAAACTGGGATGGGTTTAATAAAAGGCTGACTAATTGGGTGACCTGGATGCAATGAGAGTTCAAAGACGGTGGCTGGAACCTGGAGTTCTGGAGCTCCAGGAACCTGGAGCTTTCTTCATACTATTGGGAGACAAGGCACACCTATGTCTGGTGGAGGCGCCTTGCACTATTAACATTAACAACAATGTCAACAGCTAATGGTTAAGGGAGTTAAACTCAATTAAATCAGGAGTGGAGTCCCATGAGCCAATTTGTGTTTCCCAGCAACTCCTGCTACCACTTAGGCCTCAGAAAAAGTGCAGATTAACAATCTCGTAAAATAATCTTTAGCGATGAATGACCATAGTATGTTGGAATTTTACACAATGCTTGAAAGTGAGCTACTTCATTCTGAAACACAAATTGGCTGAGATAGGGTAAGAGACTGCATTAAAAGGCATAACTATCGATAAACAACTTTTAATTTTTAGGGAACTATTATATGACTTTCAACAGGAATAGATTCCTTCAAGGTGCAAAAACTCAAAAAGGTCAGTCAACTGTAGCTAACAAACGAAGTTCCGGATTATATAAGATTAAAAGGAAAGGCTTATAAATTTGCTAGAAATAGCAGTAATTCAGAGGATCAGGAGATTTATAGAAAATAACAAAGGAGGAGAAAGAAACTGATAATGAAAGGGGAAATGGTACGTGAATTCAATCTACCAACAAAAAAAAAGCACAAAAGCAGACTGTAAAAGCTTCTATAGGGATGGAAAAAGGAAACGTTGCCTTTAATGGAACCACATTTTAGTTAGAGTTTGGAGAATTTAAATTGGCAAGCAGAGAAGCTAAATGATTATTTGGTGTCTGTTTTCACTGAGGAAAATACCTGAAATCTCCCAGAAAGATCCAAGTGGTTAGGCACAATGAGGAGTTGAAGGAAATTAGCATCTGTAAGAATAATAAAGACACCATAGTCCTATCAGACTATAGGGCTGCTCTCTTATCAGAGAAAGAGACAACTGGTAGTAGTTTAACCTGAGAGTCATCATGTCTTAGGCAAGGGGAGTCCTTCATAGCAATGTCAGTGATGCAGGAACTGAACCCATACTATTAGCTTTAACTTTGCATCACAAACTAGCTGCTTAGTCAACTGAGCTAAACCAACTCCTCCATCTGTAAGGGCATTTTACTGGAGACATTAATGTTGATAAGTCACTAGGACCTGATGGTCTATGTCCCAAAGTAATGAAGGAAGTAGCTATAGAGATACTCAATGTGTTGGTAATCATCTTCCAAAATTCTATAGATTCTGGAATGATTCCTGTGATTTGGAAGAAGGCAAATGTCTCCCCAATATTTAAGAAGGGAGCAAGGGATAAAATTGGGAACTACAGACCTGTTAGCTTTACATCAGGAGTAGGCAAATGCTAGAACCTATTATAAAGGATAAGGTAAATTGACACCTGGTTGTTAATCTGATCGGGCATAGTCAGTGTGGAATTGCTAACATGAAATTGTGTTTGATGATCTTGTTGGGAGTTTTTCCAAAAACGTTAATAACAAAATAGATAAGGGAGAGCCAATTGATATGATATACTTAAATTTTCAGAAGGCTTTTGATTAAATTTCCTCAGGCTGTATAGGATCAATGCACATGGGATAGAAGGTAATGTACTGGCATGGTTTAATGATTGATCCCTAACCTGTTTTCTGTCTGTTAGTCAATGAGTCATTCCTGTGTTGGCAGGTTATGGCCAGTAGGACACCATAAGGATCAATTCTTGGGCCCCAGCTTTTCACAATGTATATCAATGATTTGGAGCTGGGACAAAATGTCATATATCCAAATTTACAGATGACACAAACCTAAATGGGAAGTCTGTTGAGAGGTTAATATAAAGCTTTTTCAGGTGGAATTGAACAGACACAGTGAATTGACAAGAACATAACAGATGAAATATAATGTGAAAAATGTGAGGTTTTCCATTTTGTTGGAGTAATGATGTGCAAGGTATTTTTTAAATGGCGTAAGGTTGGAAAGTATAAATGTGAAAGGGACTTCCATTTTCTGTTATAGGGTGCCATGGTGGCTCAGTGGTAGGGACTGCTGCTGCACATCACCAGGGACGTTGGTTCAATTCCAGCCTTTGGTGAATGTCTGTGTGGAGTTTGCACATTGTCCCCGTGTCTGCGTGGGTTTCCTCCGGGTGCTCCAGCTTCCTCCCACAGTCCAAAGATGTGCCAGTTAGATGGATTGGCTATGCTAAATTATCAGTAGTGTCCAGAGATGTGCAGGCTGGGTGGATTAAACATGGGAATTGCAGGGTTATGGGGATGGGGTGAGATATTCTTCATCAGGTCAGTATGGACTCAATAGACCAAATGGCCTATATCTGCACTGTAGGGTTTCCATGATTCTATGACTTGGGTGTTGCTGTTGATAATTCACGGAAGACTAACATGCAGGTGCAACAAGTCTTAGGAAGGCAAATAGAAAGTTAGAGGTTCTTGTGATATCTTGCAGTGGCAGTGGTAGTACACTACCTCTAAGCCAGGAGGCCTAGGTTCATGTCCCACCTAAGCTGGATGTACGGTGTTATATGTCTGAACAGATTGATTAAAATAACTGGAATGCTAGCCTTTATTACAAGGTGTAGTGAAATCTGGCTTCAATTGTATAGGAGTTTGATTAGACTGCCCGTCAAGTACTTTGTGCAATTTTGGTCTCCTTATTGTCCGGAAAGATATTATTACCATAGAAAGAGTGTAGTGAACATCCACCAGACCTTTCTTTTAATTCATTAAAATGAGGGTGTCGCTGGCCAGTCAGCTTTTATGCCCATCTCTAATTGATCAGAGGGCAGTTTAGAGTCAACCACATTGCTGTGGGTCTGGAGTCACATGTAGGCCAGACCAGGTAAGGATGGCAGTTTCTTTCCCTAAAGGACATTAGTGAACCAGTTGGGTTTTTCCCGACAATCGACAGTGGATTCATGGTAGTGATGGTCAGCCCAAGGCTAGACATTATCCTGAGCTTCTTGCAAATGAACATTGACTACTTCAGTATCTGAGGAGTTTTTTATGCAATTTATGTGGCTAGTCCAGTTCAGTTTCTGGTCAATGGTAACCTGCAGGATGTTGATAATGATGGTAGTGTGGATTCATCACTGGATTCTTAATTCCAGATATTTTTATTGAATTCAAACTCCACCATCTGCTGTGGTGGGATTCGAACTTGGGTCCCCAGAATGTTATCTGGGTCTCTGGATTAACAGTGCAGCAATAATGCCACTAGGCATCACCTCCCCTTATCTTCCGAGGATGGCTAGAATGTCCTGTAAAGAGTGGTTGGGCAAACTGGACCTGCATTATCTGGAGTTTCAAAGAATGAGAGGTTATCATGTTGAAGCTATTTAAGGGATAGACAGGATAGATGCAAGTAACTTATTCCCTTGGCTAGGGAGACTAGAGCCAAGGGACACAATTTTAAAAATAACTATTACTTAGTATGCTACTTAGGTATAGAAGGAGGAGAAAATATTTTACTCAGAGGATTGTGATCCTTTAGAAATCTCTACCCAGAGGGTTGAAGCCTGAGGAAGCTGTCTCTGGGTATTTTTAAAATAGAGGTTGATAGATTTCTGATTACCAATATTGTACATCATTATGAGCATGGGTGGGTAAAAGGAATTAAATGTTTGATCAGTTATGATCATGTTGAATGGTTTGTCAGGCTCAATGAGCTGAATGGCCTACACTTATATAGAAACAAAGAAACCAAGAGCAGCAAAAGGCCTTAAGGCAGTTTCAGTCTGCTTTGCCATTCAAAATGACCATGGCTGAACCTTAATCTTTTAACATATTTCCGCTTTCACCCCAGACCTCTTGATGCCTTTAAATCTAAAAAATTATCTATCTCTTTCTTAAATCTATTCAGTGGCTTGGGCTCCACAATCTTCTGTGGTAGAGATTAATAGAGTTATAGAGATGTACAGAATGGAAACAGACCCTTTGGTCCAACTCATCCATTCAGACCAGATAATCCAATACAAAAACAGAAATTGCTGGAAAGTTCAGCTGGTTAGGCAGCAGAGAATTCCAAAGGTTCACTATGCATTGAGTGATGAAATCTTTCCTCATCCCTGTCCTAAATGGCCTACCCCATTTCCTGTGCAAGTGATCTCTGGTTCTCAACTCCCCAACTAGGGAAAACATCTTACCTGCTTCTAATCTGTCCAGCCCTGTTAGAATTTTTTATGTTTTAATCAGGTTCCTTCTATTGTTCTGAACTCTGGTGAATAGACCTAATGTTCCTATGTTCCTATCAATGAAGCTTGGAAATCACTAAATTTGTTATCTATAAAGCAGCATAAGCATTATTTAGTAAAGTGGAGACAAGAACCAATTTAAGGCCCACTTGACTAAGAGGACATCTAATGTCATTGATACAAAAACAGTTTAAATATTGCATAACATAAAATGAACAGCTAAAACACTGCACAATCTATAAGTAGTCAAAGACAGAGTGTTAGTGTGCAAATAAATACTAGATCAATTTATATCAAGAAATATAAACAGCTGTGAACAAAGGGATCAACATGATACTTAGCCCTATTGTCCAAGTTCCCCTCTGAAGTTCTCATTGATAGATGCCCCACTAGTCTGAGCACTACTGTAGACTGTACTCCTGTGAGTCAGACATTTTTCCAGTCATAGAATCCTTGCAGTGTGGAAACAGGCCCTTCAGCCCAACAAGTCCACACTGACCCTCAGAGTTTCCCACCCAGACCCATCCCCCTAATTTACACATCCCTAAACACTATGGCCAATTTAGCATGACCAACCCACCTAGCCTGCACATCTTTAGACTGTGGGAGGAAACCTGTGCAGACAGAGGGACAATGTGCAAACTCCACACAAACAGTCACTCAAGGGTGGAATTGAACCCAGGTTCCTGGCGCTGTGAGGCAGCAGGGCTAACCACTGAGCCACCATGCCATCCCTTGTCTAATATTCACTGACAGCTTCCTATTAAATGAAGAACCCTCGTCACTTGAGGTTGAGGTGACAAAAGAGGGTCTAGCAAACAAGAGGGCACCTGGCAAAGGTGAATCATAGAATTATATAGCACAGAAGAGGCCCTTTGGGCTGTTGAGTCTACACTGACAAAACAATCCTCTACATTACACCCATTTTCCAGCACTTGGCCCATGGCCTTGAATGTTATGACATTTCAACTACTCATGCATGTACTTCTTAAGTACTCTGAGGTTTCCTGCCTCAACTATCCTCTCAGGCAGCGCATTCCAGATTCACACTATCCTCTGGGTGAAATTCTTTTTCCCTCAAGTCCTCTTATGTACGTTGTTATTGGCCCTTTAAATGTGGGGAACAGCTGCTTCCTATCCAACCCCTCCATGTCCCCCTCACATTATACACCTCAAGGAATCCCAGATGAACTACTCAAGCACACAAAGCCTCATCTATTTCCTCATTATTATGACCTTCTCTTTCTCTGCTGGTAGGTGGGCTTCATTTCACAAGAGATACCTGACACCAAGTTCATCGCATTATACATAGGCAACAGGGGAGACTGTAAGAATTTTTATTAAATTCACTCATGGGATGTGGGCATCACTGGCTGGCCAGCAATTTTATTGCCAGTCCTCAGTTGCCCTTGAGAAGGTGATGTTGAGCTGCCTTCTTGAAACGCTGCAGTCCATGTGCTGTAGGTTATCCCACATTGCCCTAAGGGAGGGAATTTCAGGGTTTTGACCCAGCAACAGTGAAGGAATGGTGATATATTTCCAAGTCAGGATGGTGAGTGTCTTCGAGGGGAACCTGCAGGTGGTAATGTCTCCATGTATCTGCTGCCTTTGTCCTTCTGGATAGAAGGGGTCATGGGTTTGGAAGGTGCTGTTTAACCATCTTTGGTGAATTTCTGCAGTGCATCTTGTAGATAGTATATGCTGCTGTTATTTCGCAGTGGTGGTGGTGGGGATGGATGCTTGTGGATGTGTTGTCAACCAAACAGGCTGCTTTGTCCTGGGTGGTGTCAAGTTTCTTGAGTGTTGTTGGAACTGTAGCCATCCAGGCACATGGGGAGTATTACATTACACTTCTGACTTGTGCCTTGTGGACAGGCTTTGGGGAGTCTAGAGATGAGTTACTCACTGCAGTATTCTTAGCCTCTGACCTGCTCTTGTAGCTACTGTGTTTATGTGGTGAGGTGGTTGAGTTTCTGGTCAATGGTAACAACAAGGATGCTGATAGTGAGGGATTTATTGATGGTAACATCATTGAATTTCAAGGCACGGCGGAAATGCTCATTATTGGAGAAGGTCATTGTCTGGTATTTGTGTGGCACAAATACACTTGTCAGCCCAAGGCTGGACATTATCCAGAGCTTCCTGCATTTGAACATTGACTGCTTCAGTATCTGAGGAGTTTTTAATGCTATCTATGTGGCTAGTCCAATTCAGTTTCTGGTCAATGGTAACCTGCAGGATGTTGATAATGATTTCTTTTGCCTTCTATGCTTAATAGCGATTTCAGCAAATTCAGAGTTTTGTTGACTTGTGTATTTAAATACTCCCACAAGAAACATGTGAAGGTGACTAGTGGATCTTGGGAAGCTGTTCAGAATGTCAGAGTTCAAGTTATGCGCACAATGTATCCCATCAACCTTTCCCAAGTAAACCACATAATCTTCTGGGAGAGGCAAATAAACCTTATAGTAATTTAGGATTTAAGTTTGTGGAAATTCCTCATATCCAAAATTTTCCAGCAGGCTTCTGAGATGGGGTGACCGATCCCCAATACCTGCCTGTCTTCTATATGTAGTTATGTTGGCTACACTTAGAAATTCATCCAATTCTGTACTCACTGTGTGGGTTGATCATTTGTTCTCTGGGTTGGTGGAATTAACTTGCAACATCAAAGTAATAACTGCCTGGCGTCTAACTTAGTTCTATGCTTAAATAATCAGTACTGCTGTCCCGTGGTTCTCCCCAACACATTAACATGGAGTTAAATTTAATTTTTTTATTATTTTAAAAACCTCAATTGATCTTCTTGAGGTTTAAATCAATGAAAATTCTGCAGCTCTATGGGGACCAAAATTATGGACAGTGTTCAAGAGGCTACTAGTGGGAAAGATACAGAAGAACAAATTTGCAAGGAAATTAGAATGGTGCATAGACTATTAAGCAGTGATAACGTGGGATTATCCTACTATAATTATCCTAACACAGTTCATATTGCAATTGCGTAAAGCACAGAGAATGGGAAGTAACTTCTGAAGTGTGTTTAGGAGAATCTTCTTAAGATATTTTTGGTTCAATGGGAAAAGAAACATTGCCAATATAGTTGTCTGGAATGAGGTGGGTCATGTGGATCAAGTGTCAGCTGGGGAACATTTACAGGATGGTAAGCATAAGGTTTAGTTCTTTTTAACTCTAAAAAGGACACAAAGCAATCTAATGTAAAAATTGTTTCAGAGATAGTAGGAGCTGCAGATGCTGGAGAATCTGAGATAACAAGGTGTAGAGCTGGATGAACACAGCAGGCCAAGCAGCATCAGAGGAGCAGGAAAGCTGACGTTTCGGGCCTAGACCCTTCTTCAGAAATGTGGGAGGGGAAGGGGGTTCTGAAATAAATAGGGAGAGAGGGGGAGGCAGATAGAAGATGGATAGAGGAGAAGATAGGTGGAGAGGAGACAGACAGGTCAAAGAGGTGGGGATGGAGCCAGTAAAGGTGAGTGTAGGTAGGGAGTTAGGGAAGGGATAGGTCAGTCCAGGGAGGAGAAACAGGTCAAGGGGGCAGGATGAGGGTAGTAGGTAGGAGATGGGGGTGGGGCTTGAGGTGGGAGGAGGGGATAGGTGGGAGGAAGGACAGGTTAGGGAGGCGGGGACAAGCTGGGCTGGTTTTGGGAGGCGGTAGGGGGAGGGGAGATTTTGAAGCTTGTGAAGTCCACGTTGATACCATTGGGCTGCAGGGTTCCCAAGCAGAATATGAGGTGCTGTTCCTGCAACCTTCGGGTTGCCTCAGCTTTCCTGCTCCTCTGATGCTGCTTGGCCTGCTGTGTTCATCCAGCTCTACACCTTGTTATCTCTAATGTAAAAATATTTAATTGGAGGTAGACCAATCTTAATAGTTGAGCACAAATATGTCCCAGGTAAATTGGAATTAAAGTTTGGAAGTTTTAAAAGAGTTGGATTGGGTACAGTTGAGGTACATTCCATGAAGGATAAAAATAGCGCAATAAAAATCAGGCCTCCTTGGAGATAGTGACGTCAAACAAAAAGCATACGATATTAGCTTGACTGAACATTGAAATTTAGAAGATACATAAAAATAACATAAGAAAAGCAAAGACAGCGTGAGAAGAGATTGACAACGAACATGAAAGGAATCCACATGTCTTCCATCAGCATTTAAATAGTAAACAGATAGTCAGAAAGGAATGGGACTGATTCAAGAGCAAAAGGGAGGCATGCATGAAGGCAGAGAACATGGCTGAGGTACTAAATGAATAATCCATCTTTACCAAAGAAGTACACATTCCCAAAGTCAGAGTGAAAAATAAGCTGTTTTACAACAGCTTCCTGTATTTGAAATTGGTAAGTCACCAAGACGCGTTGCATCCAAGGATGCTGAGAGAAGTAAGCATAGAAATTGTTGAGGTACTGCCATAATCTTCCGATTCTCCTTAGATTTTGGAGTGGTGCTAGAGAACCAGAGAACTGCAAAAGATACATTCTTACTCGAGAGGGCTCTTTTACCTCGGTGATAATGTCCCTGCCTCTAGGCCAGAAGGTCTAGATTCAATCCCATCTGATCCAGATGTGCATTATAACATGCCTGAATAGGTTGACTAAAAATATCTACACTCTTATTCAAAACAAAGGCATAGGGATAAACACAGCAACTACAAACTAATCTGTTTAACCTTGTGTTGAGATAACTTATTAGAAACAATGGTCTGAAAGAAAATTAACAGTCACTTGAATACATGAATTTATTAACCATTTGTCAAAATATTGAACAAACTTGATTTAGTGTTTTGATGAGATAACAGTGACAATTGATATAAAATGGTTAGTGTGATATATATGAACTTCTAAAAAGTTATGTAGTAGGCTTGTAAACCAGGTTAGAGCCTATAGAATAAAGAAGAAAGCAGCAGCATTGGTACAGCTTTGGCTAAACAACAGGAAGCAGTGAGAAGTGAAGGATTCTTCATAAAACTGGAGGAAGGCATAGTAGAGGTTCCCAGGGATTGGTACAAAGGACATTGTTTCTCTTGATATATATTAATGACTTTGACTTTGATGCATAGGGCATCATTTCAAAATGGCACAAAGCTTAGAAACATGAAGTGAGAAGAATAGCGATAATCTTCAAGAGGACAAAGCTAGATGGTGGAATGAGCAGACATCCATCGACAAAATTTAAAGCAAGACTGTTCAAAGTGATACATTTCGGTAGGAAGGATAAGGAATGGAAATATATTCTAAAGGTAACAATTCTACTGGGGTGCGGGAACAGAAAGACCCACAGCATCTGTGCACAAAATCTTTGAGGGTGCAGAGCAAGTCATAGAATCATAGAGGTTTACAGCATGGAAATAGACCCTTTGGCCCAATGTATGATATCATCATCATAGAATCCCTACAGTGTGGAAACAGGCCCTTCGGTCCAACAAGTCCACACTGACCCTCAGACATCTCACCCAGACCCATCCCCCTATAACCCACCTAATCTACACATCCTTGAACATTATGGACAATTTAGCATGGCCAATCATCTAGCCTGGACATCTTTGGTCTGTGGGAGGAAACCAGAGCGCCCGGAGGAAACCCACGCAGATGCAGGGAGAATGTGCAAACTCCACACAGATGGTTGCCTGAGGGTGGAATTAAACCCAGATTCCTGGTGCTGTGAGGCAGCAGTGCTAACTACTGAGCTACCCTGCCATCCAATTTTCCCAATTAATCTATTCCCTTTGCTTGTGTTTGGTCCATATTCCTCCAGACCTACCCCATCCATGTACCTGTCCAACTGTTTCTTAAATGACAAAATTGTACTCGCCTCCACCATTACATTTGACAGCCTGTTCCAGACACTCACCACCTCTGTGTGAAAAAAATTGCCCTCCTGGACCATCTTGTGTCTTCCCCCTTTCACCTTAAACCCACGCCCTCTAGTTTTATCTTCCGTACCATGGGAAAAAGCTGTTAGCTATCTACCTTATCTATGCCTCTCATGATTTTATAAACCAATGTAAGGTCACCCTTCAGTCTCCAATGCCCCAGGGGAAATGTCACAGCCTATCCAGCCTCTCCTTATAACTAAAACCTTCCAGTCCAGCTAGCATCCTAGTGAATCCCCTCTGCACTCTCTCTAGTTTAATTATATCCTTTCTATAGTTGGGTGACCGGAACTGCACGTATTAGTCTAAATGTGGTCTTATCAATTTCTTGTACAGCTGTAACAAGATTTCCCAACTCCTATACTCAAAGGCAAATGGAATCTGGGCTTTGTACATGGAGACACAGTGTACAAAAGCAAGAAAGGTAACATAAACCTTTGTAAATCCGTATTTCAGTCTATCCTATGGTATTATGGTCAATGCTGATTGTATAATTGAGGAAGGATGGGAATGTTTTAAGGAAGGTTTGCAAGAAAAGTTTTATAGGAATTATTCCATGAATGGGGAATTCGGTCATGAAGATAGATTGAAGAAACTGGGTTTTTCTCTTACAAAAGGTTGAGAGGATATTTTATAGAGATATTCAAAATTAAAGGATATGAACAGGTTGGATAGAGATAAATTTCTCCCATTGGTGCAAGCAAAACTTGGTCAAAATCATGGAAATCCATCCCTAAGAGCATTTTGAGTGCACCCACATAAAATATGCTGCAGCTGTTCAAGAAGGCAGATCACCATTACCTTCTCAAGGACGTTTAGGAATCAGCAATAAATGCTGGCCCAATCAGTGAAGTTCACATCCTGAATAAATAATGTGTCAAGAACAAGAGGATAGATATTTAAGATGATTGACAGAAGAATAAAAGGTCACATGAGAATTAACTATTTTATGCAGTGGTTATGTAGTATCTGAGATAGTGATGGAGTAACATTAACTCTGCTTTCTCCTCACAGATGCTGCCAGACCTGCTGAGTTTTGAGAGCAATTTCTGTTTTTATTCTGGATAAGCACATAATGGGAAATAAATTGTAGTATCCTTGGTACAGGCGAATGGAAAATTACTAAATTAGTTTTCTAGAGGCACAGAATGACTTATTTTTTGTGCTGTAACCATTCAATGTTTCTTTGAAGTAATCTCAATGCACATAGCACACATTACCTTCTGCTATTTGCATTCTTACTTTGGAGTTATATTTAGATTCATCCCCCATATTTGTCTAAATATGTTTGTTTCTTATGTACTGTATTGCAATTCTCATCTCAGCAAGTTGCAATTGGTTATTAGGTCATAAAATTTATATCTATTTGTGAATTCTTGAACTCTGCTGCTTGTTCTTTCCACCACTCTTTGTTTCCTTAGACATGTGTTGACATGTTCTAGCCAGCGCTAACTAAAAGAAAATCTCTACCATGAACTTGCCAATTCTAAATAGTCATACCTAAAATATTTACCTATTGTACCTTTTCTAACAATCATTACTTTACTGTGCATTTTCAGTCTTCTTTGTTTTCATTTTATATTTCAAGGGATTTTGCTTCTTTTTTTATGTCATGTTTCCAAATTCACAGAAAGCTTACAGGTGGGTAGTAAGGTGAGCTGTGAGGAGCATGCACAGACACTTAAGTGTGAATTGGGCAAACTGAGTGAGTGGGCACATGCATGACAGATGCAGTGCGATGTGGAAAAATATGAGATTATCCATTTCGGCAGCAAAACAGGAAGTCAGATTATTACCCGA
>NC_063333.1:80547686-80590545 GCF_021869965.1 Rhincodon typus
ATAGCATAATGTTCAATATCTCCACTTGTGTAGCTAGCTAAATTTTCCCCTATTTAGACAATACATTTTCCTAGCCATTGAAAAATAACTGAAGAGATAAATTATTTATGCACCATTTGGGAAGACAAAACTAAGCAAGGTGGAAATGTCTAGAAACATCAAACCATTGTTTTTGTTACATTTCCAGTTATAAAAAATAAATTATTTACTTAAACACATTTTGTTTCCCTTTCAGTTTTAGTTATAGAATAAATATGTCATTGAAAATTTAGCGTTGATTGAAAAAGATTTAGTCATCTCTGATTCTTTATTAGCAAAATTTATTGAAGATCTATATGTGACTAAATAAGTTAATCACAGTATTACTTATCAGCTTTTTAGCTAGACAGGGATATTTTTGAGCAGCCTGTTCATGTTTTTGTTTTTGACTTAAACTAGACAGCAAAAGTCCATTCTCCATATTTTGCCTTTCTTTGTGTCCTTTTTTTTTTGAAGTTTTTCTTTTATCTAGTTTCACATCCTTCAAAGGAAAACGTCAAAACTGGGTTGATCAAAACTATTATATTAACTGCAAAATCACCATGGTTTTTAAATGAATATCTGTCATGAGTACAGAGAGCAGCAATCAGGTATAACTGCACAAAATGAAAGAGAACAAATCCAAATAAATATCTGTCAATTTATCTGGGAACAACAGAATGCCTATAGAACCTGAGTAAAAAAATATTAGGGCTAGATATAATCCAAACACAAACAGATAATTAGAATAGATCATTAAGTCCAACAAGTCCATCCCATCCAGTCTACAATGCAACTGCAAATACTACTGACTCTCACCCTCAGCACATTATCTCCTCAGAGTGCCAAAAACACAAAGAAAAAATTGCAGTCAATGTTGAACAATACGTCTGCGGCATCTAAACATAGAGCTGACAACAAGGCGGGAGCCAGGAAATCCTGTTCTAGAAAGAGACAGAATTAAAATAATACCAGATAATTGCTGAGGCCACACACAAGTTGAAATCATTTGCCTTAATACAATTTTTAAAAGCTTTTTCATATTCCCAAGCCTTGGCCCCATAGTCTGTTTTTGGATGTGGCAGGTGATGACAAAGCCAATAGTAAAGGAATTCTTCAATTATTACCATGACTCATAAATTATGTTCCCATGTACAATGTGTAAATATGCGTTGCTCACTAGGAAAATACAAAAAATGTTTTTTTTTTAATTTCCATTATACCTGTTGCTGAGTTTCTTACAAGCTAGGATCAATGCAATATTCATTATTCCCAACTGCACCTCGAATTTGTTTTTATGATGATGTATGAGAAAAGGGGGTGGATTTAGGGGGAGCAAGGTAAATGTGGCTACATGTCCCTAATTAACTATGAAAGGTATTCACATCCAGGCACTTCTAACCCACTCAATTTCAATTTACAGCTCTGATCCACATAAAACATTCAACCCAATTTCCACTGCCAGCCCCGACTCCACCGAATGCCTCAAACTAACCTGATTTACCCTCACAGCAAAAATTTACAATTGGCAATTATTTCATGTTTAGTTGATTGAATCTATGCTTAATTTATTTTATGCACCCTTAATTTAGCACTAATAAATAATGAAAATAACAAAACAACTTGACCTGTACAAAATGATGTGCATTCAGTTTTTTTGATTTTGGATGATTGTGCATTTCCACAAAAGAGAAAAATACAGCATTTAAAATGTATCCCATTCAGACTTGGTAATATATTTAGTAAGTATGCTGCCTTTTCACCTCAAGACCATAGGTTTGAATTTTCTTCAGAATAATGAAATGCAAATCTCCTTTATTTCTTGATTATAAGAATCCATAGGGCCTATGCTATATTTTTTAATAATGTATTTTTTCTTGGGATATGAATGTTGTAGGCAAGCTCACAACAATTGTGGTCTATCTTTAATTGCTCATGTACTTCCCAAGCCATTTCAGAGACCTGTAATAACAAGTAGGCAAGTCAAGGTAAGAGCAGCAGATTTCCTTCCCTAAAAAACATAGGTGAACAAGATGGGTTTTTATAATAATCAATGGTAGTTATCTTGGTCATCATTACTGGGACTAACATTATATTTCAGATTATTGAACTGAATCTAAATTCCATGAGCTGATATGCTGGGGTTTGAACCAGGTTTTCACGAAGTATTAGTCTCAACCTCTGGATAACTAGTCCAGAAACATATGGTTTGTATGCAAACTGGGACAATACCATCTGTTTTTCTGAACTGTATTCTTAAGGTAGAGTAGTGGGAGCTCCCCTGTGTTCAGTGGTAGCTATTTTGCCTCTGTTTCAGAAGCTCATCAGTTCAAGGGCATAAACTCAGCTGACATTCCAGTGCAGTAAGTGAGTGCTGCATTATCAGAGGTGCCATTCCTCGAAATGAAATACTAAGTAGAGGTCCTGTCTATCCTACCAATAGCTTAATATGCTACATGAAGAAAAGCAGGAAAGCTCTCCAGTTGAACTGGCCAACATATCCCCAACCACCATCACGAAAACCAGTTAGTCATTTATATAATTGTTGCTTGTTCACAATATTTTAGGTATAACTACTGTTTTACAAAGAATTATGGTTGCCAATTTTTTTCACAATGCAATCTCATTAACAGTAAAAGGAAGTGAATGATCATTCTTTTTGTTGAGTTTTTGAAAGTTTGGACTGAAAAGAATTCTCCTCTCCTTCCAACAATGTCTTCAGATTTGTGACATCAATTTGGCCAGGCAGAGTAAACTTAAGTTTGATATGCTATTTGAAAGAAAGCAAGTTAGAAATTTGTTGGCAACAAGCTTCAGACACAGAAGCATTAAATACTGCTGACATTTTGTGTGTGTGTGTGTGTGTGTGTGTGTGTGTGTGTGTGTTCACATTCCACACCAGCACCTGCCATGGTAGTTAAAGCCTCCCAAAGTCTGTGCCTGAAACAGCCATTAGTTCCTTTGCGCTTTGAGTATGTAAATATAGGTTGTGTAGAAGCTCTTTCAGGAAACCCTGTTACTGAAATTGAAATGTCCTGAACACAATCACCAGCAAAATCCTGATGAGCCCAAAGACATGCAATTTCTGTTTCACTAATATTAAAGTACATATTTTGAGGTTACTTTGGTTAATATGAAATAACCTGCTAGATAAGAGGGTCAGGCAACCTATGATAACTGGAAAAGTACTTAAAAGGAAATGTGTTTACTTTTGTTCAATCTAAATGTAAATTACAATGTGAGCAAATGATTTGAATCCAGGATTGTAAAACAAATATATTCTAGTGAAGAACTGTCCTTCAATGTCATAGAGTCATACAGCACGGAAATATATCCTTCAGTCCAACTCGCCCGCATCGATCAGACATCCCAATCTGATCTAGTCCCATTTGCCAGCATTTGGCCCATATCCCTCTAAGCCCTTCTTATTCATATATCTTTTAGATGCGTTTTAAATGTTGTAATTGTACCTGTCTCCACCACTTCCTCTGGCAGTTCATTCCATAGACGCACCACCTTCTGTGTGAAAAAGTTGCCCCTTAGGTCCCTTTTAAATCATTCCCCTCTCACCTTAAACCTATGCCCTCTAGTTTTGGGCTTCTCCACTCTGGGAAAAAGATCTTGGCTATTCACCCTATCCCTGCCCCTCATGATTTTATAGACCTCTATAAAATCACCCCCTCAGCCTCCGACACTCCAGAGAAAACAGCCCCAACCTATCCAGTCTCTCCCTATAACTCAAACCCTCCAGTCCCGGCAACAGCCTTGTAAATCTTTTCTGCACCCTCTCAAGTTTAACGACATCCTCCATATAGATGGGTGACCAGAATTGTACGCAGTATTCTTAATATGCCTGCAATGAGCAGCAATGTATGTTATATATTGTAGTAGGGGACTGAGATCTGATCAAAGTGTATGGCGTAGATGAGTGATTTCATCAGTTTAGTTCCCTACTGCACCATTTAACACAATGGAACATTCAATATCGCCATTAGAAAAGACAAAGAAATGTAAGCACAAGCCAGCAGTAGCAATTTAAGAACTTACACTGCATTCTTCTGATCTGCTGAACTTGCTCGGGCATTTCAGGTTGTTATCATACATTAATGGCTATTTTCAACATCTTTGGATCACAGTCCTTTACAATAATCCATTTCCTAATTGTCTCTGTTTTCACCGTTTTTTTTGAAAAAATATAACTTTTCTTTAAAGATCTCAAGTCAAGTGAAAACCTACCAGCACATCTTATTGCCATAGTTACAATATCTAATTAAATCTATGAAAATATGAAAATGAATTGTTGGCATCACATAGAATAGGTCAGAAATTAGTTTTGA
Organism: Rhincodon typus; assembly: GCF_021869965.1. NCBI lineage: Eukaryota > Metazoa > Chordata > Chondrichthyes > Orectolobiformes > Rhincodontidae > Rhincodon > Rhincodon typus. The sequence goes on from NC_063333.1 coordinate 80,552,042, forward strand.
TGTTTTATGTTAACGTTTTTAGTCTTAGCTGGGAGTGTCACTTAATCTAAACACTAAAGCTAGTGTAATTTCCAGTGAGAACTCTCTGTAACCAATGTTGAAAGCTGCACAATTCTACTTAAAGATCAAGGGAACCTGTCAGCTCAGGAAATAGACAACAATGTGTCCAGTTAAGAGAGTTTATCTTGCCAGGTTATCTCTCTGAACAATGGTCAGAACAGGTACCCAGACAATGTCAAGACCTTTTAACTACATTGTTTTTTCTAGGAATAATTCACTTAACGTGACAGTTTGACTTATAAATTTAACATTAACTCAAAAATTACTGAAAATTTCCACGCAATTAGTGGCGGATCAGTATAATTTCAATGGTAAATAATCTTGCGATATGAATTGTGTTTTTCCTGTCGCATATGAGGACAACAATACAGAACACAAAATCAACTTCATTACAAGCTCTGGTTCTACTTATATTTAGAGTTGTCCTGTTGGACTTGATTTTCCTGGAGAATACATGGATTTGTGAAAATGGTGCTGAGTTTTGATTCAAAGATTCCGGACCCCATTCCCAGGGTTTCCAATTTTCACCAGTGCCTTGGAAGATGCATTCGCTGCTCACAATGTGGTCTCCCCTACATTAGGAAAACAAAACGTAGACTGGTGCCCACTTTGCAGAGCACCTACATTCTGCCTGCAAAAATGATCCCGAGCTTCTAGTTGCTTGCCACTTCTGCACACCACCCTGTTCCCTGGCCAGTATCTCTGTCTCAGGCTTGCTGCAGTACTCCAGCGAAGGTCAGCGTAAGCTGGAAAAACAACACCTCATTTTCCACTGGGGGACCCTGCGGCCTGTGGACTCAATATCAGGTTCAATAACTTTAGGGCTTGGACTCTGCCATGTCCTAGTCCCCATCCCCATGCACCAGACCTTGTGATCACATAACCGGCTATTACATACAACCCATTGTTAAGCACTAACAGTCTCCATTAACAGCTATTTAACCTCCTGGCCAGACCATTATTCACTCCTTTATCTGTCCAACTGTTCTTCTCTCTTTTTGTGCCCAATCACTTATCGTTTACTTCTTACCACTTCCCACCTCCCCCCCACCCTATCTTCTGCATAAAAACTGACATTTTCCTAACCACCATAAGTTCTGAGGAAGGTTCACTGGACCCGAAATGTTAATTCTGATTTCTCTTCACAGATGCTGCCAGGCCTGCTGAGCTTTTGCAGCAATTTCTGTGTTTGTCCATGGAAGATGCAGACTGCTTCAGGTTGCAAGCCTGCCCCTGCTGTCCCAGCCTGGCAAGCTCCATTGTGACAATTGGTATGTCCTGGCTCTCTGTATATTGCATGGGTTTAGGCCAGCTTTTCAAGGATCCATGCTTTATTTCATCTCAGATGTGTCATGAATCATTGTTTGGATGAGAAAGTTCATTTCAAAAGGTCTTATCCATGATACCCATGATAAGCTATGCCCCTGCCTCCACACCAACTCCTATAGACCCACCATGTCCAATTCAGCTACTGTATAGAGCCAATAAAACATTCCAGTGAAAATTGTATGCGTTAAAAAAGCCTTAACAATAGTCATTAATTCATAACTTCCCACTTTCTCAAAAACATCTCCTTTCAATACAGGTGAATAAAAGTATCAATCCATCTAGACCCTGGATTAACAGCAGAAACTTAAAGACATGAAAACTCTTAATCTTCTGTAAATAAATACGATGCCTTCAACAGCATGAATCAGAGACAGAATTGTCAATCAGACAACGTATTCCCCAGGGCTCAGTTGTTTCAACACTCTAATGAATATCTGGCCTCTCAATCAAGCCTTATTATGCATACTTGACTTTTGTGATGCCATAATAGCATCAATTCAGCATGTTTGAGTGCACAAAGGGGACATGACTTCATGCACCCATAGCAATGAAGAATGCCCAAGGGCTGCATAGGCAACAGCCCATGCTGCAAATCTATCATTGACAAATTAATGAATCTCATGGCTATGAGCTCTATTCTGTGGAGAATGTAAGGACAGCTTTCGATTTATTTGTGGATCACTATGAATATTATAATATTCAAATAACCTTTGCATTAAGTTCAGAATTGCCACTTAACAATTTCATCTAGTACACCTATTGTAAGGACAAGTCAGGATGCTCTCTAAATGATTAAAATAAAAATATTGAAGTTATTTTTGCATGTAAAATCACCTTATAGCAGCAGTGGGGTAAAACCCAGCCTTTACTAACAGCACTGGATGAAGAAATGTTTACACATTTATGGCATGACCTGATCATAGGGGGAAGCCTTTGACATTGTGGAGAATAAAGAAGATTGATGAATAGACAGATAGGTACAACTTTAACATTCAATGGAATTACCATCACTAAGTCTCCCCACATCAAATTGTTGGGGAATTCAACTTCCGCAGCCAGACAAATGCCATGGCTATTAAAGTAGGTCGGAGACTGACATTTTTGCAGTGGGTAACTCACCTCCTGACTCCCCAAAGTTTGTACACCACTTGTAAGGCACAATTCAGGTTATGATGGAATACACTTCATTTGTCTATGGGTGCAGCTGTAGCAACATTCAATAAGATCAACATTATCAAGGGTAAGGCAGTTAGTTTGATCAACTTCCCATCCAGCAGTTGGAACAATTGCTACCATCAATAAACAATGGGTGCCTTCTGTACATCTACAGGATGTATGACAGAAACTTGTCTGTGTTTCTTCAGCAGTTCTCATGAGGAATTACAAGGGCAGTAGGGGCATAAAAGCTCTGGGCTCCCCTCCAAGGCACACATCACTCTGACAAATGTTTCACACTGGTCCTAATGATCGGAGATGATGTTGCTAGATGAATGAATGTTGAATGAATGGAAAATAGCAGGAAGTTGCAACAAGGCCAAAGCAGGTCTGGTGGACGGAAGTGCATCTGGTTCAATGCAAGAAATGTAAAAGGTTAGGCAGATGAGCTTAGAGCTTGGATTAGTACTTGGAACTGTGATGTTGTTGCTATCACAGAGACTTGGTTAAGGAGGGGACAGGATTGGCAACGTAACGTTCCAGGATATAGATGTTTTGGGTGGGACAGAGAGGGATGTAAAAGGGATGGGGGAGTTGCACTACTTGTTGAGGAGAATATCACAGCTGTACTGCGGGAGGACACCTCGGATAGCTCATGCAACGAGGCAATATGGGTAGAGCTCAGGAACAGGAAGGGTGCAATCACAATATTTGAGGTTTACTACAGGCCTCCCAACAGCCAGTGGGAGATAGAAGAACAGATAAATAGGCAGATTTTGGCAAGATCTAAAAGTAACGGGGTTGTTGTCGTGGGTGATTTTAACTTCCTATATATTTACTGGGACTCACTTAGTGCTTGGGACACGGATGGGGCAGAGTTTGTAAGGATCATCCAGGAGGGCTTCTTGAAACAGTATGTAGATAGTCCAACTAGGAAAGGGGCTGTACTGGACGTAGTATTGGGCAATGAGCCTGGCCAGGTGGTCAACATCTCAGTAGGGGAGCAGCTCGGGAATAGTGATCACAATTCAGTAATCTTTAAGGTACTGATGGATAAAGATAAATGTAGTTGTCAGGTGAAGGTGCTAAATTGGGAGAAGGCTAATTATAACAATGTTAGGCAGGAACTGAAGAATACAGATTGGAGGCAAATGTTTGAGGGCAAATCAACATATGGTATGTGGGAGGCTTTCAAGTGTAAGTTGATAGGAACTCAGGACCGGCATGTTCCTGTAAGGATGAAGGATAAGTATGGCAAGTGTAGGGAATCTTGGATAACGAGAGATATTGTGAGCCTAATCAAAAAGAAAAAGGAAGCAATTATCAAGGCTAGGAGGCCGGGAACATACGAAGCAAGGGTGGAATAAAAGGAAAGTCAAAAGAAACTTAAGCAAGGAGTCAGGAGGGCTAAAAGGGGTCATGAAAAGTCATTGGCCAACACGACTAAGGAAATTCCCAAGGCTTTTTATACATATATAAAGAGCAAGAGTCTAGCCAGGGAGAGGGTTGTCCCACTCAAGGACACGGAAGGGAATTTATGTGTGGAGCCAGAGGAACTGGGCGAGGTATTAAATTAGCATTTTGCATCAATATTCACCATAGAGAAGGACTTGGTGGATGATGGGTCTGGGGAAGGGTGTGTAGATAGTTTGGGTCATGTTGAGATCAAAAGGGAGGGGGTATTGGGGGTCTTGAAAAACATTAAGGTAGACAAGTCACCAGGGCTTGATGGGATATACCCGAGAATACTGAGAGAGGCGAGGGAGGAAATTGCTGAGGCCTTGAGGGAAATTTTTGTATCCTCACTGGCTACAGGGGAGGTCCCAGAGGATTGGAGAATAGCCAATGTTGTTCCTTTGTTTAAGAAGGGTGGCAGGGATAATCCAGCTAATTATAGGCTGGTGAGCCTTACATCAGTGATAGGGAAATTATTGGAGAGGATTCTTCAAGACAGGATTTACTCCCACTTGAAAATAATTGGGCATATTAGCGAGAGGCAACATGGTTTTGTGAAGGGGAGGTTGTATCTCACTAACTTAGTTGAGCTTTTTGAGGAAGTGACAAAGATGATCGATGAGGGTAGGGCAGTGGATGTTGTCTACATGGACTTCAGTAAGGCCTTTGACAAGGTCCCTCATGGCAGACTGATACAGAAGGTAAAGTCGCACGGGGTCAGAGGTGAGCTTGTGAGATGGATAAAAAAAGCTGGCTCAGTCATAGAAGACAGAGGGTAGCAGTGGAAGGGTGCGTTTCTGAATGGAGGGCTGTGACTAGTGGCATTCCTCAGGAATCAGTGTTGGGACCTTTGCTATTTGTGATATATATAACTGATTTGGAGGAAAATGTAACTGGTTTGATTAGTAAGTTTGTGGATGACACAAAGGTTGGTGGATATTGATGAGGATCGTCAGAGGATACAGCAGGATATAGATCGATTGGTGACTTGGGCAGAGAGATGGCAGATGGAGTTTAATCCGGAAAAATGTGAGATAATGCATTTCGGAAGGTCTAATCCAGATGGAAAATATACAGTAAATGGCAGAACTCTTAAGAGTACTGATAGGCAGAGGGATCTGGGTGTACAGGTACACAGGTCACTGAAAGTGGCAACGCAGGTGGAAAAGATAGTCAACAAGGCATACCACATGCTTGCCTTCATCGGCCGGGGCATTGAGTTTAAAAATTGGCATGTAACGTTGCAGCTTTATAGAACCTTAGTTAGGCTGCATTTGGAACATTGTGTTCAATTCTGATCGCCACACTACCAGAAGGATGTAATGGCATTGGAGAGGGTACAGAAAAGATTTACCAGGATGTTGCCTGGTATGGAGGGCATTAGCTATGAGGAGAGGTTGGAGAAACTTGCTTTGTTCTCACTGGAACAACAGAGGTTGAGGGGCGATCTGATAGAGATCTACAAGATTATGAAGGGCATGGACAGAGTGGACAGTCAGAAGCTTTTTCCAGGGTGGAAGAGTCAGATACTAGGGGCCATAGGTTTAAGGTGCGAGGGCAAGGTTTTTATACAGAGGGTGGTGGGTGCCTGGAACTCGCTGCCGGGGGAGATAGTGGAAGCAGATACAATAATGACTTTTAAAGGGCATCTTGACAAATATATGAACAGGATGGGAATAGAGGGATACGGTCCCCGGAAGGGTAGGGGTTTTACTCGCTTTCAAGGATATCTCCAAATTGAGGCAGCCTCAAAATGCCCAACCCACTTCAGCAGCACCCATCTATCCTGGTGAACCTTTCAAAGGTGTTGAGCTGCCAGACCTCTGGTTAGTCTTGCATCAATAAGAGCCTTCCCACCATCTCTGCCAGTCACACTGCCAGCAAGTGAAGCTCAGGATGCCCATGTGGTCATGATGCTGTGTTTCAGAACCCATGGGAAAATCCTGCCTGTCAACTTTAAACAGGACTTCCTAGACTATGCATGAATTACAGTCTGACGCCAGTCCAATCTTTTGATTCAGTACAAAATGTTAACCAAGCAAAGTTAATTTAAATACTTTGTGATGAGTACTTTGATTGTTGACCACAACTGATCTATTTGCATTGCTTCTCACTGCAAAGCGGTACTGGGTGGTAATATTGCACAGCACCTTGTTGTTGATGGCTGGATGCCAGCAAGGTAATTTCAGGTAGAGATGATACCTGCTTGCTGAAGGCAGGGAATATCAATAGCTGCTGCAGTTGGGAGATCGTTTCTTGAGACCACTTTGAAATTCAAAGGCACATTTAACCTACCAGCAGAATGTCGGGACTCTGTGCCAAGCTAGGTTTCGAGTTATCAACCTGACAGTGTTTACATGAAATCCATTGAGTGCTATTAAATCCAACTGATAGTCATTCTGACATTAAACTGAGAGCATAAATAGGGCAGAAGGGACGACAGTGTATGGTCTGTGCTGAGCTACACCAGTGGGATTCTTTAACAAAAATACACTGCAGCAATGTATGCAGAGATTTGACAGTTAGATCATATATATTTAACTTGTCAAAATGACAACTTCATTTTCTGATGGAGGAAAATTAAGTAATTATCTACTGAAAGTAAACAACATTTCTCTATCCAACTGCAAAGCAAAGGTTTACTAATTGATCAGCTTGTTTACAAAAAGATGTCACACATCATTTCAGGGTTGTTCTGACAATCGCTTGTCTGTTGGTTAATTTGCTTTTTTAGATGTACAGCTGACAACCAAATCCTTTAAAACATTTGTCAAGGAACACTACAAAATAACTGGATGTCTGTCTTCCAACCATACGCTGAACTTTGAAAAGATCGATCTGGGAATGAATCTTTTCTGACTATAAACCACATTGACAAAACCTGATCAAGATGATTCAGATAGTCCAAATTACCCGGAGCTATTGAAAGGAAAATTTTGCATCATTGTTAAACTTATAAAATGCAAAACAAAGCATCCATCATACCCACAGCCTTTCTTAATGTAGGTTCAAAGCCGTCATCTGACATATTATTCTCTCTTCGTGCTGATTTTTCAATGTCTTTCAATGTCTATGCTGAGATAGTTTATCTCTGCTAATGCAGTGATTGGGGAATGTTTGTATTGGTCTGAAGGCCACTCCGCTTTTGAGAAGCGAAAGGTATAAATCATCAGCCAGCATTGCTCTCCTGTCCACTTTGCATTGACCCTTGTTTAACATGTGTATCTGTAGATTTTGGACGAGCATAAGGCCAGGGTCAGTCAGGGACATCCCTATGAAGGAACAATATGCCGACACTCCCAATAGGGTTTCAATTCTCATCTGTTCTGTGAATCTAAAGAAAGGGAACCATGAGTGTATGAGGAACAAATTGGCAATGATCGATTGGAGAATTTTACTAAATGGGTTGATAGTGAGTAGACAACGGTTCATAGTTGAAGGACATGTGCATGAATTACAACAATTATTCATTCCTGTCTGACACAAAAATAAAACAGGAAATGTAGCTCAACCATGACCTATAATAGAAATTAGGGATAGTGTTAAATCCAAAGTGGAGACATATAAAATTGCCAGAAAAAAATAACAAGCCTGAAGATTGGGATCAGTTTAGAATTCAGCTAAAGAGGAAAATCATTTAATCAAGAGGGTCAAGACTAAAATTGCAGGGAGAATAAAAGCTAACCATAAAAGTTTCTAGAAATACGTGAAGATAAAAAGATTAATAAAGACAAATGTTAGTCAAAAGCCAGAGAAACATAATGAGGATCAAAGAAATGGCATAAGAATTGAACACATACTTTTGGTTCTGTCTTCCCAAAGAAGGACACAAATAATCTCCCAGAAATGGGAGGGAACCAAGGGTCGAGTGAGAGGGAAGATTTGAAGGAAATTAGTAGTAAGAATTAGTAAAAAAATGGTGCTGGGAATTTAATGGGGTTAAAATTTGACAAATGGACTTCCAGAAGACATTTAAAAAGATGCCACATGAGAGATTGTTAACTAAGGTAGAAGCCCATGGAATTGATGGCAAATTATTGACCTAGCTGTGAAACTAGTTGAGTGGCAGTTGACAGAAAGTAGAGATAGTGGATAGGCCTTTTCAAATAGGCAGGATATGACCTGTCATGTCCCACACGGATCTGTACTGGAGTCTCAATTGTTCACATTTTTTTAATGACTTGGATAATGGCATAGGAAGTCATATATCAAAATTTGCTAATGACACAAAGTTAGATGGCATCATAGATAGACTTGTGGCAGATGGAGTTCATTGTAAGCAAACATGAGCTTATCCATTTTGGACCAAAAAAGGACAGCTCAGGGTAATTTCTAAATCGTATAAAGTTTTAAAAATGGTAGATGTCCAAAGAGACTCAGGGTTTCAGGTTGTAGGCCTTTAAAATGTCACAGGTGCAGAAAATAATCAAGAAAGCTAATGGAATATTGGCCTTTATGTCTAGCGTATACAGAATTCATGCTGCAGCTATACAAAACCCAGGTTAGATCTCACTTGGAATACTGTGAGCAGATCTGGGTACCACACGTTAGAGAGAATATATTGACCTTGGAGGGAGTATAATGTAGATTTACAAGAATGATATCTGTACTTCAGCGGTTGTGGAGGAGAGATTACACAAATTAGACTTGTTTGTTCTCGAATTTGGAAGGTTAAGGAGTGATCTGATCGAAATATTCAAGATATTAACAGTAGAATAGGGTGGATAAACTATTTCCACTGTTTGGGGATTCTAGAGCTAGAGGGATTATCTCAGAATTAGGGCCAGACTGTTCAGGAGAGAAGCACTTCTACACACAAAGGGTGGTAGATGTTTGGAACTCTCTTTCACAAACGGTGGTGGATGCTGAATCAGTTCATAATTTAAATCTGAGATAGATCAATTTTGTTAAACAAACATATTGAAGGGATATGGGCTAAGGGCAGGTATATAAAGTTAGGCTGGATACCAGCCATGATCTCATTCAATAGCAGAACAGGCTCAAGGGGCTGAATGGCCTCCTCCTGCTCCGAAGTGTGGAAGCACCTAGTGTGTCCTGCAGGACATGCAATGTGGTATATAAATATAATCAATGCATTTCTTCCACTTCCTTTATGCCCCTTCTGTCTCTGCTCCCCACCCAGCCACAGTGATATTTATGTTTGATGATATGACTTTGTGTAGTACAACACTGGAAGAAAGTAGGCCATGCTCTTTCTCCTTGATCTCTTTGGGTTGGGTGACATAGAGGAGAGATAAGGAGGAATAGATCACAGTTTTTAAAGCACTAGAGAACATAAATAACTTGAATAGAAGAAGCAGCTTGATAATTTATGATTTGGTTGAATAACAGTTCGTTTGTGGTCAGATAGCATGAGAAGAAAGAGGAACAGAAAATGATGAAAAACATCCCGCTGGTACCTACTCCCTTGTGCCTATTTTTTTTTTATTTGGCTGCCACCCTAGCAATTTTAGAGTTCCTCCTGTATAAGAAGTGTGTGATCTGGAACTGGGCGGGGCACCAGCACCAACCCTTTTCTTGCATCATTGGGTGACTGCCCCTTTGAAAAGATTGCAGAATGTGTAAATGCTTTCTGGTTGCCACACGATGCTGAAAAACCAAATGTTAACAGGTTGTAATGAGTTGATGACGGGTGCCAGAAATCCACAATTATTTATCATATCAGGATTCCTGCGAGGCACAAGCACGCAATGCTGTGAAGTGAAGTAACAACTTGAGTGGAAAACGTGGCAATGTAAAGAACCCCACTATTGACCTACCTTGGTAAGGCCTTGCCAAGTATATTTTTTTGAAGGGGTCACATAAAATATGTCCAATAGGTAGCCCACCTCCTTCTCACCCAACACTATAACAGGTGGGCTGAAGTTGTCCACTTGATATAAAAATGGCGTTCAACACCACTCATACCAATTCCCATCTGCCCACTCCCCAGGCTCTAAGAACCTTCCCCACTCTAAAACCCTAGGACAGCTTCCTAGAACAGCCATGATCCTCGTAATCTTCCATCCAGCAGTATCAGCTCCATTGTGGGCATTACCAAGAGCGCCGAAGCTTCCAAGCCAAACTGATTTGTCAGAAACCTCTGAGGGCAGGAATTTCTCCCACTGAGGGGCAGGAGATGCACACTTTGCCAATTTAACCCATCCCCAGTGTCTTTTGGTGAGTTTCTTCCAACTTTCCTTCCACGTGGGGCAAGCTGTCTGCTCATCTGTCCCCACCCTACTCCAGCCCATTGCAAAATTCAGCCCATTGATGTGAAAATGGTTGTGACAATACCTGTATCTTTAATAACATAACTGATTCTTCCTATCTTAGCTGTCAATAACCATTGAGAAGATTAAGACACTGCCATTGAGGCCTTTTCTCTTTATTGTGCCTGGTATGTTCTTCTAGTGAGTTTGTCGCCACATCTACAAAGACCCTTCCTCGTCATTGACATTTGGTGAACAAAACATTGGTGATTTTGCACCCTGAAACTACAACTGATTTCATAAATAAGATCTCTTCTTTATGAATCTTCCAGTTTTTAAAATTCATTTGTGGGATGTGGGCATCACTGGCTGACCAGCGTTTATTACCGATCCCTACTTGCCCTCAAGAAGATGGTGGTGAGCTGCTTTCTTGAACTGCTGCAGTCCACCTGCTGTGGGTTGTGCCATTAAGGAGGGAATAACAAGATTTTGACCCAGAAACAGTGAAGGAACGGCAATATGTTTCCAAGTTAGGATGGTGAGTGGCTTGGAGGGGAACTTGGAATGTAGTGGTGTTCCCATGCACCTGCTGCTCTTGACTTTCTAGATGGAAGTGGTCATGGGTTTGGAAGGTGCTGTCTGAGGATCTTCGGCGAATTTCAGCAGTGCATCTTGCAGATAGTACACACTGCTGCTACTGAGCATCGGTGGTGGAGGGAGTGGATTTGAGATACATTACCAATTGATGAATGATTTTGTAGAAAGTGGCAACTTTCTTTTAAAATACAGATTTTTCATTTGATGTAAGTAGAAATGGCCATGAACAATGTTACTTATTGTTCTTTTGGCATTCTATTCCTAATAAGAAACTATAATCCTAAAAGTAAAGAAAGAAGCGTGAATCTCAGAAATTAGAAATCTGAACGGAATATGTTAGAAATTTAAAGCAGATTATAGAATATATTTTGCCTTGGAGAGGACACAGCATTGATTTGTCAGAGATATAGCGTGGATTAAAGGGTTAAATCATGAAGATAAGCAGCGTTAACCTGCTTTATATTTCCTTGAGTTTAGATGGTGGCATTGTCTAATTTAACATTTGAAGGGCTTTTATAGGGTACATAGAAAAAAATAATTTTGTTGATGGAGAAATCCAGATCAGTGTGATACTCTTAAAATTTACAGTTAAACCAATTCATTACTGAGAAACCAGGGGTGTCACCTGAATATAAGATAAGTAAGTTAGAAATGAAATCAAGAAATATATTTTGAGATAAAACATTGCAGAATTCTGGATCTCTATCATCAGAAGACAGAAAGTGACAGATTTCTTTTAGCTGAAGTGGACATTGAGCATTGATGAATAAACAAAATTGAGGCACAGAGCAGTGATGATCTAATTAAATGACACAACACGCTTGAGGAGCCGAATGGTCTCCTCCTGTTCCTATGTTATTACCATCTGAACGAGAGGATAAGTCAATATTTCAAGTCAGATCTCTCATTAGCATCATAACTAGAAGGCAGTGAGGTGAAATTTATTGTTTCCCGGTAATATATCGCATGGTGGGCTCGTTCACAAAATAAAGCAGGTGACCAGCCTATCATCTTCCTGCCTACTCTGACCCGTTTCCCATAATGCAGGAGATGGGTGAGGCATAAGACAGCCTGCCCACCATTAAGCCTATTGAGTCCATTAAGTGGACAATGAAATGCCACTTTACGGCTTCCCTCAGACTGCCACAATTTTTCAGTCTTGTCAGGGGGGAAGATGAGAGCAAGACCCAAAGCCTAACACCTTTCACTGCATGGGTTGCTGGCATCAGAAAAGAGGGCCCAGCTTTGAGGCCCATCCCAGCCAAAGATGATGTCCATATTTTGTTTCTGCCCCATGGCCTCTCTAACTCAAACACTTCCCCACAATCCCTTGGTTGTTGTGTATGATGAGGGAGAACAAAAGAAGTCAAGTCTAAAAAATGGCCTGCCTTTTGGACCCTGCTGTGACAGACACTGTAGAAGATGCTGAGCTATCCAGTAACAAGAGAAGGAAAAGAAACACGAGGCAATAGTAAAATAGAACAAGAACGAGGAACCATCAACTTATTTTGTTACAGGGGAAGTTCCAGAAATGCAGAAGAGAAAGAAAAAGAAAATTAAGATGAGTGAACTATATCCAAAAATGAAAAAAACTATTTGTGTTTTAAAACTCCCCTAAACCCTGACTGAGGTGCTAATTTATTGAAAGGTGGAAGACAGTGTAAGACAGACTATTTTCATTTTGATTGCAGTTGCCAGAACTATTCAACCAAATCAAGGCTATTCCATTAAACTCTGCTGTAAAAGTGATTTACCTTTGGTGTGAGAGATGGAGTTTCATTTTCTTTTTGCATTTCTTCTACTGGTGTATACACCCTCATCAAATAAAAAGTGCAACCCTAGAACAGTGGACCATTTCCCGTCACAATTACGTTTAGAGTAATGTACATGCTTTGTCAGATAAGTTTTCCTTTGTGCAGATAGAATGCCCTGTGACTGAAAGTGTTTTGAAAATAATTTGAATTCTTTTTTAAATGCTGTTTTCAGTAAAATTCTAAATCAAACAAAACAAAGGAGATTCACTGGGATGTTCATCAAGAAACAAAATCAATGGAGAAACTCAGCAGGTCTGGCAGCATTTGTGGGAAGGAAGCAAAGTTAATGTTTTGAGTCTGGTGACACTTCATCAGAACTGTTAGCAGCTAGGAAAAGGTAGTATTTATGCTGAAGCTGAAGTTGGGGGAGGGGGGAGAGGGATGAGGTGTGAGAGGTGTGTACGAAGGGCAATTCAACCAGCAACGAGTATCTGATTGGTCTGTGGGGTGGTGACCAGAACAAAATGACCAGAAGCCAAAAAGGAAAGAGCTATCCTTTTCTCTTGTGGAGTAAAAACTCAAGCCTGAAGAAGGCCAATTTATTTCCTCTCATCCACCTGCTACAAGTAGTGGCTTTTAACCAATCAATCACAGACATTGTAAGTGTTACCTGCAAGCAAATGGAAGTATCTGGAGAGGGAAGATTGAGGAGCAGCAAATCCTAATAAGCCAGAAGGATAATCTCAGTGAGCCTGGGACCATTGAACTGCTCACTCAGTCTTTTTCTTGTGTATCTGTATGTGTAAGGAGATATGTTGTAAGGAGGTCAGAGTTTTAACCAGTAGTTATATGCCAATGGTACATTATTGTTTACTGTATCTAGAATCTATTTAAATGTAATAAATTCTAATTCTCGTTAAGCATTGAAACTTGGTCTGTGCTTTCTAACAACCTGGGTCTGAAATTCAGAAAAATTTGAAAATTTTGAGTACTTCAAAAAAAAATCTTCGACCTTTATGATGACTCCAGGAGTGGTGGATCTTGATAACACTCATGAGGACCATGCTGGGGGCAGGTCATGGAGGTCAGAGTGATTTTCACAGTTCACAAGTGCTTACCCCTTTGAAGGAAGCTGCAGCCGTTCATCACAGACCGGGAAAGAAGCCAACATCAAGAACTTTGCCAGTTCACAGAGTCATTGTCTTCTTGGCATCACATGGGTACTAGCACATTGAGCCTGTCGGTTTGAACACCACCTGAGCACTAATAAGGATAGAGATGGAGGAAGGTGCCATACCTTCAGGAATCCAGGCCAATGGAGATAAGGAGCAGCTGCCCACAGAGGAAGATAAACAGGCATCAGGAGGCCAGAAGAGATGGATAAGGAACATTAGGGAGGAAGAACCATTACCCTGAGGTGAAGATATACAGGGACAAGCAAAAGTATCAAGAGAGAACCAGTGCTGGACAAGACTATCATTTTCTGGGCAGGTAGTCTCAGATAAATTTGCCCTCTCACTGCTGCTGGCCTTCATCTCAGGGGACACTGTGCGCTAGTGTATGTCCCAGTTGACAGATACCCTCTTCACCAAGTTTGGACAAGATGTCAGATTCATAAACTCAAAAGGCACTTTATCCAGTGCCTGGAATAGTCAGCCGGTACCCTAGCTCCAATAACATCAAGCAAGGACCACAATCATTGTGGTAAATTTTTCTGCAGTCTGCATAACGTGATCCCTCTGAGATGGTTCAACGTTGAGGATGGTGAGGCCTTGATAGGGAACAGTTGATCAGGGGAAACATGGGAGCAGCAGGTAAGAAGGTGGTGGAATTGAAAGCAGAGGGAGATGATACTGAAAAGAGATGTCCCTACTGCATGATGAGGTGGCCTCTGTCTGTCACCTTCTGGGAAGAGGACCTCCCTCTTCTCATCTGAAACCCAGCCACATTCCTGCTTGCCCCCCCTTTAAGTGGAGAGGGAACCTATGTCAATAAGCCAGGCTCCAGCAATGGTGGAGTCATTAAACAGGGATAATCAAGAATCCAGAATTAGACAACTGCTGATATCTCAGAGGGTTGAGGTTAGAGGCTATTTTAGAGAATGGGAGGAGCAAGGTTGGAGATTATAAAAACCTTGCTCGAAAGCCAATGGAAATCAGCAATGGGGTGATAGTGAAAACTGCACATTGGCAATAGAGTTTTAGATGACTTCAAGGGCAGAGGATAGAATGTAGAAAATCACCTGCAATTTCAATAAGACGCACAAATGGAGAATATCAGCATTATAATTAAAACAATTACTGTTATATAGCTTTATGGACTAGGTACAATGTTCACTGAATATTATGTATTACTTCCAAACTAAAATCATTCCAATTATAGGGAACAACATATTTCATATTTATATAAAAACAGGAAATTCTGGAAATGCACATCATTTCATTCAGAATCTGCAAAGCAGAAAACTTGAATTAATCTTCGCAGGATGATCTTTAATCAGAGTCTTTCAGTTGTTTGAAATATTAACCTATCTTTTCTTGTTCTGATGTTGGCCAACATGGTATAAATGGCAGCATTTTCTCGTTTTACTTCATACATTACCAGCTTTCAAAGGTTCATTTTGTTTCAATTGTTTTATACCTTTCCCATATGCCGAGTAGAATTCACAAAAAAACTGCAGTCTAGTGCAAGGTTACAAAAATTCTTTTCATGTGTGGAATGTGCTGCATTCACTAACACAAATAGATGACGCCTCTTTCTGTCCAAATTCTGTCACCATGTTAGGAATAGTTAAGTACAATTAAAACCTTCGGTAGGTGTCTGTTAATCGCACATCAGCCACCTACTTTTCAATGTTATATAAAGCAATAATAAAGTTTAATTGGTGTGTACAGTTTACTCCTTTCAGTTCTAGTAATACAAATTCCAGCTCTAGCCTCATTTGCACAGCACAGCTGTACGATCACCTTTGTTGCGAATCTGCAGCTGACAAGCAGCAAAATTACTACTGTGGAGTTATTTACCTTGATCTGCAGAGTTTAAACTCCCACCCACTTCAATCCAGATTCCAAACAAGCTAAGAATCAGAAGTCCCATGGCAGGCCAAGCTTAACAGCTGGGGGCAAATCCTTTGACATGCTGGTGCCAGTCAGACACACACATGGTGGATTCATTGCATTATTTATTACCTCAACCTGAACTTGCAGCCTGATAAGCTCTGGAACAGCCTACCCTGGAAACACCACTGGACCTCTGCCACTTATATACATTGGTAAGGCAGTTCAGCAAGGTACAGACCCTTAAAAGCCTTCTTAAATTTTAATGACTAAAAGGAAACTATAGGCAAAACAAACTGGTAAAAAAAAGATGGATTGAAACCACAATGACATTACCATATCTGTAATTGTGATCTGCTTTTAAACATACAATAAAAGACTTCCTTGGAATACGATGTGACAAGGCTGAAAACACAACAGTTAGAGGCACATTATGATCCAGTCTTCCTGATCTAAAGCAAACACAGCAGCATACTGTAAGTAACACTGTTTTTTGTCCACACCACATACTTGTCCTCACAACAACAATTCTGCTTTCCCATGGTATTGAATTTGGAAAAAAACAAAAGTTCACCATTTTCCGAACTATATCTTTCAATCATGTTCCTTTCTATTTGCAAAATATCTGAAAAAAACTTTAAGCAGACATACATTTTACATAAATACCAAAACTAGCCTCAAAAGCAGAAATTGCTGGAAAAGCCCAGCAGGTCTGGCAGCATCTGTGGAAGAAATCAGAGTTAACGTTTCAGATTGAGTGACCCTTCCTCAGAACTTAGCAGAAGAGCATCCGCAGTTCTTTTGGTTTGTGTATAGCATCCAAAACCAGCCTGTTTGGCTGGTCAAAGTGCCAGTGTAGAAGCAACTCAATGTTTGGTCCATGCTGCCATGTCACAACATTCCAAATAGGAAAAAAAATGCAATTCATGGAGCTACATCAATGGGAATATACCTGACATCATCCTTGGTCACCTCTCCTAGCCTTCCTTTCTTTGGCTCATTATTTAGCTTTCTTTTGTATGCTTTTTTGGAGCTCCTGTTTCAAGTTTTGTGAATGCATGTCATTTGCCATACAACCAGGAGAAACATAGTTCAAAGAATTCAGGATAAAATCTGGAGAATACAGATGGGGTAAAACAAAGGCAACTGTTAAATCAACAATAAGGCTCTCCAAATCAAGCACTGCACATAGTATGATCCAAACTTTTGGGGTCTTCTCGCCTAGGAAAGGGATTTCCTCTGTACCAATGTAAGCTCATGTCTGGAGATGCAGGCAACATGAACATGTAAGACAGTCAAAAAAAAACTCATCGAAGTTAACAGCTCCAAAGCAACTGAAAAAGTCCCCAAAAAGCAGATATTTCAAACAATTGTGCATCTGAAAACCAGATTGGAAAAGCCCAAATGCACTACTGAGGAGTAAGATAAATGAGTGCTGATCAAGAAAAAGAAAGACTAAATGAAGCAGTTAAACCTTGGTCAAAGAATCAGGTTTTAAGAAGAGGAGAACGAGAGAGGGGTTGAGATACAGACGGAATTACAAAGCCAAATAAGTTTAATTCCTTTTCATTTCAAATCTGTCTTGATTCATATCTTATACCTTTATAAAAGCTGAAACCTGAAGACCCTGTGTATGGCACATAGAAAGAAAAGACAGAAGTTGCATTCATACATTGCATTTCATGTCTTAATGATATGCTTAAACATTTCACAAGCAACACATTAATCTTGAAGTATACATTCCTATTGACAAATGTGGAAGACAACCTGCATGTTGCAAGGCTCCGCAAATGGCCATGTGATAAATAACAATCTTAGATCAATTGATAGTGTTAATTTTGTGAGGAATATCATCCAGATCAGCTGGGCCATTCTTTTTTTTGCTTTGTTCGCATTATTTAACTTTAATTTATATATCCCGATTTATGCTTCCTGGTTTTACCTCTGTATAGCTCAGTAGCAGTCTTTCAATCCAGTTGGTCAAAGAGCCTTGTTTAAGCTTACTCTTTCCACAAATATCACAGATCTCATCTCGAGGTGCTGTACTAAAACAGAAAATAGGCTAGTGGATATCTCTGGTAACAAGCCCACATCATAGTCTGTGGATAGTTGTCAGTGAGGTGAACAGGGAATACTGTTCCTTCACTGTTGGAAAGAATCTATAAGCCATTATCTCTGAATCCAGAAGATTTCTTTGGTCACACTGTTTTCAGGCAGCCAGCCAGTTACAATTACATTAGTCAGTCCCAATCTTTAAATGGACTGTGTCTACCAGCACCCACCAGGTAAATGTACCCGAGTACTTCTGGCTGACTGACTGGGAGTTAAAATTCTCTTAGAAATTCTAATCACATACACATAAAGGGAGATGGGAAAAGTGCATCTGAGGGTGAAATTCTCCCCACGTCACCACTTCCAAATAACATCTCCCATTTAAAAGAGAAAAGGAAAGGACGAGAAGAGAAACAGAAGAGCAAGGTACAAGAGATTATTCGAGATAATCAAAATCTACCCAAAGAAATAGAAGCAGGAAATACAGATTCCAGTGAAAGGGACAGAAATAGCAAAACACCAAAACAGCAAATAAAGGTAAGAAAGCAGTTCATAAAGATGTTGCATCATTAGCTTTTCACAGTGTTTTAATTCCTGGAGGGACTGATAGCCTTTAAAAAGAAATTTGAATTTCCAGTGACCCAACTGAATTATACAACAAACTTTCAAATTTTAAGACTTTTAATGTAATGTCTCTCTCTTTCAGAGTCTGGCAGATAGTTACTATCTGTGATATTTTAAGAAAACACCCTGCATGTCAATCCTCCAATGGCTTCCAATGCATTCTCCCATTCCAATAACCTATCTTTACAATAAGAGGAATCACATTGGCCTTGAGTGCAGATTTAATGTTACTTAGCTGCCTTTTAAACTCTCAACTTCATTCTGTCTTGAAACCAAATAGGTAATTTAAATCATAACAGTTTATACAATTTAACATTCCTAACACCTTCCCAGGACTCTGGAGATTAAGGCCCAAATTTTTGTGGAGTGGTGGAGACTCTGTGGATCTTTAAAATCAGCAGGCAAAATCCATATTCAGAAGTTGTGCCCACATTTTCAACATATCTTAATTTTATTGGTAGGGAACATGAGAGAAACTCAAAATCGTAAGGGCCATTTGAAATTAATACTAAATCAATAACAGCTCCATTTTTGCTGAGGCATATACCTTAAAACCACAACGTGGGAGTTATAGCCGTTTTAGAGTGGGCTTAAATGTTCCTGGAGAATGAATAAAGTTTGTAGAAATGTCAAGCTGTGAAATTACTTCAATTGCCAGTCCTTTAAGAATTAGCAAACAGCTCATCTATGTCAATGAATGGTTAAAAAAAATCTCAAACTGATGTAATTTGTAACCAAATACATTATTTTTCTTTAAAAAAATAAGCTGCCTGTGTCATATATATTCGAAAATACTCTGTTCTAATAATTACATTGGCTATTTGTTGACATGATCTGAAGGGCTATTTAAATGTCTTTAACAGATTTTAGCTGTTTTCTAAATCTATAGTCCCAGCAGGGAATCCTAGATTCACAGGTTAACTGACAGCCCAAAGAGGTTATTAAAGGATTAGCTTTCATTGATGTGAGGTTATGAATGAGATTTTTTGTTATTGTAACAAATTATGTATTCATGAGAATATAAATATTTGAAATGGGCTTTGATAAATTTTAGATATTGTAAAGGCTGAAATATATATTTAGAATTTCATTTCATTTCATTTCATTTCATCCTAATATTGCCCCTAAGATCTGACTAGGTTGGATGTTGGATGAGTCATCATGGACAGTGCGAGGGCAGAGGGTGATGGTTGATTTGGCATGAAGTTGGCATAGAGGGTATGAGAGGAAATTTGGAATGTGGGCTTGGGTTGGCATAAGGTGACATAGGCGGACTTGTTGTGTAAAGGGAAGTCTAATATTTAACAAAACAACTGTGGCAGAATCACGGCATATTATGGTGGGCCATCAGGACAGTCTAGCTTAGCACTCAACCACCTTTGTGGTTGGCTTCAATCTGAAGCCACAGGCTGAGAGCCTGAAGCTAACCCACACCCAAATTTCCTGACTCCCACTACTTGATTATTCCAAAATATGGGCCTAGATATTCTAAAATATGTGCCTAGATATTCCAAAATATGGCCTATCAGTCCACAGCAAAAGTGCTTTAGTAATTGTTTACAGACGTGAACACTTTGCACCTTCTAGCCAGTAAAATAATTTGGGCTCCCCTTTCATCTTTAATACCGAGACCATCCAGGTTTGCTGCCAGCAGAATTCAGAATAGGCCACATGATCCTCATCCTCATTTTACCCTACATTGAAGATTAAGTCCCCAAATCACATAAAACCTCAAATTCGTAACAACAGAGGCTCTGGCCCTAAATTTCCATGAGCTTTGTGATCCACTTGCAGTGTGGTGTCCCTGATTACTTTCACATTGGCATATTCCCAACCTAATACCCCCTTCAATTCACATTCTCCTTCCTCCTACAGCCGAAAGCATTAAGCTCAGCTTCTGACTTTTACTTCTCCCCCTTATTAGCTTTGATTTTTTTCCTGCTCACTCCCTTTATTTTTACCCCTTCCTTCTCCCTTTACTAACATCAACTCCTCCTTTTCTCTCCATCTGTCCTTTCTTACCCCTTCATTTCTGCATTTGCATACTCTCTCTCTGCTTTGTTGCATTTTGCCAGTATCCCTCTCCTCCTCCCTTTGCAATCTGCCCTTTTGCTTTCCCTAGCCTATCCATGGCATCCATTTTCCACTACCCTTTCTAACCCAACTCCAGTGACTAATACACTCAGCAGGATCCACTGTCTCCTTTGAGTGTTCTTAACACTGTTGGCCCCAATTGCTTGCTCTGTACATAAGGGAATATTCGTTCCTTTAAGAGTTCCTTAGTGACAGTTTATAGAAACTGTAATCAATGCAATATTGCTGGAAACCTATAAAGAACAGAAGTAGGACATTTTTCCAGAAAGGATGAAATGGGGCGGAATGTGGAATGAAGCATTGATTTCAGAACACCAGCTCAGCAGCATTGAACAGAATTTGAACAAATGCATATACAGATCTGACAATTGACATGAATGCAATATTTAGCTTCCTTGTTGATGACATTGGAAGGACGCTGTCACTTTCTTGGTTTCTTCTGTCTTACAAAGGTTAATGAAAGCAAAATAAAGGCCTTTAGATGGTACTGTCCATACATTCTAATGTGTATAGAAATTATAATGAACGATTTATCAGAAACATCACAACCAATCATTCATTAAGCTTTCCTCCTTGTTCAAGGCTATATGCATTGCCATGTTAAGCTAATTGCCACTAAACACTCTCTTCATTTGCTGCAGGTCTCCTGCTATTTAAATTCCAATCAGCTGTGCAGTTAAACATTTTCTACATTTCTCAACATTTTTCTGGACAATATTCTCATGTCCCACTTTACCTTTTCCACTCCAGTTAGCAGAGGATTAATCAAAACTAACAGAAGAAGCAATTCCAGGAAAGTCTCCATTCTCACTGATGGCAGAATCTAACTTGGCAGTGCCACAAACAAGACTGGTATATCCAGATGGGATGCCCCAAGCAATTAAGCTCCTGGGTGAAGAGGGCAAAATTGGCCCCCCTTCTTTATTCACCTACCCCCCTCAGTTGATCACAACAAAGTTAATTTAAAAACAATACTTGCCCTGGTGGATACTTTTCTCCCAGACATAGAAACAGTGGAGTAGGCCATTCAGCCCCTCAAGCTTGTTCCTCTATTCAATAAGATCATGACCGATCTGTGACCTAAGTCCACATACCTGCCTTTGGCCCATATCCGTTAATACTTTTGCTGAACAAAGTTTATCTCTCACAGATTTAAAATTAACAACTGATCCTGCATCCATTGCCAGTTATGACAGAAAGGTCCAACCTCTACCACTCATTGTGTATAAGTTTATATTTATCTGCCCTGTCTTTTCCCATTAATATCTTGGAGATTTCGATCAGAACGCGTCTTAAACTTCCAAAGAAAACAGGCCTAATTTGTGTAATCTCTCCTCATGACCTAACCCCTGAAGTCCACATATCATTCTTGTAAACTGAAATCGTATTCCCTCCACCAAGATCAATTTATCCTCCCTGAGGTGTGCTGCCCAGATCTACTCACAGTACTCCTAGGGAGGCCTAACCATATCTTCTGTACCATATCTTCTGTATCTCTCTACTCCAATCCTCCTGGATATAAAGGCCAGCATTCTGCTTGCTTTCTTAATTATTTTCTGCACCTGTTCATGAGTGATATTTTAAAGGCATATGCACCTGAATCCCTAAGTCTCTTTCGACATCCACTGTATTTAATTTCATACCATCTAGAAAGTACCCAGATCTATGCTTTTTTGGTCCAAAATGGATAACCACATATTTGCTTACATTGAACTCCACTTCAGGATAAGGATGAAAGCAAATGCTTCTTTCTTGATACGACCACAGGTCCGAACCCTGAAGTACTATGGAGCTTGAGAGGCAACCTTATAGAATCTTATAAAATAATGAAGGCTATAGCCAAAATTAATGGTCGCTGTCTTTTCCCTACAATGGGGGATTTCAAGACTGGGGACACATTTTTAAGGTGAGAGGAGAGAGATTTAATAAATGACACGGGGGCAAATTTTTTACACAGAGAGTGGTTCGTGTGTGGAAGGAACATCCTGAGAAAGTGATGGATGTGGGTACAATTACAACATTGAAAAGACATTGGATAAGTACATAAATACAAAATGTATAGAGGGATATGGGCCAGGAGCAGACATGTGGGTCTAGTTTAGTTGGGATTATGTTCAGCATGGACTGGTTGGACCGAAGGGTTTGTTTCTGTGCTGTATGACTCTATGACTCTATGCTCCACTTGTAATTTCAAAACCTGTTTTTTAAGAAAGGTCTGATATAACCATATAAAGCTGTGGATCTACATTAAGTGATTTCCTGGATGGAGAGAGAAACCCATAGACCTTTACACCTTTGGATGCAACAGGAATTTTATCTCTTCAAAAAAATTTAATGCTGGCTCTGTCTGATTCACTGAAATAATTCAAGATGTTCACTTACCCCATCCTTGATTATAGGCTCCAACAATTTCCCCAATTGAAGGGAGAGACAATTTTCCTGCAACATGGGGGTTCTGTGCTTTTGATCTTCACAGCATGCTCACATTTGTAAGCAGGCTGGTGTACACAAAAATGTTCAATTCCATTAGTGCACTCCAGTTGAGTTGAAACTGTCTTTTTAACCTCTGTCTTGTGCATTCTTCAAAGGGGAAACACAAAATATGTCTGAAGTTTGGAATATTTTCTGTAGGACTTGCTGTTGTCTGTCTTTGTAGTCACGAGAGATCTCAGTTCATTCTGTTTTGATTTGTTTCTTTCCCTTTTTGAAGGATTCTTATTTGATATTCCCTTTGCATCTATAGAGTTATGACCCGTGGTGATGTCAAGAAGGAAGCATTTGCTTTCATCTTTATCCTGAAGTGCCAAGTGGATGATTTATCTTCGCCCCCCCGCCTCCTGTGGATCTACCACTACAGATGCCCATTTTCAGTTAACTTGATTCAATCCATGCAATGTAAAGAAGTAATTATGCACAATAGTTAAAGCACAGACTACTGGCCCTGTATGCAATGCTAAAGATTTGTGCTCAGAACTAGTTGCATCCCAGTTGTTCTAGTTACAACACTGAAATCTACCCGAAAACGGAGAAAATTGTCCAGTTATATCCAGTATACAAAGCAGACAAAACCAAATTCACCTAATAATCACACATCGGTCAACTCTCAATGAACAGAAAAGTGATTAAAGGTGTCATCGACGGTGCTGTCAAGCAATGCTTGTTCAACAACCTGCCACACACAATTACTCAGTTCGGATTCCACCAAGACCCTTTGGCTCCATAGCTCATATACAGCCTTGACCCAATTACATACAAAACAGCTTTATTCAGAGGTGAGATGAAATTATTGTTATTGACACAAGACAGCATTTGGCTGAGTGAGTCACCAAGGGGCCTTAGAAAAATTGAAATCAATGGTTAACAGGGAGAAAGCCCACTACTGGTTGGAGTCATACCTAACAAAGAAAGGTTGTTGTGGTTGTTGGAAGCCAATCATCTCAGCTCCAGGATTTCATTGCAGAATTTCTTTAGAGTAGTGGATTCAATCTAAATATATTAAGCTGATTCAGTAATGACCTTTGTTCCATCATAATGTCAGAAATGAGATATTTACTTATGACTGCACAATTCTCTGTACCATTCAGAACTCCTCACACACTGAAGGGGTCTGTGCTTGCATACAGAAAGACCTGAATAGTTTTCAGGCTTGAGCTGATAAGTGACAAGCAACTTTGTGCCATTCAAGTGTCAGAAAATGACAGTACCACTAAAAGAGCAAGAAGCGAACGTGACCAAATTTTATCCCTCAATGAATAGCAATAAAAATATACTAGACATTCATCTAATTTGCTAGTATGGGATTTTGTTGCTTGCAAAATCATTTGCATTTGCCTACGTAATAACAGAGAGAAACCTTGAAAACTCCCTGTCAACCTTCATTTACTGTCATAACCTTTTGCTGTTGTTTGTTATTTATGGTGATATTTCTTTCTAGCTCTCAGATATTTAATATTCCTCTTTTGTGATAATATTTTGATTTTGGTACAGTTCTATTCTGTGAAACGACTATCAAGTTATATGCAGCTGTCACTTTTGCTCCTTTAGCACCCTGCATAAATAATACTATTGAGCAAACACAAAACAACTGTATAGATTCATTTATCTTTAAGGAATGCAGCACCTAAGGAAGTGACTCATGAGGATTCAACTAACAGTGATTTATTCATCAATCAACAGTATTGTGCAATTTTCTCATTTAAGGTTGAATCAGTCACTTCCTTTGAATTCTACTGGCTATGAAATGTAATAAACTAAATCAGAAGCTTCCCTTTAGAGCAGTGTTGTGGAACAGGCATCATCAAGGAGCAATGGGTCTGTCCTCATAGCCCTGTCTGATTGATTGATTGATTTTATTGTCATGTGTATCGAAATACAGTGAACAACTTTGTTTACGAGTGATACAGGCAGATCACAGGAAGCAAAGGATGTCGAGATCAAAAAGACTTAGAGCCATACAGGTTACATTGCAGGTTACATTATTTGAGGCTAGAGTCCATTCAACAGTCTGATAATGGCCGGAAACCTGCCTGTGTGTGTGATCAGGTTTCTGTATCTTCTGCGTGAAGGAAGAGGTTGTAGGAGATCATTACCAGGGTATGATGGGTTTTTGATGATGTTGGTCATCTTTCTGCGGCAGTGAGCCGTGTAAATAGAGTCCATGGATGGAAGGTTGGCTTTCGTGACAGTCTGGTCTGTGCACGCCACCTTCAGTAGTTTCTTCCAGTCCTGGGCAGAGCAGTTGCCATATCAGGCCGTTAAGCACCCGGACAGTATGCTTTCAATGGTACATCTGTAGAAGTTGGTGAGGGACCTTATGGTCATGCCAAATTTCCTGAGCCACCTGAGGAAGAAGAGGCGTTCTTGACTGTCACATTTTGCGTGGACAAGAACGGAACAAACCTAATGCCTCCTTAGATCGTGGAGAAGGAAATTAATGGGGGGGAGCTCCACATCGTGGCTTTGTGTGAATGCTGTGCCTTTCTAATCAGTCTTTAATAAAAAAAAGCTCACTGTATGATATATTAAATTCCTAGAACCGTAGTCTAGGCATCCGAAATGCAGACTGTACATCACTTATAGTTGTAAATGAAGCTAATGCCTACTGAAGAACCAATCCAGAAATAAGCTGGCACTGAGTACAGCAGGGATTTGGATTTCAGCTGAAAAATTTTTGTTTAAAATCTTGCCCCTGTATGGAAGAGGAGTACTCACCTGAATTCATAAGAGTCACTAGAGTTTAACTAGCCAGGTTTGAATGGTTTTGTACACTAACCGAGACCACTTATGCCTGACTTTTAAAATTTTAGTTGCTAGAAAATATCAATTTAGTGATATATAGGCTAAATTAGTATTATCCTCATCAAGCTTATTCCTCTGCCTTCAAAAAGAACAAGCCAACTGTACAAGAATGACAGTGAATCATAACCAGTTGTGCCACCAGAGGGCACAAGTATACAAGCTCCAATAAAAAAACAAATACAGTAATTTTAGTTGTGTTGGACAGATGAAGGAAATTGACTCCTCTAACCTACCATTCCAAACAAGTGTGCACATGTCTGTAACTTCAATCCATTTCCTTTCAGAGAATGCTTTGTGGCACTGCTTATCAATCACATTTATTTGTATCTAATGGATCTCCTGTCATGCTACTAATGGGAATCTGGAGGAAATGAAACATGGCTCAAAATTTTAATAAATAAGTAAGCATAAATGGCATTTATTGCATGGGTTTGCCTAAGCCTTTTGTAATGTCAATGGAATCCACAGCATTTGACAGCAATGGATTTGTTTAAACCTTTAAAAATTAAACTGGGAAAAAATATCACTGAATTTTAATGGGATTGGATGTTTAAATCCATGAAAATCTATAACTTATAACAAAGGCATTGCATTTATATAGCACCTTCCACAACCTCAGGATGTCCCAAAGTGCTTTATACCAGGGCTTCCCAAGCTGTGGGTCATGACCCCAGTAGGGTCATGGGATGAGCAATTTGGGTCACAAACTGAAGCAGCAATGATGGCTGTTGTGTAGAGATTCAGATTGAAATGTCCTTGCACTGACTGCCAAACTGCTTTAAGCACAGCCTAATCCAAGGCCTGATCACTGACAACAGCCTGAAAAACAGAACGTGACTTAGTTGTTCTCTGTGCCTGTATCCCTGCTATTTGAACACTCTCCCTGCTTAACAACTCTCCCAACCTCATTCACAGGGCTCAGAGTAAGTATGAAGCATTAAGACAGGGTCACAGCAGAAAAGAGTTTAGTAACCTTCGCTGTACAGCCTATGAAATGCTTTTGAGGTGTAGTCACTGTTGTAATTTAGGAAAATCCATCAAAGAAAGTAGTGCATATTTGATCAAAAACAATAGATAATTTATCAGTTGAATGACATGAAAAAGTAAAACATGTCTTCTCCACTTATCAAAGTAGAGGTTTAGAGGTCAAACCATACTGAATTTTATGAAAATTACTAATTAAATGTGGAATAATTATGCCAAAATCTAGTCATGAAATGCTAAAAAGTGATTATTTTTAAGTTAGTTATGTAGACGACGGAAAAAGGCTGAAATATTTATCTTAAAAAGTTCCTTTTTCAGCAACTGGGGAATATTTTAACATTGATTAGGCAGCAGGAGGACTTGACAAACAAGGCCTGAGGAATGGGGTCGGGATGTGAAGAATTTGAGAATGATAATGGGGTTTGAAGCATGAGGCCAGAGAGAGAAATTGATTTCTCATGATCCTGTATTTTTTTTTAAATTGCAATTAGAGATTGGTGGGTGTGAAAAATGACTTGGAGGGCCAAGTTTGCACAGTTAATGGCCTGAAGAATGGGATTGGCTAAGGATAGAGGCGTAGCTTGGGAAACACAGTCTGTAGAATAGGATTTGTTCAGGAAGGAGACTTTGCTCAGGAAGACAGATGGATGGAAGCTGGTACAAGAGCCAGGGAATTGTTTATATCTGGTGTTTAAAGCAGAACCAAGTAAAGAAACAGGCCTCATGGACAACTGTTTTATTGTCATGTTTGGTGCTGCATGAGTGACAAAGCCAGTGAACTAGTTATCTGAACACGTCCACTGTGCAAATATCATGCTTGCCTCTGTAATAATGCAATGTACGCCTTGTAACTCCTTTTGTTTTCATGGACGTGCAGAGTATCTGACTTTGGTTGAAAAATAATCCCCAGCATAAGATCCCCCTCTCTTGTTATAACATTTTAGTTACTCGTCGTGCACTAATATGATCCTACATTCACCCAAAATACTCCGCTTGCCTCTTGTTGATTTCAAAATCCCATAACCAGTCACTTTCCAGGATCACTGGATGTTGATGTGCTTCAGGAGGTGTCACTCAGTAAAAAGTTCTTATTACATTGTCCTGCATGCTACTCATTTTTACTGTTGTTTCTCCACTAACATTACTCTCAGAAGAAGTTAGGAGGAAGTGTCAAGACATTTGATACGGGGCTTGGTAACGGCCAAGAGATATGATTAACTTGTTCAGGGAAATTGAATGAGAAATGTCGGTCTAAGTGTGATCAACAATACCTACAGACAGGGAAGATTATTGGACAGGAATTGCATTCGACACCAAGATTTTTAATGAGCTTACAGTGAGACTTCAATGGCTGATTGATTTATATGGATTGAGTTCTTACAGTTTCTGCTATTGGTAGTTTTTGCTTAGACTGTCATTATTAGAAATGGAACTGAAAGTTAGGCCAAGATACCAGAAACATTTTATCTATTGTCATGTATGGCACAGTATGGCATAATAATTGATATCCTCACGGAAAATGTAGCTCATGGAGAATTCTAAAAGAGAACTTGGTTTCTCATGATCTTGTGTCTTATTCCACACAATTATTTCGTTCTGTTTCTCTGTTTTCCAGTTTGTTCTCCATTCTTTTAATACCCCTCTGTCATTCTGCTTGCTTTCATGTACTTTTATATGTCACACTTTTCTTCTCTCACTAGTTCTCCCACATCTCATCTCTCCCTCATTATCCCATCTTCGTTTTCCTTCTGCTTCTCTGTGTTTGTGCATTATTTCTCCGGTGCTACACAATTCAGCATTCTCCCCCACGGTAAGGGGAGATTGAAGAATGGGCATCATGGGATTCTTGACATGAAACCCAAACTGCTCAAAGTTGAGAGGAACTTGTCTCATATGAAGGATGAGATGACATTGGGGAGATAGAGAGAGTCATACAAAAGATCTAAATTGGGATGAAGGAGCTAGACAAGTCAATATTTTGTAATTGTATGAATTGACTGCTTTGCACTGATGATCGTGGCTGAGTGATTAAGGCAATGGATTAGAAAATCTTTAGCTCAGCACGCAATATTCTGCTGACTCTGTTTGTCTGCACTTCCACTGAATTAATTAGGGTCTTGAGATGTAGCAGTAGGGTCCCTACGTTCAGGCTGAGAGGCCCAGGTTCAAGTCCCACCTGCCCTGGAGGTGTTTCAAAACATGTCTGAACAGATTGGTTCAAATAACTGCAAACTGAGAGCTGAAATATTGTATTGATAGAACACCTATGGTCATTCAGGAGAGTAGGCACTTCCCCTTGGATATTTGTATCTAAAGATCACTCTCCTAAGACTTGGTGTTCATGGCTGCTCTGTCAATTCCCTCTGGCAAACATTTCACAGGGACCTCTTCTCAGCATTGAAATCTCCTGAGAAATTCAGAACATAGAACATAGAACATAGAACATTACAGCGCAGTACAGGCCCTTCGGCCCTCGATGTTGCGCCGACCTGTGAAAGCAATCTGAAGCCCATCTAACCTAAACTATTCCATTATCATCCATATGTTTATCCAATGACCATTTAAATGCCCTTAATGTGGGTGAGTCTACTATTTTTGCAGGCAGGGCATTCCACGCCCTTACTACTCTCTGAGTAAAGAACCTACCTCTGACATCTGTCCTATATCTATCACCCCTCAATTTAAAGCTATGTCCCCTCCGAGGAAAAAGGCTCCCACTGTCCACCCTATTTAATCCTCTGATCATCTTGTATGTCTCTATCAAGTCACCTCTTAACCTTCTTCTCTCTAACGAAAACAGCCTCAAGACCCTCAGCCTTTCCTCATAAGACATTTCAAGGGTGCACCAGCAGCATGGTAGAAATTCACCCAGGCCCCTTACTCACTACCATTAGTAAGGACAAGGGCTGCAGATACATTGGAATACAACCACCTACAAGTTCCCTTCCAAGCCACTCACCATCACCTTGGTAATATTATCACCGTTTCTTCAGTATTGCTATGTCAAAATCTGGAGCTCTGTCCCCAGCAGCATTGTGTGTCTATCTACATCTGATGGATTGCAGCAGCTCAATAAGGCAGCTCGCCACCACTTTCTCAATGGCAGCTAGGGATGGGCAATAAATGCTGAACCAGCCAGATATACCCATATCTCCTGAATGAACAACAAAACAAAGGTACAACAGATGTCTTTGATATAACATTGGAAGAAAAATGCAATCAGCATTCTAGCCAATGACAAGATGCTGTGGTCAGATCAGTCTGGGAGAAGGTCGATTGGACAATATGGTGGGGTGTCTGCAATGCACAGGAGAGAAGAGTCGAACAGTGGACTCAGACCTGATAGGAGACAAAATCCACAAAACTGGGTGTACATTCAAAAACTCAGTTACCTTTGCCTCTAGGAAGCATTATCCTCCCACAGTGTATCATTGTGATTTTAAGTGATTACAGTCATATGTAACCTCCTAGCAATATAACTTATTTTCTCATTGCTTACTGCTAGGTATGCAAGCCATTCATCACCTGTGGCTGGGAAGGTTCTCACTATCCTCAACCTGTTCTCCCTCTAGTGCAATACCAGAGCTGGACTGAGAGTTTGACCTGGCATTTCAGGGATGATCTCGTGGCTATAAGGTTCATTTTAACTATTTTGCCTTCATCATATAACAAAGAAGGTTTCCACCAGCAATGACCCTGCCACCCACTACCGTCCCTTTCACTAAAAAGATCTTCAACCACTTGTCCGTGTGCTATATATCCCGCCCTGTCACGTGTCAACGTTCAGAATAACCTAAGGCACTGGATAATATGCAAGACATGGAAGCGTTACCAAGCAATACATTTTCTGTAGAGTTACAAGGAAAGAGAGCTAACCACAACACTTTGTCCAATACACTTGCAATATCCTTGGTGAATGAAAATTTGTTTCACTTATTACTTTTCATGACTTCAGCTGAGTGAAATATGGGCTGCTCAGATTCCTATTCTGGCTGCTCAGATATTTTTATCTCCGACCATAGAGGTTTAGACCCCTCACTAAAGACTGACACGCCTAAACATGTACAGGACAGTTCTGACCATTGGGCAGCATTTGGAGCACTGCTATGGTATGGATAGCAGGTAAAAATTGGGAGCTCTCAATGGAGTTCCCAACTCCATGTTGCTTTTTTGGGCCCAGCATCACATCCCGCCTATTGTTTGAATACAGACCAGCTCAATGAGGACTGGTGGCACGCTGTAAATCTGCAGGTAAAGCATGCTACCCTGTTTAAAGCAACTAAAGTTTAGCATCTAAAGCCAGGGCCTATATGGAATTATTTGAGGGCTGTATGTGAAGCACCACTCAGACAAGCACATCCTGAAAGGCAGACATTCTCACAATTACCTCCACCACTGAGCACTTGTGTTGCAGTTAGACTCCTCCTCTTCCTTTTGTGAGGCATAGGTATGGAACATGTGCCATTATATCGCAAAGCTGTCGATGCTCTTCTCATGTTCTCCTGTGCACAGATTCCCAAAATTCAGCATTTGTCTCTGTATGTGCCGAGCTAATAGAGGATTTTACAACACAAATTCTGCCCTGCTGACCCTTCTGCCAGTGTCTTCTGGTGCTTACCCAAGTGGTATGACTCACCATTTAAAAAGCATTTAACTGTCTTACTGAGGCCACCTGACATGACAGTATCTGGGCTGGTGGGTGCATGGCTGTAATGGGACAGCCTTAAAAGCTATCCTGTTCATGAACATCTAGCACCACTGGTCATAAACAAGAAATAAGAACAGGAGCAGGCTGTTTGCCCCCTCCAGGCTGCTCTGCCACTCAATAGGGTCATCACTGATATGACATTCCTCACGTCCACTTTCCTGCACATTCCCCATAAACCTTGATTCTCCTACTGTTCAAGAATTTCATCCTTACTAAACACAAAGACTTTGCCTCCCCAGCTGTCTGTGGCAAGGAGTTCCAAAGACTCACAACTCTCTGAGAGAAGAATTCTTCCTCATCTCAGTCTTTAATTGGAACCCCTTCATTCTGAGACTGTGCTCTCTGGTACTGGACTCTCCCATGAGGGAAACATCCTCTCAGTATTTACATTGTCAAGCTACTTAAGAATCCTATAGGTTTCAATGACAGCACCACTGATTCTTCTAAACTCCAATGAGTATAGTCCCAACCTGTTTACTTTTTGCTCATAAGACAATCCTTCCATACCAGGGATCATCCTAGTGAACCTTCTCTGAACTGCCTCCAATGAAAATATAATAGAGGACCAAAACTGCTCACAGTACTCCAGATGTACTGTCACCAGCACCTTGTAGAGTTGCATTAAGAGTTTCCTACTCTTACACTCCAACTCCCTTGAAATAAGGGCCAACATTCCATTAGCCTTCCTGATTACCCGCTTGTACCTGTATGTTAGATTTCTGTGTTTCATGCACAAAGAACCCTTAAGTCTTTATGTTGCAGCTTTCTGCAGTTTTTATCCATTTAATAATATTCCGTTTTTTTGCTCTCCTTTCCAAAATGAACAATTTCACATCTTCCGCATTACACCCCATTTGCCCATTTATCTAACTTATCGATATCTCTGTGTAAACTGTGTGTATCCCTGTCACAACTTGCCTTACATCTGAAGAGTGGTGTAAGACAGTTCGTGGATGGATGTTTGTACGTCAAAATGTGTTCACCTTTCCTGAGTTAATCAGGCTATTAGATTGCTACCTGCACTTTATCCAAGAATGGATAACAAGGGATTACGAAAAACTCCAGGCTAAATTAATAGGTGGAACCACAAAAGTAATAATCTCCAGATTACTACCTGGGCCACATGCAAATTGATGTAGGTAAATAAGATTAGAGACGTAACTGTGTTACTGAAAGATTGCTGTGAGAGAAATAGGTTCCAATTCATAGTTCACTGGCACTAGTACTGGAAAAAGAATCAGCTTCTCTGTAGGGATTAGCTTTTTTGAACCATGCTGGGATCAGTGTCTTATGGCATTATATAACTAGAGTTGTAGAAGGGGTTTGATCTAATTTGTCACAGAGAATGTTCAATTGGAGGGAATTTTAAAGAATCAAAATGAAACAAAGGAGCAGAGATGTAAGGTACAGAAAATTGACAGAAAATATAAGTCAGAAGAGTGCAGCAGAAATTAGAACTAGGATAACTAATAATACTAAAACGTCAAAGCTTAAGGCAGTTTATGTTAATGTATTCGGCATTTGTAACAAGACAGATAATTGACGGCACAAATAGAATTAAATGAATGTTACTTAATAGCTACTACAGAGACATGATTGGAGTGTGACCAAGACTGGAACTCACCATTCAAGGGTATTCAATACCCCAGCAGATGAGGCAAAAGGAAAAGAAGGGGGTAAGTTTTGTTAATAAAGGAAGGTATCAGTGCAGAGGTAAGTGGTTATATATATGCATTAGATCATGATGTAGAATTAGTTCAGATAGAAATAAGAAATAGCAAGGGAAATAAATCACTGATGGAAGTCATCTATAGATCCCTGAGAGAACAAAGTCTAAATTAAGAAACAATGAAGAAAATCAAAAACAAAAAAAGCACTACAATTGTCATGGGTGATTTTAATCTGCATAATAACTGGACAAATCAGATGGGCAAGGATAACATGGAAGATGAATTTCCAGAGAGCATCAGGGATTCTTTCTCTGAGCAGTACAATTCAGAACCTACCTATGAACTGGTTATGTTTCATCCAGTAATGTGTAATGAGGTAGGATTAATAAGAGATCTCATTGTTAAGGATCCTCTAGGGTAGTGATCACTACAGAACAACTTGGGTCTCAAACCAGTATCTTCAAATTAAATAAGGGCAATTGCAGAGGTATAAGGAAAGAGTTGTCTAAAGTGGGCAGAGAAAATTGACTAAGAAGATCAGCGGATGACTGGTGGCAGACACTTAAGCAGGTATTTCATAATGCTCAACAAAAATTTACATCGGTCAAGGATTCAATGAGAAGGATAAATGACCCATGGTTAATAAAGGCAGTCAAGGGAAGTTTCTAATCAAAAACTAAGGCATATAAAGTGGAGAAAATTGGTAGGCCAGAGGACTAGGCAATCTCTTAAAAGGCAGCTGTGGATGACAAGCTAATAAGGAGGGAGAAAATTGGTAATGAAAATAATTTGGCAATAAATATAAAAACAAACAGCAAGAGCTTCTGTGGACATATAAGAAGAAAAGGAGAGGCTAGGGGAAATATGGGGCCCTTGGAGGATGCAAATGGGGAATTGATAATGAGAAATAGAGAAATGGCAGATAATTTAGAACAATATTTTGCAATGATCTTCATGATGAAGGACACAGTAACTATTCCAAAGATAACAGACAAGCAAGGTATTAATGGAAGGAAAGATTTTATAACAGTTTCTAACACGATGAACAAAGTAATTGACAAACCTATGGTAATAAAGGCATACAAAAACCCAGGAAGTGATAAAAAAGCAAAAGAACTGTAGATGCTGGAAATCAGCAACAGGTCACCCAAAACATTAACTCTGCTTTCTCTCCACAGATGCTGCCAGACCTGCTGAGTTTTTCAAGCAATTTCCGTTTTTGAAAAGGATATGATGTTCTGCATCCAAGAGTTTTAAAAGAAGTGGCCGCAGAAGTAATGGAAGTATTTGTCAAAATGTTCCAGAACTGATTGGATTCCTAATGCTAATCCATTCAAGAAGGGAGAGAGACAGGAAGCAGGAAACAATACAGCAGTTAGTCTAACATCTGTCACCGGGAAAATGTTAAAGTCTATTATTAAGGAAGAAATTTTAAAAAGCTTAATGCAATCAAACAGAGCCAGCATGGCTTTGTGAAGTGGAAATCATATTTGACAAATTTTCTAGAGTTTGCTGAGGATATAACAAGCAGAGTTGATAAACGGAAATCATTAGGACATAGTACATTTGGATTTTCGGAAGGTATTCAATAAGGTGCCACATAGAAGGTTATTCTACAAAACAGGAGGTTGAGGTATTGGAGATATTGTATTAGCAATAGATTGAAGATTGGTTAACATACGGAAGACAGAGTTGCGATTAATGTATCTTTTGAGATTGTAAAGTGGACTGCCAAAAGGATCAGTCACAGGTCCTCAATGATTTACTGTCTACATTAATGACTTGGAGGAGGGGACTGAGTGTAATGAATTCAAATTTACTGATTACATAAAAATAAGAGGCAGGGTATCTTGTGATGAGGATATTAGGAATCAACAAAGGTATATGGATAGTTGAGTGAATAGGCAAAACTTCGCAGATGGAGTTTAATGTAGGAAGTGTAATGTCAAGCACTTTTGCAGGAAGATTCAAAAGGCAGGCCAATATTTAAATGGAAAGAAACACCAAAAAAAGTGTAATACAGAGGGATCTGGGTGTTCTCGCGCATGAAATACAAAAAGTTAGCAAGCAGGTGCAGCAAGTAATTAAGAAAGCAAATAGAATTTTAGCCTTAGCTAACACGGTGTAGAGCTGGATGAACACAGCAGGCCAAGCAGCATCATAGGAGCAGGAAGGCTGATGTTTTGGGCCTAGACCCTTCTTCAGAAAATGAATTCATTTTCTGAAGAAGGGTCTAGGCCTGAAACATCAGCCTTCCTGCTCCTATGATGCTGCTTGGCCTGCTGTGTTCATCCAGCTCTACACCGTGTTATCTCAGATTCTCCAGCATCTGCAGTTCCTACTATCTCTGACAGAATTTTAGCCTTTCTTGCTAGAGGGAGTTGGAGTTTTAAAATAGGTATGCCTTGTTACAACTCTACAGGGTGTTAGTGAGGCCACACATGGAGTACTGTGTACAGTTTTAGTGTGCCTATTTAAAAAAATGAAATGCTGCTATTGGAGGCTGTTCAAAAAAGATTCACTAGGCTGATTCCTGTGATGAAAGAGTTGACTTTATCAAATATGGCAAACATGTTAGGCTTTTATTCATTAGGGTTTAGAAGAAAGAGGTGTGATCTTATTGAAACATACAAGATTCTGAGGGGCTTAACAGGGTAGATATCGAGAAGATTTTTCCATCAGTAAGGGCATCTCAAACTAGAGAATGTCGTTGCAGAATAATGGGATGTGCATTTAAAATGGAGAGGCAAAGGAATTGCTGCTCCCAGAGGATAGCGAATGTTTGAAATTCTCTACTTCATAGAGTTAGAATCCCTACAGTGTAGCATGCCATTCAGCCCATCGAGTCCACACTGATCCTCTGAAGGGCATCCCACCCAGACTCATCCCATTAATTTATCACTGTAATCCTGCATTTCCCAAGTCTAATCCAACTAACCTGCACATCCCTGGACACCATGGGTAATGCACCTAATAGCACATATTTGGACTGTGGGAGGAAATCCATGCAGACATGGGGGGAAAGTGCAAACTCCCAACAGACAGTCACCTGAGGATGGAATCGAACCCAGGTCATTGGCGCTGTGTGGCAGCAGTGCTAACCACTAAGCCACTGTGCCACTCTGTAAGTTGTGGAGGCTAGCTCATTGAAAGTATTTAAAGAGAAGGTAGAAAGATTTTTGAAGCATCGGAGAGTTGAGGACTATGCTGAGCTCACTGGAAACAGGATTTGAGGCCTGGTGTAGATCAGATATGATCTTGTTGAATATTGGGGTAGGCAAGAGGGGCTGAATGGCCTGATCCTACTTCTAATGTTTTTACGGTGCTCACCTCTTCAGCTACCACTAACCACAACACCTGGTTCAGAGCAGCAGGAAGCTTCTTCACGCTGTCCTTTGTGTCTATGCATCCATCCAAATATCTTCTGGTTCCTCCAAATTCCGTTTCTGCTTTGACCCTTCACATAATGGACTTCAGAGTGCATCACATCAATGTGCAAACTGGAGATCCAAAGCCTGGACAGAAAAAGACGCAGATGCTGGACAGATACATTTATAGCTTCAATCAAACTGAAATTAGGGAATCTGACTGATCTTTACCTCAGATTTCATTGACAATATTCCTCCACCCAACTTTGAACCCAACTTCAAATTAAGATTGTGTGCACACTCGAGGTACAAAAAGAGTACACAGGTGCAGTAGTATCAATCATGTCAAACAGGCTGGAAAAAACGACAACAAGGAGCATTGAGTTCACACATGCTTGAAATAGCAAAACATCATGAAAGAGCCTGAGGGTTTGACAGAGCAGCCTGTGTGAACAAAAAGATCATTCAAGTTTTTTGAAAGATAGGACGTGGACAGACAAGGCTCTGACTTAATTTTTCCCCATAATTGCATGAAATTCTAACATGCTTTTTAAAAACATATTTTTAGCGCTAGAGTAATGCCAAAAATGCTTGGCTGCCCAAGAAGCTTTGAGAAAAATACTTCACATGATTGGGAATTTGTTTTAAGGTGGAATTTACCTGCAAGATGCTGAAAAGCACGGTGTGCGAATTGAAATAATTGGCTGCTTTGCATGAACATGAGCCATTTGTTTTAACTACGTTAAAAAGATTTGGCAGATATATTCTTACAACATTTTACATTGATTTAATCAATGACTCATAAATTCCAATGATCAGATAGTGGTTGTTGTAGGGTAGATTGAAATTGGGTATCATGTCCATTTGGAAGTTCTGACCAGCTGACCTCCACAGGAATTCACTGAGAGATTGAAAATTCCTTGGGACAATTACCCAGCATCTGGAACCCTCTGAAAATATTTCCAACTCAGTAACAGTCAGAGATTTCTGCCTAACTCCTTGGTAACCATTAAACTGAGACACTCCTTGTGCCTTATAAATGGTGGTACAGGCTTTGAGGAGTCAGAAGTTGAGTTACCCATCACAGAATACTGAGCCTCCAATCTGCTTGTGTAGTGACATTATTTGATATTTGTGTGTTATGAATTTACTTGCTACTTACAAGTCCAAGCTTGAATATTGTCCAGAACATGCTGCATGTAGGCACAGATAGTTTCCTAATCTGAGGACTTGTGAATGGAACTGCTGACTAGGTGATCATCAGCAAACATGTCCACTTTTGACCTTTTAGCGCAAAGAAGGTCAATTAATGAGGCAGTTGAAAATGAATGGGTCTATGACATTTCTTACAAAGCTGTTACATCCTTGGCTGTGATGATTTTCTTCCAACAATGACAACCATCTTCCTTTGTACTAGGTATGATTCCATGGTATACAGTGCTTTCCCCGATCCCCCTCGATAGCAATTTTATTGAGACTCCTTGATGGCAGTTAATCTCACCTCACCTCTGGAATTCAGCTCTTTTGTCTATATTGCTCACCCTTGACCATGAATAACCTGCACTGAGAGGTCCAGCAATCTCTCTGTGGAGAATATAATCTCTAGCACTGTGCAATGATACTGCAACAGATTCCAATGTCCCTTACTGCGGATTCTCAGCCTGGAATCTCTGTCATCAGGCTGTTCAAGCAGCCCATCAATTTCCCTAAACAGGAATCAAAAGCAATATATCTTTTTTCTCTAAATTGTCTAAACAGAACAAATTAAAGATTATAACATACAAATGGAGTAAAGGTAGAAAACAAACTGTTCTAAAAAAGCTTCTATATTAATGACTTAAAAATCAGCTTAAAAATCTACTAATTGAACATTGATTGGCACCCCA
Source organism: Rhincodon typus (assembly GCF_021869965.1). NCBI lineage: Eukaryota > Metazoa > Chordata > Chondrichthyes > Orectolobiformes > Rhincodontidae > Rhincodon > Rhincodon typus. The sequence continues at coordinate 80,590,344 of NC_063333.1, forward strand.
CAATTATAAACATATGTTTTGAAAGTAAGTTCTATATTACATCTAAGGTTATTAATCACATTGCTGTTAAAAACTAAGTTAGTGTTGATTGAATCACTTGCAACTTTTTAAAGGGTTTCAAACAGTGATACAGGAGCAGGGGAGTTCATATTCTTGACAACAAGGTGCAGGGCTGGATGAACACAGCAGGCCAAGCAGCATC
>NC_063333.1:80595545-80649919 GCF_021869965.1 Rhincodon typus
GCCCATTGTCACCTTGTCAACTTCTTTCTCACTTTTTAAGTGCAGTCTTAGAATATTAGAATCCCTTCAGTTCAGAAAGAGGCCATTTAGCCCATCGAGTCTACACCAACCCTCCGAAGAGTATCCTACCCGATCCCAGCACACCGGCACCCTATCTCTGTAACCCTGCATTCCCCATGGTTCATCCATATAGCCTGCACATCCCTGGACACTATGGGCAGCTTACCATGGCCAATCCCCCTAACCTGGACTTTTTTGGACTGTGGGAGGAAACCAGAGCACCCAGTGGAAACCTACGCAGACACAAGGAGAACGTGCAAACTCCACACAGTCGCCCACGGCTGGAATCAAACCCAGGTCACTGGCACTGTGAGGCAACAGTGCTAACCAGTGTGCCACCGTGCTGCCCCTTCTTATTTAATGAGATTTTATACAATAATTCCTAGTGGTACAGGATGCAGGCAAATTCAGACAGACCATGCTGAGGATGATAAAGATATATGTGCCATGTAACTGGATACCATGTGAGGTATCTCAGAAAATGCATACATATAAGACTGTAAGTGAAAAATCGCTTCTAAATAAGACCTTCAAACATGTTAACTGTGTAAAATGGCAGGGAAATTCAGTTCAGCACATTTTTGGAAATAATGTTTGGTCACTCTTACCTAAACTGGCAAAGTCTTTATTTACCTTGCAACTCAGAGCTGTTGTGTGCAGGACAATGGAGTTGTCACAACTGCACACTTTGTCTCCATCTGAGCCATTTAGTTCCATACAGGATTTTAACCACTGTTTCACTTTTCTGAAGTTTACTTTGGTAAAGCAGAAGGTTCTGAGCCTTCTTTTCGAAGTAAGAAATTTTTTTTCTCTTCTCAAAGTTTTTAATATCAGTTCCCAAGACAATTTTCATTTGCCTAGCTCTTTCAGCTGCTACAGTCAATTAAATCCTGCTGGAGCACTTTATTTCCCAAACTGTGTTTTGCCAATGAAAATGATTTACAACATCTCAGGCCCCCTCAGTATTATAATTAATAGAAAATGTAAAATGGCAGGGAGGAGACAGAGCTAGTGCAGTTTGGCAGGCAGAAGTACAGTACTGCCTGCTGCCTGGGATTGTTAGACATCAGAAAATTTGGGTTAAATGCACAGAAATTCAAGATTGAAGTTTAGCCTGTTTCCCTTAAATTGTCAGCTGTTGATCTAGATGAGCCAGTTTCAGTCAATTCTCTACCCAGTATACATAACATTGTCATTACCTGCCAATTTATCACTGTTCTTATCAGTTTTGTAGCATCTTTTCCTACTATGATGCAATGGTTATTCAATAATTTTAATTAATAATTCAAACATGGAGACACTAGATATTTAGTTTACTAAATTTGAAGTGAAATCTCCACTGTATGCATCTTGAAGAAAGACAGGTAGTGAACTTGCCGTTAGCAAATAACTTTCACCAACCTGAGATTACAGAGCCCTCTTCCTTACAGCACAAGTCCTGTTTACCACCATTCTGTCATAACAATGCCTTAAGGAGAAAAGCCATCCTCCCATCTTGTGATAACATCTGGAAGTTACTGCTTACCAAGCAGTCAAAGCTCTTCATATTTAATTGCAAGTTAGTTTGCCTCATTTTTTTTATATGAACAGAACAAAGTTCTACAACAAAAAAGTTAAGTGGAGCTTTTATCAGAAGGTGGACTATAAAATGGGTTGGAGTAGAATTATCAACCATCATAAACACTACTCATTTTCCTTTCCAATAAAGATAGGCAGATGATCTACTACTGCCCACTTTACACAGTCCCCAGATTCAAAACTTTGTTCATTATTTACACCTATTCTAATTACTAGGAAAGTCTTGCTTTAGGGCTAAGCTGTATTTTCCAATTAAGCCTTCTCAATTCTGGCCAATCTGAATGAACTATGTGTTGGAATAATTCAGCTTTTCTGGTATAAATCACTTCTCCTGGGATTGTTGTTAACCCTCATGAACTTCAGATCAATAAATAAAGCTCTTCTTTCTTTCTTCCTCCTACCAGATTGTGTTTTACCTGTACTCAGGCAGTTACAAGGTGTTGTAAGAATATTAAATTCAAACACACGAGGGAAATATACTATGGGAGGGTGACAGATGAATCCTGTGCCCTTACTCCTAACTCTTCTTCAGGCAAGCATCAAGATTTCATTGCCCAGTTAATGCTTATGAGTTACTAATGTCTGAGTATGAATTAGCAAGATGCTATATATAACAAGATCAGATTATAGGCATACAACATAGAAACAGACCCTTCAGCCCACCATGTCTATGCCAACCAACAAACACCAAACTACACTAATTCCATTTACTTGCACTTGGTCCATAGCCTACTATGCCCTGGCATTTTAAGTACTCATCCAGATGCTTCTTAAATGTTGCAAGAGTATCTGCCCCAAGATCCTCTGAGGCAGCACGTTCCATATTTTTACCAGCAGCTGGATGAAAAAATTATTCATCAGATCCCCTCTAAACTATTTGCTCCTCACCGTAAACTTATGCCGTCTGGCCTTAGACATTATCTGCCATGGGGAAAAGATTCTCATGATCCACCCTGTCTGTGCCTCTCATAATTTTGTATTCCTCAATCAGATCCCCCCGTCCGCCTCCTCTGCTCCAAGGAAAACAATCCCAGCCTATACAGTCTCTCCTCATAACTGAGATTTTCCATTCCAGGCAACATCCTGGTGAATCTCCTCTGCGCCCTCTCCAATGTAATCACACACAGTATTTATTTTGTGGTCTAACCAATGTTTCATCAGTTGTAACTAACCTCTTCAATATATTTAGTCATCTTTCCAAAAAAAAATTCAATGAAATTTAGTCAGACAGGATCTCCTTCAAAAAAATTGTGCTGACTATCCCAGATCAATCGCTGCCTTTTGATTTTGATTCATTCTGTCCACATGTTTTCCAATAATTTCCCTACCACTGACATCAGGCTAACCCGTCCATAATTTCCTGGTCTATCCCTGCTGTCCTTCTTAAATAAAGGAACCATATTACACTAACCTCCCATCATCTGGCACTTCACCTGTGGCCAGCGAAGTATTAAATATCTTTGCCAGGGCCCCAGTAATCTTCTCCCTTGCCTCCCATAGCAGCCTGGGATGCATCTCATAAAGCCCTGGGGATTTGTGCACATTTATGCCTACTGAAACATCTAATACCTCCTCCTTATTAATCATAACATATTCTAGAGCAGCACAGTACCAACTGAAATCCCCAGCTACAATGTCTTTCTCCTCTGTGAATATAGATGAGAAGTATTTATTTAAGATATCACCCATGTCCACCGGCTTCATGCACAGGTTACCCCTTTGGCCTCTAATAGGTCGCATTCTTTCCCTGATAATTGTCTTACTCCTAATATACATAAAAATACCTTGCATTTTTCCTCGATCCCATCTGACCCTTCTTTGCCTCCTAATTTCCTTTCTAAGCAACCTCCTACACTTTCTATAGTTTTGAAGGGCCACCGCTGTTTTCAATCACTGTACCTTACATATGCTTCTTTCTTTTTCTTTACCAACCTCTCGATATACCTTGACATCCGGGGTGCCTTGAATTGGCTGCCTTTGCCTTTCACTCTTAGAGAAACATGCTGGCCCTGAATTCTCACTGTATTATTTTTGAAAGATTCCCACTTTCTAAGCGTTGACTTACCTGCAAGAAGTTTCTCCCAGTCTATAATTGCCAGATTCTGTCTATTGATAGCAAAATCAGCTTGTCTCACTTAAACATTTCATTTCTGCACTATCCTTATCCCTTTCCATAATGACTTTGAAACTTACAGAATTATAGTCACTATCCCAAAATGCTCACCCACTGAAACTTCAACTCCCCCATCTCTAGTAGGACTGTCTGCATACTGGCAGAAAGAGTTGCCCTGGATACAATTTAAAAATTCCATCCCTTCTGATCATTTCACACTAAGATGATGCCAGTTAATGTTAGCAAAGTTGAAATCCCCTATAACTATAACCCTATTTCTCTCACAGTTTTCTGTGATTTGCCTACATATCTGCTCCTCTATCTCCCTCTGACTGCTGGGAGGCCTGTAGTGTAATCCCAGCAGAGTAATTTGCCCCTTTTTTGTTTCTAAGTTCTACCCAGATGGCTTCTTTTGAAGACCCTTCGAGGATGTCTTCCCTCGTTGTTGCAGTGATGATTTCCTTTATCAATAATGCAATGTCCACATCTCTCTTACTTACCCCTCCATTCCTTCAACCATGTCTCAGTGATCGCAACAATATTGTATTCTCACGTGCTGATCAATGCTCTAAGTTCGTGTGCCTTACCAGTCAAACTCCTTGCATTAAAATAGATAAAATTTAGCTTTCCAGACCTCCCATGTGCCTAATCCTGCCCATGTCTTCTTTGCCTACTGTTCTAGTATTCCTTCTACATCTGATTGGACCTTGTCCCCATCTTTACATCTTCTCTGTACCACAGCCCCCTGCACCTGTATTTGCGACTACACTAACAACCTCCCATCAGGATCTACACACTTTACAGAATGAATGAACCTTTCTTGACAGCTATTGAGAAAACATGGCATTCAATCATGGGCTAACAGTTGTTCATTAAAAGTAGCCAGCAGACATCCTCAGGGGGTTGTCTGCTTTCACTGAGAAGTTGTACAGTCAAGAGACAGTGGAACTAAGATTTCTCTTTACATTTGGCTGAAGTTATAGCAGTGAACGGGGAAAATTTCAGAAGAATTCCACAGCTTATTGCTAACAAACAATTGTTTCTTTCTAGCTGACATCGCTAAGCTGATGGCAGCATCGGAAGATGAGCCAGGACCCCGTCGGTCAATGTCCAGCAGAGGAGGAGGAGGAGGAGGTACAAGACACGTACAGTGTGACCATCTCCAACTCGGAGGCAGCGGACACTGAAGCAATGGCACCAGTGGTGCAAGAAAACTGAGCACATTGACAGGACCCCAGGGACAATGTCAGTTGGCAGTGACTGGACCAGTAGAGAGGGTAAAGTCTACAGAGAGGGAAATATGAATTTTCAAAGCTGTTTCAGTTGTAGTAAAACCAATTTAATATTAATTTGTTCAGTATTTGACCATATGTGCAATTTATTCAGTAATCCAAGATGGCGCCAGAACATGGCGACATTACACACTTTTCACTCTACCTAGTTACAAGTGACAATATTAAATAAATCTAAATCTATTTTGGTGCTATGCCCAGCAATCCTCTGGACACAGATAGCATGCGCTGATCAAGTTCAACAGAAATATTGCGAAGGCGTGAAGAAAATATTGAGAGTGATAAGTGGAAAAGCAAAGCAGTATCCCTGCCTAACTTTGTGTCATACATGTTTTACAGATTGGAAACCATTTAAAAGTCATACACAAGTTTCTTGCCATTTCACCTGTTCAAACTGGTTTATGATCAAGTCAATGAAATTACATACGAGCAGACCATCTGGCAAACCTCCTAAAAAAAAGGGAGGTACCCAATGTTTTCCATGAAGTGTCTGACTAGCCCTGCTAATAAATATCAATTATCATTAACATGTTGTCTCATTTTTTTAATTTCCAAAATACCCTATCTTTTTCATTATGCTTATGAGGAAGGCAGCAGCAATGTTGAGAGCTGACTGAGTAATTATCCAAGTTCCACTAAACGTCACATTTACAAGGTTTAATATTCATGAAACGTTGATAGCTGTTATTATTGATATAGTCAGACAAGTGTTATTTGCATATGGAAATGAAAATTATTTTACATGCAAATTAGTTTCAGTTATTTGTTTATGACGATGATGTAATTGACTTTTTTAAAAAGGTGAATGTTTGTAAACACTTATGATGAGCATACTGTTGCTCTGCTTTGAAGTTGATATTTAAAGGGACCTCCTGTAGATTGGAAAAAAACAGCAAGAGATCCATAGTAGTACTAATAATCAATTTTATAACATTGAATGGTCTCTTGAAATATGGTCTTCTATCAGGAACAGTAAATGCACATTAAACTTTTGAAATGTCAGCAGAATTTAATCCTTTTTTTAATATTGTAACATATGACTAAACTCTATGCCATTCTATGACTCTATGAGTATCCTGTCATAATTCAAACATTTAATCGAAGAGATGACTAAGATATTTCTTATGGAATTTAGGGAATTCCTCATCAGCATCAACTCAAAGTGGTAAAAGCTCAGTTGGCTTCACTGCTGCCATAGATATGCTTAGGATCAGATTGTATAAGCTGAATACTAAATAACTGAGACTGTTTAGGATTTCATTTGAAATGAGTCCCACAGTACTTTGCAGTAACCCCATGAGTGTATAGTCAACACCTAAAAATGTAGCTTTACACAATGGCTATATTTAGACCTGTATTATTCACCTAGGGAATGAGTTTGAATGAGAACACAGCAACACTGATTTAGTTGCTATAATTTTTTTTCTATTTTTCAAATAGACTTTTTTTATGTTTCATAATGGAACAAGTAATAAGGCCAAGCAGTAAATGGAGGGTTTGAATAATTTTATTCATACTAAAAGAAAAATTTATACTTTTTAACGTATTTTTATTCTGCAAAATACTTTCAAAATTTATTATGTTTAGAGTTAGACCATTATGGCAGGATCCCTCCAAGGATGTTTATCCTCTTATGGTATTTTTACCTATGAGACTTACTCTCAAATGTCATTATTTCAAGAATGTCTGAAGTGAAATGTTGCCTTGGTCACTGAATTTTGATCGGGGAGGCCTCAACTGTTTAAAAATCCTTCAGGAAATTGCTGTGTTTTATGGATGAAAATTGCATTCTTAAGTTTTGCCAGGCACAGTGTGAATTATACAGAACTATTAGTGTTTATTTGAAAGATCTGGCAGGATAATTTTTTGATGCTTGCAGACGTTTACGAAAGGTAAATGAAATGGGTGTACATTTTGGAACTCAGTGATGGGATAAATTCAAACCTGCTGGTTATGCGAAACAATTGCCAAAATTCTTTACAAGAAATATTTTCTCTGTAACTGGCAATCTGTTTTGGTACAGCATTCCTTCAAATGCTATTGATAAAATAGGGAGAAATCTAATCAAATGCTCTCAAAATTCAGAATCTAGTAACCAAATTGATGTTTGGATTCTGGGTCGGCAAAATTTCTCTAATGGGAATTATAGCTATAGTTTGCCATCCTTCATTGATAACACAACTTCTTTGCAAAATACATATATGAAATCACTGAAATAGGAAGTGAGCTTCACAAACAATTTCCACAACTTTGTGCACTTTTGTCCGAAAGATGCAATTAGTTACTAAATGGGGGGAGGAGCAAAGTAGTGGGGAGGGAAATCAGGCTACACATTTACAACTACATTAATTCAGCATAATCAATATCTATGGCTAACACAAACCAGCATGCATATGTTCCATGCAGATTTCTTCATTTAAAATGCCAAGTACAGAGCCAGACACATTCACAGCCTTCCATCTAATCTACTATGTACTGTCTTGAATGCTCTCAAGAACACAGTACAGTTCTATCATTGTTATCGTTTGTTTCCCACAGTGGGAAATGAAGTATTTTAATCAGTGTTTGTACCTATCTGTAAATGACCTGAAATGTTTCTGATGAATTTGATAGTTTGGGTTAAGTGGCCAATACCTCATATTCTTTGATATCAAACGAAATATTCACAAAATCACTTAATTCTCGGAAGGTTATTTCTTTCTGAGAGGTTGCAAGGAACTGATCAAACGTACTGAAAAATGTTCTTGCCTGGTATGAGTCCAGAAGCAAACTTATGACACTACAACAACACAGTGAAATTGTCCTCAGTGAATGATTGCCTTTGAAAACCATTTTATAAAAACATTTGGCTGAATATGAACACATGAAGATAATGGACCAGAAGTGACTGACTGGCACATGAGCAACGACAACTTGCATTTGTATAGCAGCTGTAATGTAGCAAAATGTCCCAATACATTTTCACAAGTGTTGTCAATAAAAATTTGGATCTCAACTGCATAATGACAGATGACCAATAGCTCAGCTGGCGAAGCATCTGAAATGAGAGAAAGGTAGAGAGATTGAGGAAGGGTATCCCTAGATTAGAGACAAGGTAGTTGAAGGCACAGCCTCCTTTGAAAGTGTGACTAAAATCAGCAAGTTCAATGTACCAGAATAGAAGGAGCACTAGATACGTTGAAGGCTTGCAGGCCTACAAGAAGTTGCAGAGTTAGGGAGGTGCAAGGTCATGGCGGAATTTTAAAAGAAGGATCAGATTGTAAAACTGAGCCATTGCTGGACTGGGAGCCAGTGTAAGTCACGAAGTATGGGGCTGATGGGTGAACCGGCTTTACTGCAATTTAAGATATGAACAGTCAAAGTTTGGATAAACACAAGTTTATGGAGGGTGAAAGATGGGAGGCTAGACAGGAAACCAATGTTTTCTAGAGGTTGCAAAAGCCTCACTTCAGCAGCAGATCAGATGAGACAGGGCCAAAGTTAGGTGGAAATCAAAGTGTGGAGTTGGCCATAGGTGGTTTTAATGGCAGCATTGATGTGATTGGAAGCTCAATTCAGGATCAAATGTGGCACCGAGATGGTGAATGAGCTGAGTCAGCTTCAGACATTTATTAGGGAGCGGGATGGAAGCTGTGATCTAGAACGGAGATTGTGGCAAAGAACAAATATGAATGTTCCTTCTTCTTGATACCTTACTGGAAAAACTTTCCAACCATCTGACACCAGTTTTTGGACAAAAGGTGTGACAAATCAAAGACACTGGAATGGTCAAGAAAGGTGGTGGTAAGATAATGGTGAATACTGTCAGTATACAAATGGAACCTTGCATTATACTTCCAGAGGATGTGTCCAAGAGGCAGTAAGATGATGAGAAATAGAGGGGGTGAAGGGTTGGTTCAGGGGGGCCGCCAGAAAAAAACAGTTCAGAAGCAGAAAGAGAAGCCGTTGAGGTAGAGAGATAAACAAAACCCAGCAAGAAAATTCCCCACCCAGCTAGACGATGGGAGAGAGAAATGAGAGGAGATTCGTGTGATCAACTGTGTCAAGAAGTGTAGACAAGCCAAAAAGGATAGTTTACCCTTGCAATGATTATATCAGATGCCATTTGCAACTTTGACAAGAGCCATTTCAGTTCTGTGACAGGAATGGAAACCTAATTGGAGAGAATCAAACATGTCTTCCAGGAAAGATGGGCACAGATTTGAGACACAACAATACATTGAGAATCTTTGGGAAGAAAAGAAAATTGGAGATGGTCAATAGTTGTAAGGACAGAAAGTTCAGGGTAGCATCTTTTAAGGAGTGTTGATGGCAGATTTGAATGAAAAAGTAACTGAGGCACAGCAAAGTTAACAACAACAGCTAACATGGGAACCAGCAAGGAAAATTGAGGGATCATTGGTTTATTGGGAATAGGGTGTGGGAAGGTAAGCGTAATGAACAAAATGAGCTTACAGAGAGCATAGTGGCCATAAAATAGAATCTAGAGAGTGGATTGGGGGTTCAAGGCTTGGACAGTGAGGAACATTCAGGAAAGTTTGATTCAATGGGCTAAGGAAAGGGAGAGAAATGATAGAGGCAGCAAAATAGACTATTTCAATCTTTGTGACTAAGAAGTCTGAGCTTGTTATTGGAGGTGATAATGGAGGAGATAGGTGAGAGGGATTTAAGAAAAAAGATTATGGTGGAAGAGGGAAGCTAGTGTTAGCTTAGCTTTCTAGGATGATTTTGAGTAGTGAGCAGTTTTGACAAGGTAGAAGAGGTTCTAATCGTGTTTAATGAGGTTCTACTAGATTGGGAAGTGATTGGATAAGTCAGTTGTCTACTGTAGATGTTCACATCATGTTTTTTGGAGTTGAGGACCATATGGGGAGAAGGACAAGGGTGAGATAGTTGTAATGGCTACAATGAGGAAGATGGAGAAGAGCTGTGGTTGAACAGATCAGCAGCTGCAGAAACCATATGATGAATGCAGGGCTGAAAGCAAAATAGCTGAGAGCTTGAAAGTGCAGTGGTATTTGAGGGAGAATTTTATGTGGGATGGGCACAGAAAGAAGTATTTCTGGGGAGGACAAGAGGTAGCAGGGTGTAGAACAATACAAGTCAGTGATCAGAGATGGCCTTATTTTGTGACAGACATGACACAAGTCATGAGAGCATGTGACATGGCAAGGTCAAGGGGACAGCCATGAAAATGGGCAGGGTAGTTTACATTGCAGGAGACACTTAGGGAGAAAAGGAGGGCCATAAACTTAGAACAGGCAGAGCGTTAAGTTTAATCATGGAATCAAGAAAAATTGAAAAAGTCAAAGGAGGCTATTTGGCCCATTGTGTCCATGGAATTCAAAACAAACATAACCAGCTATTTTCCGGCTTCCTGCATTTGGTCTGTAGCAGGCCATGGCCCTTTAAATAGACATCTAAGCATACCTTAAATTTGATGAAAAGTTCTGCCTTTACCATCCTTTCAGGCAGTGAAGTCTAGATTCAGAAAATTCTCTGAGTGAAACATGATTCCTCAATTTCCCTCTCATCCTTCTAATAATTATTGTAGGTTCATTGCCCTTGGTTTTTGACCCCTCATTCGAAGTAAATGGATCCTACTTATTCAATCTAGAAATCTCTTAATTTTATACAGCAGATTTATGTCACTCCTCAGCCTCTTGCAACTTCAGCCTATCTAAGATTTTCTCACAGCTAAAATTCCATGATCCTGGCAACATCGTCATTAATCTTTGCTGCACCCTGTTTAAGTACTCACATCCTTTCTGTAACACAGTATTCAGAATTTTACGCAGTGGGCAATATAGTATTGTGCATGGTCCTAGTGTAATCTCCCTGCTCCAATATTTCATGTTTCAAAGCATAGAGTGTTTCATATGCTTGCTTAACAAGTTTATCAATCTGTCCGACTGTCTTTAAGAATATATGGAGATGCATTCCAACAGCTGTCCTTTCCTGAAAACTACTCAGTATCTTTCCACTTATTATGTATTCCCTTGACTTGTTGCCACTCCCAAGATACATTTACGTGGATTGAATCAATTTTCCAACTTTTTGTCCAACTAACCAAACAACTCCATCTCTCTGCATAATTTCCTTGTCACTATCAACCACATAACTAATTTTTACGTCATCTGAAGCTTCTTTATCAAACCCATGTGTTCAGTTTAAGTCCTTACCATGAATTTTAAACAGCCCTGGGGAAATTGCAACTAATGCTCATAAGGAGGGAAGGCTTCAGCTGGTCCTTTGAGGATTACAAGAGGTTACAGAGGGAAATTGTAGAATTATTTAAAGGTGAGTTAGGCCTGGGATAATGGCAGGAGAGGAGAGATGAGAACAGAAAGTAAAAGGAGACATGTGATATAGGAAACAAACACAGAGAACTCTGGAGAAGAACAGTCATTCCAGAGTCAACATTAATTTTGTTTCTCTCTCCACAGATACTGCCAGACTTTCTCCAGCATACTCTGTTTGCTTCAAATTTCCAGCATCTGCAATATTTTTCTTTTATTCAACATGATAGAGGGACAGGAAGGGATAAACAGAAAATACATAAAACAAGAGAAAAGGAGAAATAGAAATGATGGACTTGGATCTGAAATATAGGGAAACTAAGCCAATGAGCACAATTATGATAAATCAATTCTGAAATAAAGGTGTTCCTTCTCACTGTCAATCTTTATGTCATCTGTAAACTTCTTTATCACAGCCCTTACATTTCAGCTTAAATCGTTCGTTTGAATTACACAATACCCCAATAAATAGGGAATAGAGAAAGAGGTGCTGCCTACTCCCTCCCTCCAAACACCTCACCACATCTACCCCCCTCTCCACCAGCACCAACAGCTGTGCCACCCACTTTCATCTCACTCCATCCCTCCCTTTCTCCCACTCCATCCCTCCCTTTCTCTCACTCCAGGAGAAGGCAGCCCACAAAAGCACAGAAAGGACTTCAACAAGTGGCAAGGTGCCCAACATTAGACACCTTTGCTCCTACAAGGAGAGAATCCTGTCCCTTGCAGGAGAAGATTAAGAACATTCCTCTAATGATGTCAAGAAATCCATGTCCAGCCAATTGAGTAAATAACACTATTCATTCCACTGCATTTCTTGCACTAAACCCACTGTCACTTTTTTTTTCATTCATTCACGGGACATAAACATTGCTGGCTGGCCAACATTTATTGCCCATGTCTAGTTTCCCTTGAGAAGGCGCTGATGAGCTGCCTTCTTGAACCGCTGCAGTCTTCCTGCTTGAGGTTGGCCCACAAGGCCGTGAAGGAGTGAATTCCAGGATTTTGACTCAACAGCAGTGAAGGAACAGTGATATGTTTCCAAATCAGGATAGTGAGTGGCTTAGAGGGGAACTTGCAGGTGGTGTTCCCATGTGTCTGATGCCCTTGTACTTCTAGATGGAAATGGTCATGGGTTTGGAAGGCGCTGACTAAGAATTTTTGGGAAATTTCTGCAGTGTACCTTGTAGATAGTTTTGAGTGTTGGTGGTAGAGGGATTGGATGCTTGTGGATGTGGTGCCAATCTAGTGAGCTGCTTTATCCTGGATGGTGTTCAGCTTCTTGCGTGTGTTGGAGCTGCGCTCATCCAGGCAAGTGGGGAGTATTCCATCTCATTCCTCACTTGCGCCTTGTAGATAGTGAACAGGTTTTGAGGAGTCAGGAGGTGAGTTACTCACCACAGCATTCCTAGCCTCTGACCTGCTCTTATAGCCACTGTGTTTATGTGGCGAATCCATTTGAGTTTCTGGTCAATGGTAACCCCCAGGATGTTGACTGTGGGGGCTTTAGTGACGGTAACACCATTGAATGTCAAAGAGCAGTGGTTAGATTGTCTCCTATTGGAGATGGTCATTGCCTGGCCTTTGCGTGGCACAAATATTACTTGCCATTTGTCAGCCCAAGCCTGGTTATAGTCCAGATCTTATTGCATTTGAACATAGGCTGCTTCAGTATCTGAGGAGTCATGAATGGTGCTGAACATTGTGCAATCATTGGCAAACATCCCCACTTCTGACCTTATGATGGAGGGAAGGTCATTGATGAAGCAGCTGAGGGTTGGGCCTTGGACACTACCCTGAGGAACTCCTGCAGAGATGTCCTGGAGCTGAACTGACTGACCTGCAACAACCACAACCATCTTCCTATCTGCCAGGAATGTTCCAACCAGCAGTAAGTTTGCCCTCTGATACCCATTGATTCCAATTTTGCTAGGGCTCCTTGATGCCACACTCTATCGAATGCAGCCTTGATATCAAGGGCTGTCACTCTTACCTCCCCTCTAGAGTTCAGTTCTTTTGTCCATGTTTGAACCAAGGCTGTAATGAGGTCAGGAACTGAGTGGCCCTTGTGGAACCCAAACTGGGCGTCACTGAGCAGGTTATTGCTGAGCAGGTGCTGCTTGATAGCACTGTTGATGACACCTTCCATCACTTTACTGATGATTGTGGGTAAACTGATGGGGCAGAAATTGGCCGGGTTGGATTTGTCCTGCTTTTTGTCTCTGGGACTTCCCTGGGCAATTTTCCACATTATCAGTCAGATCCAGTGTTGTAACTCTACTGGAACTCTACTGGAAGCCTTCAGTACTATTGCCAGAATGTTATCAGGGCCCGCAGACTTTGTGGTATCCATTTCCTCCAACCCATTTATTGGTATCGTGTGGAATGAATCGAATTAACTGAAAACTGGTATATGTGATGCTGGGGACCACTGGAGGAGATCAAGATGAATCTGTAATGAAAGATTGATTTGAGTGCTTCAGCATTTTTTTTTACTCCGATTCATTTCACACCATTTCTAACGATTGGCTGTGATGCTTTGTCTTTCTTTTGTCCTGCGGATACCAGCAGGATTACCATCACTTCCAAATGGCTTGCACTGCCAGAAGCCTCCTCCTTGACTTTGGAGGCAGAGAGTACCACGGCTACAGAGGAAGCATCAGCAGAGCTTGCCCCTGCACCTCCAACAGCTCAGCTCCTAATACTTGATGGCAGAATGTTAGGGAGCACAAGCTAATGAGCACGTCTCTATGAAAGCTCCACATTTGGCTGGAGAATAAACGTCCTGGGCTGCTGGCACTCAGAGGACTGTCAGAGACCAGGGCCCTGCTCTGGCTCAGGCAGGATAGGGCCCTGCGCGATCGGCAGTAAGGGATTCATCCACATATACAGGGAAGAACAGGAGTAGCAGACAGGGATGTGGGAGGGAATGGCCCTCATTACCCAGACACTGCAGGACTGCAGCAATTATGTATGCAAGCATCTGACTGCCTTCATGGACAGGTTGGCCGTAGCCATGGAGACCCAGGACCCATACCCTCAGGGTTTGGTGGAGAGGCAAACATCTGTCCTCTATCACACTAGACATTTGTCCTCAGGATCGAACACATGGGGACAGGGGGAATGGGGATCTTGACATGCACTCCAGGTACCCCTTCCTCACAAGGAGACACGGCAACGCCAGGGGCACCCAGCCAGAAGAGGAATCACACACAAGCTCCTCACAATCCTCCTCTCATTCCACTCTAGAGCTGACCCGGTCCCCTCTCTCCACCCTGCCTGGACCCCAGCCCCCCACCCACACACCCCCCAACTCCGAGTCCTTGGAAGTTCAAGCCGAGGAAAGTCTACTTGCCTCTTGGAAGACCACCATGTCTGGGCCACGCAGACACAAATGCCCCTATGGTCATCCAACCAAACCTTCAGAGCCAATGGGCTCCCGCTTTCCCAGCTGTGGAACCAGTAAATACAATAAGTAGAAAACATAGGGAGCAAATACACTAGGATGGCTGGGGTCCCTGATGGTCTGTATCTTGTACAATGCATGGGGCTGTGTGTAATGCTCTTTCCCTTTGAAGGTCCCCTCTACAGTGGGTATGCAGCTCCCTCCCTCACAAGTCCAGTCACTTATCCTGCCCACTTCAGGTTCCCCTTGAACTTCCCCTAGTTCAAGATTCCCCACTAGTGGAAACATCTTCTCAATATCTAATCTGTCAAGTCCCCTCAGAATCTTGTAAGTTTCAATAAGATCATTCCTCATTCTTTGAAGCCCTAACAAATAAAGGCTTAACCTCAAGCCATTCTTGAAAAGTCAACACCTTCAACCTTGACGTCAACCTAGTGAAATTATTTTGAACAGTCTACAATGCCAGTATATCCTTTGTTAAATACAGGGATCAAAACTAAACATGGTACTTTAGCTGTGTTGTCACCAATACCAGTTGTAACAAGACCTCCCTATTTTTAAGTTCCAAATCCTTAGCAATAAAGACGAAAATTTTATTTACCGTCTTAATTACTGGCTGCACCTGCATGCTAATATTTTGTGTTTCATGCACAAGAACATTCAAGATCACAAAAGAACACACAAGATCTTCTGTGCTGCACTTTTATGGAGTCCTTCATCATTTAAATAATTGTCTTTTTGGTTCTTCCTGACAAAGTGCATGCCTTCACATTTTGCTATATTGAAATCCATCTGCCTAGTTTTTGCCCATTCACTTAAGCTAGCCTTTTCCCCTTGCAGTTAGACATGTCTCAAAGTTGCAGGAGAATAGTCCTCACCAAAATCCGTGGAAGCATCAATTAGTGTTGCTGGAAGAGCAGGTCAAAGGCAGTCTCTCATACTAGTCCAGGGAATTGGCCATGGGATCATTCTTGTAAACCTCTGGCCCTCCTCCAAAGCCAGCAAACCCTTCCTTAGACATGGGGTCCAAAACTGCTCACAATATTCCAAATGCAGTCTGACCAGTGCCTTATACACCTTCAGTAATACATCTCTGCTTTAGTTTTCTAGCCCTCTTGAAATTAATGCCAATCACTGTAAACATATCAGTACAATATAACAGTATCTTATATTCTTAAATAGTAATGCTGTAATTCTAAATACTTTTACATATTAATAACTCATTTTTATAAAACACTTAAATTGTACTTTATTTTTAGGTTGCATGTGGCCTGTGGTTAAAGATGTTTCCTCTTCCTCCTTAACCATCTGCCCCACACTCCAATCCACCTATAGATTATGCATCACCCACACTTCGCTATCCAAATATCCCCAATGTAAGTGTGTCTTGAGAAAATGTTTCCTGATTTTATTCCTAAATAGCCCAGTTCACATTGTAACATTATATGCCCTTTTTCCTTGATTTCTCCACCAAAGGAAGTAGGTTCTCCATATACCACAATCATTACAAATTATTTTAATATTTTAAACATTTTAATCAGATCACCTCTCAATCTCTGATACTCAAGGAAATAGTTTATGCAACACGTCCTCACATTTTATCTCTCCAAGCTGCGGTATCATTCTGATTCTGCAGTGCACTCTACTAAGGCCAGTATATCCTTCCTGAGATGCAGTGAAGGCAGCACTCCAGAAAACGGGTGCAAACTCAGTCAATTTATTAATGGGACACCCGTTCTCAATCAGCTCACCTTTGGTCCCACTGCTAAATTTGTGGGGCCTATTTAAAATACATGTCTGGCAATTACCTAAAACAGGGGTATGACCTTATAAGAACACTAATATGGAGGCTTTTTGAAGGATTGCTGTATAAATGACAAATATCAGGCACAGTCAGGATTCTTTAGAGGTGCTGTAGCCATGAACTGCCTTTAAAGAACAATTTTCTAATGGAGCCAGGAGACACAGGATTTCCCCAATGAACTCCATGGTCCTGACAATTAACCCCACTCCCCTCATTCAAACCAAACCCAAAGTTTACCTTCAGCCATCTGCTGGTGATCCAGAATTCATTTTCCTCATGCTTGTGCAACAGGAACCAGTTACCATAACATTGGATAAGAGGTCCAATGCCCAAATTTGGGAATGGCTGAATTTCTATTTGGATATTGACCGGTCATGGAGCACCCAGACTTCACACAAATGCTAGAGGCATCCATCATGTCCTAAAGGCAGACGATCACTTTGAAACAGCCTTTTCCATTCAAGTTCCTGAAAGTGACACTGAAGTTCAGCATGCTGGTTACTTTCAAATCTATTAACAATTTTTGCTAATATTGTCCACAGATTATCTGGAATCATATGCCACACCATTGTTGTTTGCTTATTTTTACATATCTTATGAGAAAGTGCTCACAGGCATCATGCTAAATCTACTCTGCCTAAGTGTTCATTTTTATGGTTTTCTCCGTCTGGTCCTCCTCAATGTCAGAGCTGATCTTTGGTATGAAATGTATCCTACTGTCACCATGGTGGCATGAAAATAAGATTTCCAATAGGTTCCAAAACCTCAGCCATATGTGTTAAATGCACTCCCTTACATAATGGGGAGGAGCAATTGTTGGGCTATAACCTGGTGTCATGTGATTTCTCCCTTACATAAGAAGAACTGATGTAAGTTGTATATTCAGGACCAAACTCTTTTTGTCGTGAAGAATTCTATGATTATTTTAACATTTAATTATGTTTAGTATGAATGAAATACTTCTACGTTGAAGCTTCATTAACTTAAGTGTGTTGTTACTTGATTTACCAAAATTGTCTCTAACAAGTTCATGTCACTCTATCTTTACTTTGGTAACAGAGCAATATTTCACATATTACACAGCTTGCTGCAATTCCTCTGATTGTGCCAAAGGTAGAGGCTCACCCAAAATAAATGAATGAATGGCGAGGGCATAGTTCAGGCACGTAGAGCCACAACACTACATGGCATCACTTATTAAAGTGTCTAACTTTATGCAAGTCAGTGTTTTTGTACAATATATTGCAGAAGTAGGCAATATCAATTTACTCTGCTGACTATATGATTTACTGTATGTGAAACTCCTGCAGAATTTTACCACGTATATGTTTTATTATGCTGTCAGGGTCTGGTTTTTTTTCTGCAAAGGCAATATTATACAGTGTCTCATGCAATCCTCATTCAGCTGTAAACTGATCAGGCCAGGCCTTGTTTTACAGCAGAAGCATCTGTTGAAGTTGACTCTGGAGTCATGTGTGAAAGGAAGACTTATGCTGTAAAATTGCAGCAGGATCTTCATTTGTGCCCCGCTTACTGCTTCTAACCACAATAATTTCTCTTTGAAAACTACATTATCTCTAGCTACATCTAATGTTCAGGTTTTCAAGTTGTTTCTTCCAAGTAGAAGTCACTAACTCTTTCTATCCACCTGAAATCAAGAAGAATGTTAACAAGTAAATCAATGAGATTCGGGATAAGAAAGTTAAGTGTGGTTATTGTAGGGGATTCGGAGAGCATCTTTTGTAAGCAGGAGCAGGAGACCTAGATGATATGTTGCCAGCCTTGTGCCAGGATGAGGGACATCTCGAACCAACTGAAAAGGATACTGGTGAGTCGGGGGAGGATCCACTTGTTGTGGTCCAATTGCACAGCAATGGCTTAGCAAGAGAACCTGCTCCAAGAGTGCCAGGAAGTTGGAGCTAAAATGATGAACAACATCTAATTAGCACAGGGATAACCAAGTTGGGGAGGTGTACAGTTGACCGAAGACTAATTTGTGAAAGGATTTAATTTCATGGATCATGAGTATTGCAACAGCAAGGAACTGTACCACTGGGACAGCCCTTGCCTGAGCTGAGCTTAGACCAGAATCCAAGAGGAATAGATAAATAAGACAACCACAAGAATGTGTGGTATTCTATGAGGAAATATTGAATAGACTGGGTCTATACTCACCCAAAGTTAAATAACGAGAAACGATCTCGTTTAAACATACAAAATTCTGACAAGGTTTGGTAGAGTCAATGCAGGAAGGAAACTGTCCCCTAGTTAGGGGTCTAGAACCAGGGGACACAGTCTCAGAATATGAGACCCAGCCATGATGAACTGAGATGTAGAGGGGCTTCTTCATTCAATGGTTCAAGCATTGTAGATATCCTGTTTGTCATTTTCAGAAGTTCTCATGATACAGGAAATATCCCTTTAGATTGGAAAATTGTATGCTTTTTTAAAAAGCCATGGCATTATTGTCCAGTTAGCCTAACATCCATTGTCTACAAATTATTTGCCCGTAATTGAAGATGGGAGCTGCGAAATTCAGATCCATAACAAACCCTAGAGATATTATCCTGTTGAGATGGGTTAGGGTAGGGACCTTGTCTCCGGCCGCTTCCGGTATTGCCTGCATGATGGCCCATGCTGAGTAGGGTACATCTGCTATGTGCACCAGTAACATGTGAAGTGGTGTTATCATGACAGCACTTGACCTTGCCAACTAATACAATGCTCAATTTTTGCCATTGGACCACACAGGTCCACTGGGTGAATTTGCTTGTTACTCACCAAAGAATAAGCCAGAGACAGGGAAAAATGTCAGTTAGTGCATTGTGCAGTGTGTTTAAGTGGTGTGCCTCCTGTAGCTGAATGGCTGGAGATGTGTGGATGCAGTGGGTTCCAGTCATGACTTGGCATCATGCTAATGTGCCTGTGGGAAGGTGGAATATTCTTGGATCACCAACATAAATCCTGAGTGCTTGTGGGTGCTGCTGGGTGAGTAATGGAGTTGTGTGCATTGAGCAGCCACAGAAGTTAGTGGAATGATGGATGCGAGATGTTATGTGAAAATGCATTCACTGAACATGACCAACCACTTGAGGTCATTAGATTTCTTGCGGCACTAATGCCAAGCCCTCAGCTTAAGCCTCCTCAAATTTACCTCCCTGGCTACCTGCTCCCACTCTTTTTTGATGCTGATCCTTGAGACCCCTCTAGTATTCCCACATTCTCACATCATCCTTATTCTATCCATCTCCACCACTAATGCTTGCAACAAAAGTGACTTTGGGGCACTGGTGTCTCCATAGTGTTTTTATTAATAACTTAAATGATGGCATAGAGAGGCATGTCTTCAGGTTTGGCAATGTATATGCTAATAACATGTGGTACTCCAGTCCGGACCTTCAAGACAGTCTTTCCATCTCAAAGGGAGGCTACAATGAATCACAGAAGGTTTAATTCGTAGAATCCCTACTGGCGCAGAAAGAGACCACTCAGCCATTGAGTCTGCACAAACCCTCTGAAGAGCATCACAGCCAGACCCTGCACTCCCCCCTACCCCAAGTCTTCATATTCACTATAGCTGGCTCTCCTAACCTGCATACCTTTGGGCTGTAGGAGGAAATCTGAGCACCCGGCAGAAACCCACACGGAGAGAATATGCAAACTCCTCACAGACAGTCACCTGAGGCTGGAATCGAACCCGGGTCTCTGGTGCTGTAAGGCAGCAGTGCTAACCACTGTGCCACTGAATAATATTTCTGCAATTGTAAACAAAGAAAATGGGAACACTATCATTTTCTTACATTAGGATATGCTGCTCAGCTGTCCGTGAGAACTGAGGCAGCCGTCAGCGCAGAACGTATTCAGCCCAAAGGAAGTGACTGCACCAAATTTGCATGCTGCATACCTCTATCTGACATTCCAAATGTTACATAAATTCTCACCTGGGATGGCTGAATGCTTTTAGTAATTACAACAGAGCCAGCCTGGACCTGTGACAGACAGATCATGCATGATGATTCTGTTTGAATTCTTTGAAAAGGAGGCTAAGGTACTGGACAGAAGGATGTCTATGAATTTATGTATTGGACTTACAGGAGATATTTGAGTCCATCATAAAAGACTGTTAAGTAAAGTTAAAGCTCACTGAATTGAGGGTATTTATTGACCTCTTTAGAACTTTGGTAGAATTACAGCAGACAGAGAGTTGGAAAATAGACAGCTTTCCCAACTGGCAGCGTACAACCAGTGGCCTGTGTTGTTGTCTTGACTAATTAGTGCATTTATTACCACCTTACATTATGGCATGGAGAGCCTTGCCTTCGAGTTTGGCAATCTGACAATCAAATGTTCCAAGCAGTGAAAATGGAAACTGAACATTATGAAGAGATATTAACAGATTAAGTAAATGGTAAAAGAAAACTTTAACAAATGGATTTCAATATAATGAATGCACCACACTCCATCACACACCCACCAGCAGTTCCTGGTACTCAGCATTTAAG
This sequence comes from Rhincodon typus, assembly GCF_021869965.1. Classification (NCBI taxonomy): domain Eukaryota; kingdom Metazoa; phylum Chordata; class Chondrichthyes; order Orectolobiformes; family Rhincodontidae; genus Rhincodon; species Rhincodon typus. The sequence continues at coordinate 80,616,600 of NC_063333.1, forward strand.
CTTTACATCGAGATACACCTCTTCATCTATTTTCTACCTAAAAGGGATAGATCAGAGTACTTTCAAAAGGGTGAAAAGCTAGAAGTAGTGGAGGTTAGGAGAGAGTTAAGGATCAATGTGCATAAATCACTAAAATATAATGGACTGGTAGAAAAGTCAAAAAGGCTCATGGAATATCTAACAAACTAAACGTTAATAGGTTATTAATCATGCTACAAGTACACAGCATCCTGTATACCTGGACAGCTGTGAACATTTCTGAATGTTACACCTTAGGAAGGATATATTGGCCCTTGAGGAAGTGCAGCATGTGTTTACTTTTAAGATACAGGTTACATCATAAAAAAAATTACATAAATACAAATTGTATTTCCTGAATTTTATTTAGATTAAAGGATGATTTAATAAGTGTTTTCAAGATATTAGTGGGAAACAGATAAGGTAAACAGAGATAAACTGTTTTTGCTGATTGGGAAATCTCAGCTCAAGGGAACATGGCGTAAGAAGGTCAGGAGTGAAACTCGAAAATACTTCTGCAGACAAAGGACGATAAGCATTTAATGTTGAAATATAGAACTCTCTCTTTAAAACAACAAATAGCAGTTGTTGTTGGGTTGGTCATTAATTTAAATCTGTAATTGACAGATTTCTATTAACTCAAGCAATTTATAAATATAGGAAAGATGGCAGAATGGAGATAGGTCACAGCTCAGACGTATCTCATTAAATGGTGGAATAAATGGTATATTTCAGTTCCTGTGCTCTGATGTTCCCATAGTCTGACGACAAATTTAAAAAAATTAAAGTTAATCTACCAGGTGCAGGGGTGGATACTCAAAGACACTGTCTATTTAATCCTTTCAACACAAAGTAATTTTTAACAACCATGGGTTTCAACCCAATGGCAGAGTTTGAGATCCTGTACTCACAGCATTTATGCTACGAGTGAGCTAATTTCAAAATGGCACATGAACTGTCATGATTAGGTTACAGGAATGGAAAACCCAGGGAAGTTTTCCTTTTGAATCAGCTTCCTCAATTTAACTGCATCCAAAACCATTCAGGTAATCATAAAAATTATCGTCAAAATCAGATAACTTGTTTATGTTAAATAATGCAGTTCCAATCCTATCGCTGTTGCGGGAGGGAAGAGAGGAGCTGAGGGCGGAAGTGCAGGAGATGGTTCGGACTCGGTTGAGAGCCCTGTTGACATCAGTGCTGGGGAAATCCTCAGTTGAGGAGGAAGGTGGACATTTCGGAGGCTCCCTTTTCGAAGTTGGCCTCATTGGAATATATGCAACGGCGATGGAGGAACTTGGAGAATTGAATGGAGTCTTCACAGGAAGCTGGGTGTGAGGATGTATAGTCCAGGTTAGCTGTGGGAGGGGATGTTTATAGTGGATTTTAGTGGCCAGTCTATTGCCAGAAATAGAAACAGAGACATTAAGGAAAAGAAGGGAGGAATCAGGGGTAAACCAGGTGAATGTGAGGGTGAAGTGGAAATTGGAAGTGAAATAAAAGAACTTTTCCAATTCCGGACAAGAGAGGGAAGCAGCACCAATGATATCATTGATATATTGGAGAACAAGTTGTGGGTGGGGACCAGAATAGGATTGGAACAAGGAATGTTCCATATACCCCACAAAGAGACAGGCATAACTGGGGCCCATGCAGGTACCCATGGCCACCTCTCTGACCTGAAGAAAATGACAGAAATAAAAGAGATGTTGTTCAGGGTGAGGACGAGCTCGGCCAAGCAGAGAAGGGTGGTGGTGAGTGGGGACAGTACGGGCCTTTGCTCCTGGAGGGAACAGAAAGCCCTGAGACCATCCTGGCGGGGGATGGATGTGTGAAGAGATTGCATGTCCATGGTAAAGAGGAGGCAGCTGGAGCCAGCAAACTGGAAATTCTGAAACTGGCGTAAAGTGTCAGAAGAATTACCTACGTAAGTGGGTAGGGACTGCACCATGGGAGAAAACAGCGAGTCAAGGTAGGAAGAGATGAGTTCTGTGGGGCAGGAGCAGGTTGAAACAATGGGTCTGCCAGGACAGTCCTGTTTGTGGATTTTTAGAAGGAGATAAAAGAGAGCTGTACGGTGTGGTGGTCTATCAACTTGGAGGCAGTTGGGGGGGAGATCACCAGGTGAAATGAGGTGAGTGACCATAGTTGGTACAATAGCCTGATGTTCTATGGTGGGGTCATGGTCCAGGGAAGATAGGAGAAGGTATCTGAGAGCTGGCACTCAATCTCTTCAATGTAGAGTCAGTACTACAACAGCATCACCCTTAATCGGCAGACTTAATAACAATGTCAGGGTTGGATCTAAGTGCACAGAGTGCAGTCAGTTTGGAGGGAAATAGGTTGGATTGGCTGAGGGGGACAGAGAAATTGAGGTAACCAATGTCACATCAATAGTTCTCAATTAACAGATTGAGTGCAGGTAAAAGGCCGGAGGAGGGGTTCAGGTGGAGGGAAATGTTGGAGGTGAACAAAGGGGTCTGTGGGACGGAGAGAGGACTCTTGTCCAAAGAAATGAGCATGGAGATGAAGACAACAGAAGAAGAGTTCGATGTCATTTCGTTCCCAAAATTCATTGAGATGGAGACGCGGAGGGATGAAGCTGAGGCCTTTGCTGAGTAGTGAATGTTCAGCATCGGAGAGCAGAAGATTAGGAGGGATGGTGAATACCGGACAGGAGGTGGGATTGTGCGGAGGGGACGGAATCAGAGGGAAGGGGAGGAGAGGAAGGTTCCAGAGGGCCTTGGGTATCTTTGAGTTGTTGCATTTTGTGGGCCTTGATGCCTGAAAGGAAAAGGAAAAGTTTCTTGTTAGCACAACAAATGAGCCGGATGATGAAGTGGAACTGCAGGGGCGGTGCAGCCCTGAGCCAGCATGATGTGATGCTGTTGGAGAGAGGTTGAGAGTGTATATGTGACGCTGCATGGCACGGAGTGTGGATCTCAGGGTATGGTGAGTGCAGCTGTCTGTGGAACATTGAACATCACAGAGGTACCTGTGATCCTGGGAGGATTCAAAGCACAAAGAATGAAATATGAGTTGGAATCCATGCAGGATGATTTTGAGCCACAGGCAATCACTGAGGAACGTGATATGACTGTGGAAATGAGTTTTAGCAAATACCTAGTCAAACACCAGGAGCGACAGTAAAATTAATGTTGGTGGACAAGAGAAAAGATTAGAACGGAAATCCTGTTGGAGAGAGGAGCAGAACTTCTTCAAGGTGGGCATGCCTAAAAAAGATTTGGCAGAGTTAAATAGTAAATAAAAACGGAAAGAATTGCAGATGCTGTAAATCAGAAACAAAGGCAGAAGTTGCTGGAAAAGCACAGCAGGTCTGGCAGCATCTGTAAAGAAAAATCAGAGTTAACCAGTGACCCCTCCTCAGAATTGGTGGTAACTAGGAAAATATCAGTTTATATGCAAAAGATAGGGTGGGGGTAGGGTGTAAGGAGTAAATGATAGGTTGGGATAGAGCCCAAGAGAGAGAAGAACAGTTGGATAGTCAAAGGAGTAGATAACAATCTGGCTAGGAGGGTGAATAGCTGTTAATGGGGACTGTTAGTGACTAACAATAGTCGCATGTAATGGCAGACTATGTGATAACAAGGCCTGGTGTGTGGGGTTGGGGTCCAGGACACGGAAGAGTTCAGGCCCTGGAATTACTGAACTTGATATTGAGCCCGGAGGGCTGCAGGGTCCCCAAGCGGAAAATGAGGTGTTGTTCTTCCAGCTTGGGCTGAGCTTCACTGGAATATGCAGCAAGCCTGAGGCAGAGATGTTGGCCAGGGAGCAGGGTGGTGTGTTAAAGTGGCAGGCAACTGGAAGCTCAGGGTGGTTTTTTTGGGGCAGAACGTAGATGTTCTGCAAAGCGGTCACCTAGTCTATGCTTCGTTTCCCCAGTGTAGAGGAGACCACATTGTGAGCAGCGAATGCAGTAGACTAGATTCTGGGAAGTGCAGGTGAAATGTTGCTTCACCTGGAAGGTATGTTTGGGCCCTTGGATACTGGGGAGGGAGGAGGTAAATGGGCAGGTGTTGCACCTTCACCGGTTACAGGGGAAGGTGCTGTGGGTCTGTTGGGGGGGTTGGGAGAATGGGACAGTTTGGTATCTCGTGAAGCTGTAGGCTATTTCTTTAAGCCTGCCTTCAATGTTTGGACAGCTCTTTCTGCCAGACCTTTGAATGATAGATGGTATGGAGCTGTCCTTATATAACAAATGCCATTTGACTTTAGGAAATACTCAATTCAGTGCTGGTAAATGATGGCCTATTACCTGTGACAACACATTTGCGTGTCTGTGTATTGCAAAAGATGCTCACAGTTTTTCTAACATCACCCCCATGTTTGATGAACTCTATGCATATCTAGCCATTTTGAATGGGCATCCACAATGATTAAGAACATTGAGCCCATGAAAGTACCTGCGTAGTTGACATGTAACCAAGACCAGGGTTTATCCGGTCATTCCTATGAACTTGGGGGAGCTGTTGACAGAAAGTTTTGTCCTTGTTGGCACTCTGAGCACTGCCCCACCAATGCAGCTATGTCTGCTTCCAATCCTGGCCACCACCCTTACCTTCTCACCAACATCTTCATTTTGGAAACCCCTGGATGACGCTGGTGGAGTTCAGCCAATATGTGGCAGTGACCTTTGCTTGGGACAATCCTCTTATTCCCCATAATAACATGATATCCTCTACAGTGATGTGGTCTCTCCGGATCCAAAAGAGGTTTCAATTCTGGTTGTGATGGCCCTTTGGTTCCCCCCATCACCACCAGCTGTTTCAGTTTTGCCAGGACCAGATCGTCCAATGTCTGATATTGTCAGCTATGGCTGGAAGTGTGTCCAAGAAATTTAAAACCATTACAGACTCTGACAGTGGCAGCACCTCCAATGGTGTATCTGCCACCAGGAGGCAGCTCAATGCAACCACATTTGCTACTTGGCCACCGTCACAGTGTTCCAACTTGTAATTGTATGCACCTAGTATTAGAGCCCACCACTGAATTCAGCCTGAAACCAAATACGGCACTGCTTTGTCCTCTTTAAGTAGACCTAGCAGGGGTTTATGGTCCAATATTATTAAAAATTTACATCCGTAAAGGCATTGGGGGAACTTCTGGACTCCAAACATGACCGCCAAACCTTCCTTCTCTATCTAGGTGTATTTATGCTCTGTATTAGCCAATGTCCTGTATGCAAGTGTTATTGGGTGTTTCCCTCCATTGGGCCACCTATGAGCTAATACTATCCTGATGCCATATGGGAAGGCATCACATGTCGATTCCAGATCTTGCTTAGGATCATACTGTGCCAACATCTTAGAGGGTGATAGCTGATTCTTCTCTTCCCCAAAGGTTACGGCTTGGCTATGCGACTATTTCCAAGGCTGGCCCTTTTTAAGAGTTGATGCAAAGGTGCCAGGTTGGAGGCCAGGTTATATATGAACTTTCTGCAATAATTCACCAGCCCAAGGAAAGACCTAAGCTCTGCTGCAGACATGGGAGCCGGGGCACCTTTGATCACCCTCACTTTATCTTCCAACGGGTGTAACCTGGTCTTGTCAACTCTGTAACCCAAGCAGATCACTTGTGATGCCTGGAACACATTTTTTTTCCTTCTAAGGCATATGCCCACCTGGGAGAAACATCTAAAGACTATATCCAAGTTTCCTAAGGGCTCCTTATTGGTCTTCCCTGTTCTTAGCTTATCATCTAGATAAATGGCGACCTGGGGTAGACCTTGTAAAATATTCACTATCACACACAGAAACATTGCACAGCCTGTGATAGCTCAGATGGCAGTGTCACAGATTGGGATAAGCCCTTATGGATATTAATTGTAGTATCCTTCTGGGAATCCTCATGTAACTGCAATTGAAATTACACGTGGTTCATGTCCAGCTTCGTGTAGGACAGCCACCACCCCCCGCCAGCTTTGCGTATGAATTCCCAACACGAGAGATTGGGTACTTATCCAACTGCAAAAAGCGGTTTGCCATTTATTTTAAAATCCCCACAACAGAAAACCTACCTGTCAGGCTTCGCCATCGGTACAACTAATGCTGCTCATTCTGCAAACCGGACTGGTTCAATGATTCCGTCACTTTCCAGCCTTCTGATTTCTGCCTGTATTTTTCCGACAAACCAAATGCTACCGCTTCTTGGTCAATATGCAAAGTGGCCTTGGCTCCTCTGATTGTCTCTAGACCTTCCTGAAAAACTTTTGGGTATTTAATTAGTACTTCACTCCGGCAGCCATTTTCTCATCACAAAATGTTGAGCCAATCTCGGTGAATCTCTCTCAACCAATGTCCTCCCCATCAAACTTGGGCCTGAGCCTTTTACTACAATCAGCCGTAACTGAACCAGCTGCTTCTCATAAGAGACCAGAACTGAAGTTATACTTTTAATCTGTAAAGGTTCCTTGGAATAGGTTCCCTGTCTAGGCAAAGTCTTTCACAAACTTAAGGGCTGGAGTCCAAAGCAAATTTTGTTAAAGACAGGTTCTGTGATCACTGAAATGGCCATGCCATTTTCGACATCCATTAGAACTGGGAGACAATTTAACCAACATTAATTTTGATTGGTTCAGATTTGGATGTTGCTAAGAAATTTAACTGTTCCAAACCAATGTCGGTGTACTTTTCAGGGTGTGCACTCTCCTGGATACTGGCCTATGAGCTTTCTTACTCAATTTAGGTTTAGTGGGACTCTTTTGCTGTCTCGAGTCTGTGTAACAGCAGTAACTAAAATGGTTTATCAGCCTGGATCCTGAAGAAAATTTTAACAATTTGGCCAAAGCTTGGCTTTATTTTAGGGTTCTGCTGTGGGCTGACTGAGAGTCCCTCTGTTCAGGACATGTCCTAAGTGCAGCTTGGCAATTGTCTTCACTCCAGTGGTGTTCCCCAAGCTCAGTTGGACTGGTGAGCGTGTCCGCTTCCTTCAGAAAACACTGTGACTCAATGTTCCACTTGCTGTGTTGTATAATGACAAAGCCTGTTGTAGTGCCTGTTTGAAATCCAGTGGTACTTCAGCTTTTGCATGGTTACATCATTAATCCCACATACCAAGTGGCCCCTCAGCATCTCATTAAGGGTTAAACCGAACTCACAGGCCTCTGCCAGTTGTCTTAACCTAGTCAAAACTCCCAATATGGATTCCAAATGAACTAATCCAAGAGTTACTTTCTTTATAATCTTGTCTGCTATGAGTAATAATGCTATTTTTCGAAGTGCAGAACCTTACAGGTCTAGACGCGGCAGGCTGGGAAGTGGGAAGAAACTAAATAAGATGGGATTGTACTGGTCCACAACCCTGCAACTGTAGTGATTATAACATGGTCAGCCTTGTGGACCTCAGAATATGAGTTCCCTGATGGGGCTGTTAATCTGGTCCAAACAGGGAGCCTTGGCTGACAGATAAGCACAGGAGTGTCAGACATCCTGTTCACTCTGAGAGCTGGCTCTGAAGGAGCTGGGTAAGTGTCAAGGACTCTCCACATGTAAATAAAGGGTGACTTAGTGATGGGATACTGGCCTCTGTGAAGTTATTTCAGTGGCGACGCGAGAAAAGCACATTCCTGAAGAAATTCATTTGCAACGGTCGTTGAGGATTCCCCTCATTCTTGAATTGCCGAGTCAAACTAATAGCATCTTGGAATTAGAAGCGGCTTGGGGTTGCCATATGCCTTAACTAAATCCATCAAATCTTGAAGGCTTTTAGTGTCTGATGCTTCAGGGAAAATCAGGCTCCTAATAACCGAAAAAGTTACGGATCCACAAACTGTCAGGAGAAAAACCTGATGCTTTTCATCTCTGCCAATGTCATTTTCCCTGAAAAATTAATGCATTCTTTCCCCATACTTGGCCCAGTCATTGATGACAAGATCGAAAAAGTCAAGCTTCCCATATACCTGCATGATGCCTGAAATGCTTACCTCAACTCAAAGATGACCGTTGCGAATGAATTTCTTCAGGAATGTGTTTTTCTCGCGTCACCACTGAAATAACTTCACAGAGGCCGGTATCCCATCACTAAGTCACCCTTTATTTACATGTGGAGAATCCTTGACACTAACCCAGCTCCTTCAGAGCCAGTTCTCAGTGTGAACAGGATGTCTGACACTCCTGTGCTTATCTGTCAGCCAAGGCTCCCTGATTAGACCAGATTAACAGCCCCATCAGGGAACTCATATTCTGAGGTCCACAAGGCTGACCATGTTATAATCACTACAGTTGCAGGGTTGTGGACCAGTACAATCCCATCTTATTTAGTTTCTTCCCACTTCCTAGCCTGCCGCGTCCAGACCTGTAAGGTTCTGCACTTTGAAAAATAGCATTATTACTCATAGCAGATAAGATTATAAAGAAAGTAACTCTTGGATTAGTTCACTGACTCACCCAGTGTCTAAATACTGCTGTTTTGTTAAATCAATGGCAGCTGCAAGGGGCTAGAATAACAAGCACAGTGGCCAGTATTTATGTTGGTTTGGAACCTTATAGATCATGAGGTCTTCCTGTAAACCCCATAGGCATCAAAAGATATGTGAACTCTCAGTTATACTGCAATCATTACTTTCCCCAGTGCACAATAAAAAATGATTAACCTATTTTTCACAGCTATCATTGACATCCCCTGTGTATCCTTGTTATGATTAGCTTGTTTCCAGTCACACCCTTCAGGATCAGTAAGTGCAACTCCTGGTGACCCCAATCTCAGGCTAGGTAGCAAATTAGCTGCAGAGTTAAAAACATTTCTGAACCTGTGGTTCCACATGTTCGTTTAGAACTGAAGGTCACAATTAGAATCAACATGCTGTGCCGCATAACTTACAAAAATAATCCCAATGTGATCAATGTTATGATTTTTAATTAATTATCTTAAAATTCGGCAGAGTCAGAAGTGGATAAAAAGGCAAATGGAACCAGGATTTTATAAATCTCAAGAGGCAGACATACAGTATAATGTATGATGAGCCATTATACAACATTGATTCTATCTCAGTTGGAGTATTATATCCAATTCTGGGCAGAACACTTGAGGAAATATGGTAAGACTTTATACAAGCTGCATAAAAGGTTTATGAGAATAGATCCATGAATGAGACATTAGTTATGAAGATCAATCGGAGAAGCTGTGATTCCTCTCCTTGGAGAAGAGAATGTTGAACAAACATTTGATTAAGGTGTTCAAATCATGAAAAGTCCGAACAGTAGAGAGATCAAAACTGTTTTCATTGGTGAAGGATTGCAAGCTAATGGATTTAAGATGTTAGCAAAAGAAACAAACGGAATGAGGTAGAGTTTATTTTCGAAGCAAATCATGAGGATCTGGAATGTACTGTCTAGGGGGGTGGTGGCAGCTCCAATTGTGGCTTTTCAAAGGGAATTGGATTAGCACCTGAAGGAAAAAGAAGTTGCTGGGTTATGGTAATAGGGGAGTGGCATTAGCAGAGTTTTCCTTGCAAAGATCCAGCATTGGCCCAGCAGGCTGAATGGCCTCCCTCTATGTGGTAATCATTATAAAATCATAATGATTGCAATAGTGCCCACAAATCCTTTCTGGTCTTGAACATTTTTTAAAATTCTATTTGAAGTTAATAGACGTACTAATCAGAAAACATTCATCACCTCTTTAAAGGGATATGAACATATGAGGTCTGATTTTAACAAGTGGGGGCAAGGTAGAAGCAAAGGCTCAGGGGGTGAAATGGTTCTACTTGGTGTATGAAGCCCAGAATATTTTAGCTCACTTGAAAAAATAGCTTGTACACGATGCTGGTGACAATGACCATCTACAGGCAAGAATAGAAACAGTTGAGGAATAAGCATCACTGATCGGTGACCGATATCCCTGCAAGGTAAGCGTGGAATGGGACTGGACCAAGAAAGACTGTGATTGGGAAGTAGGCATTTCCAAAGTAAGAGGCCCAAGGTATCCTTATAGTGGCACAGGGGACCATTTAAAAAGGGAAACAAACCAATCTTACCTGAGCCACCAATGACCAGGATCCTCCCTGCCACCAGCTCTTACTGGATGGTTCAAGACTGTGCAAGTCTTAGTCAGACCAGAGCTAAATGCCACAGCTACTGATTTCCCAATGACATAATGACAGAGTGCTGTTGTACTGTGTGAATTCCTCTCTTGCTAATGTTATTTTTTTAGTTAACTCTCAACTGTCTATTAATTTGCACACTATTAAAAACCAAGAGCATAACATGTACTTGAAGACAACCAAATTTTGAGTAATTAAAGATACATTCTTACGCAATGCATAAATATCCAGGAGGCTTGTCCAGTCACAGAATTAAGGGTCTAATTTGCATGATACATAAAGCTATGCACTAATTTTCCCACTGCAGCAACTTGGAGACTTTGCAAATTACAACTAACACCAGAATCAGTTTATCCTTAATAGTTCCAGGTAAACCTTTAAGAGTTTATTTTCTAACATTAACAGTGAAATAAGAACAAGGACCAATATGTTGTTTCTTTACAATTTACATTGGGAGGCATTAGTCCACGCCTAATGTTTTTAGCACTTGTAAAATGCTGTTATTTTCAAAAGAATACAAGCTGTGTGTGCACTTTATCAAGCTGTCAATTTGTGACAAATTTCATAAGAAAGTAGCAGGAACTCATTAAAATTTTATGGTGGTGCTCCAACTTCAGAACAAGCCTTAAAACCAACTGCAGCGCTGAGCTTAATGATGCTGAGTGTGCTTCTGCCTATAATGTGCATTGCACTCTGTGATCACAGCTAGCGAGCAGATTCCTGATTCTTTTTCATTTCAAAAATAGATTTCATCCAAAAAAAAAGCTACCAGATATAAACATGATTATCTATTCTGTTCAGATATGGCACTCTCGGATCCGAAGTACTTTGTTTTATACATTGAGTTTTTTTTAAAAAAAGGAAACATTTGCAGAGGTATGGAACAAGTACAGAAGAGTGGGTTGAATTCAAAGAACAGGCACAGATACAGTGGATAGAATGGCTGCCTTCTGGATTGTATAATTCTTTTATTCTATTCCTAAGGGTGATGCCATTTCATCCTAATGGTTCTTAATAAATCTTTATAATTTCAGTCCTTAAGATGAAATATATTGTAACAAGGCAAGTTTTGGGTACTATATTTGCTCTGAAACATTACCATCTAAAATCTATTGAGGCTTTGCACGTTGCTGTGGCGCAGACACTGTATTTACAAATAATCATGGAAACAATGGCTCCAACTGCTGAAATAAATGCTATGCAGATAACCACAATAAGGTCTGACAATTTGAAAGGTTACATGTCATGATGCCACCTTGGAAACTGAACTGAAAATTAAACCCCATAGTTCACATTTTTCCAGGATGTGTGTAAAAGAGCTTGCTTTCTTTGACTGTTCTACGCACCATCCAACAGAGGGAGCAGTTATATTACACAACACATTGTGTACCATTCCATTTGTGGAAAATACATAAGTGAGCTTTCTGCCTGGACTCAACTTCCATCCAAATAAACTGTCCACTAGCCATAAAGATCCTTGGAACAGTCGTTCTGGAAGTTTCAGGTATGCCTAAGTTCACACCATAACTCTATGTATAATTTGTGCACTTAAATCGTCAACCTTACTTAGAAAGATTGTAAGAATAGTTTCTGATGAAAAATAGAGAATTCAGACTGCTGCAATGGAGTGCAAATTATGCATTGTGGTTCCCAGAAGTTAAAGATAATCATACGTATGCGGTTTTGAAAGTTTCAACGAAATCATTCCTCATTCTTCAAAACTCTAGTCAATGCAGATACAGTTCCCACAAACTCTCCTCATAAAATAATCCTATAATCCTATTGGCAATGGGATTAATCTGGTGAGTGTCCCTTCAGGAAATCTGGCAGAGTAAGTCAAGTGTAATGTCAATATTACTCGAGGGGCTTGGGCATAGCTTATTGGTTATTTGGGATATTGCGGTCAGGATATTCTCCTCATTGGAGGTGAGGAGCTGAATGATGGGTAGCCCATCACCTGTCTTAGCTCTTTGTTCCCTATTGTAGGCTGCTTTCTCCTGGAATGGCAGAAAGTGAGGGATTGAGTGAGATGGCTAACACAACTTGCTGGTGCTGGTGGATGGGAAAATGTGGTGAGGTGAACCTGAGTGAGTGAGTAGGAGGCACCAAAACCCATTCAGGGTCAGAAGTCTGGGTGGGAATGGGCAAGTGTGGGAAGATGTTGCATGCAACAATGAGAGTGGTAGAGCATGCGCCTTGGTAGGAGGTGTATGCAGTAGCTGAGAGTGAGTGTGAGGTCACACAGTGAAGATGGCGGCACTTACCATGGCAATGCAGAGAAGGGCATTGATCTTCTTGCAGTGTTCTTGGGTATTACACCAGACAGATGAGACTGCACTGATCCAGGAGGCAACCCAGGTGTCGTAGGCCCCTCTGCCAGTCCTTGGGGAAGAGAATGGCCTTCCATGGCGCCACCTCCAAAGACTAGTACTTCCACATCCCAGTCTGCAAAGCAGGATGCCACTTTCCCTTCAGTTCTGAAGAAGGGTGACTGGACCTGAAATGTTAACTCTGATTTTTCTCCATAGATGCTGCCAGACCTACTGAGTTTTTCCAGCAATTTCTGTTTTTGTTTCTGATTTCCAGTATTCACAGTTCTTTCAGCTTTTTACTGATTTCCTTTAACTGCCACACCGAGAGCAAATGTCACAAACGATGCAGGACAGTTCCAGACTGCTAGTGTTTCATCAAGTGCACAATGGCCTTTTAAATGTGGCACCAGGATTCCTGGCATGGCATGGCAGTATTTCTGCCTGTGGTGAATGGGAAAATTGGGTTAGCATGGGCAACCAAGGCACCAGAGGGGCATGGTATATAGTTAATGTGGTGAATTGGGGATGACAATGCGAGCAAACTGTTCTGAGGAAGGGTCACTGGACTCAAAACGTTAACTCTGATTTTTCTTTACAGATGCTGCCAGACCTGCTGAGCTTTTCCAACAATTTCTGTTTCTGTGAGGGAAACCATTCTAGAGCTCACAAAGAGAAACCCTCTATGAAACTCAACAAAATGACACTTAGCCAAATTTGGTAAAATCACCTTTGTTTGTCTTTCCACAGATACTGTCAAGCCTCTTGGGATTCTCCGGCACTTTGTTTTTATTTCAGGTTTTGTAATGCTTAGATCAATAGGTTTAGGTTTATCTTCTCTTATTCTTGTTATTTTTTTACTTAATTAAACCAAGAATCGAAATGCTGTCCATATGGAAAATTATGCCTTCCAAAGTTTTTAAATATAATGTCATTGTCCTTTGGAAAATCAGAGCCAACATAGTTTTGTCAAAGGGAAATCATATTGAACTAATTTATTGGAATTGTTTGAAGAAGTAACTTATGCTGTAGATAAAGGGGAACCAGTGGAGGTATTGTACTTGGATTTCCAGAAAAATAAAACTGATAAGGTGCTACATCAAAGCCTATTGTGGAATATAAAAGCTCATGGTATAGGAGGGTAACATATTGGTATGGATCAAAGATTGGCTGGCTAACAGGAATCAGAGAGTTAGGAAGGGTCTCGACAGAAACGTCAATTTTCCTGCTCCTCTGATGCTGCCCGGCCTACTGTGTTCCTCCAGCTCCACATTGTGTTATCCCTGACTCCAGCATCTACAGTTCTTGCTATCTCTGAGTTAGGAATAAAGGCCTTTTTCAGACTGGCAGGATGTCACGGATAGTGTGCCTCAGGGACTGGTTCTGAGGCCCCAAACATTTACAGTTTATTTAAATTATTTGGATGAAGGAACCAGAAGTATGGTAGCTAAATTTTCTGATGATACAAAGATAGATAGGAAAGTGAGTTGTGAAGATGACATAAGAAACCTACAAAGGTTAAGTGAGTGAGCAAAGATCAGACAAATAAAGTATAGTATGGCCAAATGTGAAATTGTTCTGAGGAAGGGTCACCGGACCTGAAACATTAACTGTTTTTTTTTCCTTCATAGATGCTGCAAGACCTGATGAGCTTTTCCAGCAACTTTGTTTTACAGCATCCACAGTTCTTTCAGCTTTTGTTCTGTGAAATTGTTTTTGTTGCTTGAAAGAATTTTATTTAAAAAATTATCTAAAAGCTGAGAGGTGAGAGAGCTCCAAGATGCAGAGAGATCTGGGTGTCATAGTACATGAATTGCAGCAAGTTAGTACGACAGTACAGCAAGTAACCCGGAAAGCTAATAGAATGTTATGTTTATTGTGAAAGGTATTGAATGCAAGAGTAGGGAGGTTGTGCCACAATTATACAGGGCTCTGGTGAGACCACAACTTTACACAGTACTGATTACCGTATTTTCAGAAGGGTGTTAATGCATTGGAAGCAGTTCAGAGAAGATTTATGCGTCTTATAGCTGGAATGAGCAGATTGCAGCTGTATCCTCTGGAGTTTAGGAGAGCCAAAGGTGGATTAATTGACACATATAACATCGAGAGTGGTCTTAACTGGATGGATGTCGAAAGAATGTTTCCTCTTGTGGGAGAATCTACAACTAGAACTAAAAATAAGTGGAAAAGTAATTAAGGAAGAAATGAAGAAAAATATAATTCTTTCAGTGGTTTTGAGTTCTTGGAATTCCCTCCCTCAAAAGGCAGTAGATGCAGAAACCTTAAGTAGTATTAAGGCAGTGGTAGACAGATTCTTGATTACCAAGGGGCCGAAACATTATCTGGAGTTTGCAGAAATGTAAAGTTGAGGTTCAAATGAAATGAGCAATGACCTTGTGCAAGGCTGAGCAGGCGTGAAGGGCCGATTGGCCTACTCTTGTTCCTTGGTCGTATGTTTGCATTTTTGTATGTTCATAAATATGATGATATCTCTGGTGTGGACAGTTGACAAGTGGCAGTAACACCTAAAAGATGTAATGAAGGTTGTTACAAGTGGTGGAGACATCAGTCGCTGGGGGAGTACCCCAGATTTTCCTGTGATGAGACAAGGGAAAGAATTGAATGTGATGGAGTGGGTGCTAGAACAGTTAAAGTCATGCATGGCCAGAGAGCCGGTGAGGCATCGCCAGTGATTGAGTAAGAAGTGCAAATGGCAGGAAAGGTTGGGGGGATGAGGTGGGTAAGAACTCTAGAGTGAACATGTTACATGCAATACTAAGGGTTGTAGTTGATCTCCCTTGGTAAAATATGTGTGCAGGAGCAGAGTTAGAGTGAGTGCTAGCCTTTTGAGTGTGAAAGAGCAGAGAGAAGATCCTTGATCTCCTTACATTACTGCTGGGTGTCCCAATTCATGGAGGACCTTGTACTGACTTATCCCTCTATATAGATCCAGCTGGCTTTGTCTTGTGGTGTGCCCTTCTGCGGTTATTTGCTGGGAACACAACTGACTTGCTTTCCACCATCCTATTCACCACCACCTCCAGATCACTGTTTGTGAAGCCGAGAACAAGCTTGCCCTTCTTCCGGGCCACTTCTTGCCTTATAGCATCTGAAGTGGTGTGCAGCTGGGCCATTAAATATGGCACTAGAAGCTGGAAAGCCCAGCAGTGGTAAAACCTTTGATTTTGTTCGCTACATGAAACACTCCCAACATCCCAATCACATAATTAACAAGGTCAGAAATCACACGTTATAACCTAGTGCCGTGATTTCTGACCTTGTTATCCCCAGTCCAACACCGCCACCTCCACAGCATAATTAACAAGGTGGAAAACGGAAAATCACTTGAGAAAATTCACTCCAAGCCATAGTATGGGGGATGCTCGGGAACTCATTCACCGCCACACTTTAACTACAAATGAGAAGATCCAGCTCATTCATTCTATTTCTATCTCTTCAATTTTACGATACCTGCTGAGCGTTTTTTTGTTGTTACCTTTATTTGCGCTACACTTATTTTGATTTCAAAAAGTGAAAGGCCCAGTGTTCATTGAAAGCCATAATGATTTAATTTAACTACCAACACACATGTTATAGTTCCCAACTCTGACTGATAATATTACTGGAATTTTGATCACGTGATGACTGATTGGTGATATTAATTCTATAGATAAAGATATAGTTTCCTTAACTGTTGAGTACCCTGAGGTGATTTCCTTCTTCTGTAATTTTAAGGCCCCCTGCAGTAAGGTTGCAATAAGTTCTAATTTTATACGAGTTATATATTCAACTAACTGGCAGTAATCTCAGTTTTCCATATGGATTACTATTCACATTTTCCTGCTATCTCTTGTTACTTATGTCTTCCACCATCCCCCTTCATTATTCTTACCGTTGTGTTGTACTGAATTGCATTACGGAAATAACACTGGGTTTTTAATTACCTTGACTTCATATATTAGGGCAGGATCGGTACTACACTGCAGAGTGAATGGAAGCTTGAGATTGTGGTGACTCACAGGATTAAATGGCTTACGTTCATTTTCAAGGCCGGTCTTTTATAAGCACAAGATGTTGCGGTTTACAATACTGGCCAGATATAGAGGAGCAGACAAAATAAAAGCTAAGTTAGCTAGCACTAAGCTAACTTGCTTGGTGGAGGAAGAAGAACCATGGAATGCTGTTCCAATGAAGAATATTGAAACTGAAAGTTCAGAAAGAATAAGACCAACGCTGACAAAAATGCACATGGAAGAAGAGGGCCAACATGAATTCAAGGCCAAAAAGGCGAAACAGTGCCACCATGAGGCCAAGGAGAAAGAAAGAGAACACTGCTATGCTATCCCAGAGACAGAGAAACGTGCATCATCTGTGAACTCAGTAATTTCTGAGGCCATGGACTATAGACCTGAAACAATTCATGAAATAAATTCTGAATATTTATTTTACAGAAAGATGCTTGTGTTTTATTTTCCATATCAATCCTCGCAATAGAATAATCTACTGGCATTTAGTATTTAACAGCCAGAGCACACTGATCTGTTCAATACAAAGAAATGGGTTGTCACATCAGGAAGTGCACCTACTTGGACAGCAAAAATTTAACAGATCATGTAATCATTTATGATAAGGGACAGATATCTTGAATAGTTCTAGATGATTTAAGGAACATGTGATTTGGTCAGAAATGTAAACATCTCTAGTAATTAGATAAAAGTTGTTCATTTGTTGGCCTGGCTAGTAAATATCAGCTATTGCATAGTTAGGACATCAGATTTTTTTGTCAGATGGACAAACTGCTCAGGCAGTCCATTCTTCAGGCCAGAATGGTTGAATCCAGATCAATGTAACATGATGCGACCCGTATATCTGAAGATAATGAAATCAGACTTTCAGTGAAAAAGTTGTGTAATGTGTTGTGCTTTGTTTCAATCTTTGAGATCTTGCCACGACTTTGGTCCAGAAGAACACCTGATGTATCCAAGCATTTAAATCTTTGCTTCGGCACGTATGTTCCTTTCTGACACTTGAGACAGCATGCACCCAGATATATTGCCATTCATATTTTATTCATGACCGTTTCAATGAAATTACGATACTGCATGAAGAGAATATCCTGCATGATTTTCCATTTTTCAAATAATGATAGCAGAAAGATGTTGTATGAAGTAATATAATTGAAATTGTATTAAACCACCCAATCTGATGATGTCACACAATCTTCAGGCAGTCTTGAGGTCTTAATTGAGATAGAAATGTCATTTCTGCCTCCTGACTGTAACATATTTATTCCTAACTAGTCAATGTAATATGTACCCATTATTATCATGTGATAAATCACCTCTTGTTAAGACTTAAAGTTGTCTATCCTCTATCACTAGTATCAAGACAGCTCTTTAGAGTCAGCACAGAAAGGAAGATTGGTGACAGCACTGCACTTCATCCAGAGCCTAGAATGGTATAATGGTCAGAGGTGGCCACAGTTATTGAAACAACTGCAGATAACAACAGTGGAGTCAATCCACTCAACCCAGAAAAGAAAAAATACAATGACAAGTAGATCTAACACGTTGAATAATCTAACATTTTAGGAAGAAACAGACAGTCAGTCAGCCCCTGTATCTCGTAAACTGGCAAACAAATCAACATCACCCATGGGGACAACATTAGGACAAAAGAAACACTCCAGAAGGAACCTCCACCTCAGCTGGTAAGAGGTGCTGGAAGAACAATGCGGACAAGAAAAGAGAGAAAACTAGCCACACTGGCAAGAGACCATAGAGAAGAAAGTGCTCTGGGAGCAATTGAGAGCTCTGGGAGCCGCATTAGAGATTGTTGATAGCAGAGGAGAAATACCATACAATAATCCACAAAAGACCAGCTGGGAAGAATAAAACAGGAAGTTTGTATTTCCACTTCAAAATGAGTATTGCCAATTATTATGAGTGGTCTCCCTGATGCACCACTACTGTGGACAAAGTGAGGGTCAGAAAATGAGTATATACCAAAGCTATAGTATTGGAGAAGTTGCATAATTTAATAAGGGGTCCAAAAGACAATTATTTTAAAAATTGTAAGAGCCTGACAAAAGGGAAAGTTAGAAGATTTGTATTTTTTTAAGGTCAGGGCATTCATGTTTTAAACTGCATTACAGTGAAAGGATTTACTAAGATTGCATTTGTAGAAGTTTATTTAAAGGAAATGTACAAGAGGATATGTATTGTGTTTTGGGCTTTCTAAGGCAGGAAAACATCTATCTTCTCCATGAAGAAACATGTGAACCCCATCTTGACTGAAGTAGGAGAGAAAACCACCAGTTTAACCACTAAAAAGATGGGAAAACCCCAATAAGTAGTATAGAGATATAATATTCCAATTTAAAATTTGAAAGAAGCAACACAACACCATTTTGCTAGTTATCTGAACTTGTAGCTTTATTGGAAGAATTTCATGCAATAAGAACGTATTATAAAATTTAAGAACTTGCGAAGAAAACACTGTGACATTGCTATAATGCAAAGTTTAACTATCTGAAGAACTTTTAAGACAATAAAAACTAAACTGTATTCATTTAATGCAAAAATATAAGCTTGAAGATGACAAATTACAAACAGCATTAAGATACTACAGATTTATAACAGCCTAAAAGGAATAAGAATAAATAAACACATCTTAAAAATGGAAACAGAAAAATACTTTCAAAAGATCACTGCCAGATGAGAGAAACAGAATGCAGTGTTTGAGATTTTGACCAAATCTGAAAATCTGAAACTCAACAAGTCTATCTTATCAGCAGACCAAATCACAGATACTAAGACAAGTACTAACACTAAACCAAACAGAGCTTGACAGAATTGAACTATATGGTCCAAGTGGAACGTCTCCAAAGACTAAAGGCAAGTCATAAGTAATATGGCAACATAAACAGTGTAAAAGAATTGGAAGGTTCTTGTGTCCCACAACCAATATTTCTCACTTTTGACCTAAATACATGCTTTGGCCTCAATATCCTTGCAATAGTAGAAAACGTTAAATTAATTCCAAGAGAACAACCCGTTCAAGAACAAAACTATTGTTGACCAAACGGTTGACACAGTTTTCACTGGTTGTGGGACACAAACACATTTCAATTCTTTTACACTTGTTCTTCTGTATTGTTTCCACCAAGCATCTAGGAAACACAGTCAAGTCTTCTGCTGGTTATCCATTTGGTCAATAATGCGCAACTAGCAGAAGATTTGATTGCATTTTCTAGAGGTTTGTTGGAAACCAAACAGAAGGAAAAAACCTATTGAGATGACCTACCATGGCATGCAAAAACTGTTTCATTTGGCCATGAGGGAACAGTGGGCAGGAAGCCAAAAGAGGCTTATGCAGGTTTGACAAGAACAAATCAGTGACTAAGAATGTGCTATCACTCATTTTTTTTTGTAAGATAGCCAGACTAGCAAGTTGTCCAAGAATACTTTGAGCAACAATAGCATTTCAGCATCATAGATGATGTATGTATGACCGGAGACTAATTATTTCATCTTCCTTCTGAGAAGTTGTATTGGAAAAGATATACTGGGAATACTTGGGCATTGACAGGTATATATCTCGGATGCAGTCAATAATGTGACGGCAAGAGATCTCAAAAGAAACTGAAGATCTCAGAACTCATTGTATAAACTGTGATTTGTACAAGATTGCCAGGTTTGGAAAATACATATTATCACTGTAGTTGGATCAGGAGATTGAAATAAGCAACATTTGGCACAGGAAGCAAATACTGAGAGCAAGAAGAAGCAGGATGATCCATTTGCAATTATTGGGGAATTTCTAACTGAAGTTGTTTAGACAACAAAATAGTGTGGTGAGCAAATCATAGAACAATTTTAGGTTTTATCTCAGATGATGACATGAGCTCAAGAGCAACATCTCAATCTTTCGTCTTTCAAAGGAGAATTATCATTCAAACATACATACGGAGAAATTAGGAGTACACGAAGACTCTGGCTGATCTGTTTACATTCAAGCCTACTCCGATTTGACCTTTTAACCTCTTGCTTATCTCCACTTTAAATATTCAAAGATTCTGCTTCGAAGGCCTTTGATAAAACAGTTTCAAAGACTCAAGGTCCCCTGAGAAAAGTTTCTTCTTATTTCTGCTTTAAATAGATAACCACTTATTTTTAAACAGTCACCCCTAATCCTAGATTCTCCCGTGAGAGGAAGCATCCTTCCCACAGCCAGTCTGTCAAGATCCTTCAGAATCTTATGTTTCAATCAAATCAGCTCTGACTCTTCTAGCAGATACATCCTAGCTTGTGAAATCTTTCCTCATAAGACAGCCTAGCCATTCTAAGTATTAGTCTGGTAAACCATTCCTCAAATTCCCATTGCAGTTACATCCTTTGTTTTGTATTACAGAGATAATGCAGAGTATGCAGCACTTCTTTATTAACATGATTAAAGATTTTGGAATATTTAGTTTACCAGGAAGATAACCATAAAAAGTAAATGAAGACATCTGATCTATTCAACAAGTAGAAGCACAGATCATAGATACTTCATCTCAGATGTATCAAACAATTTGAGAGTAAACATTTGCTGAACAGAATGGAATTGAGCTGCATACATCTCCATAGAAACCAGACTAATATCCATAGATTCAAGGCACTGCCAAAAAGAAGAAACTGTCTGGTCTGTAACATCCAGGATACTACAAAATAGAAAATATCTGTTCAAAACAAAAAGCAATGCCCATTCCAGAAATGCAGGCTACTAAAAGGAGGAATGTACTTGTTTTAACAGCCATCTTACATGATGAATTAATGAATTAATCTTGAACATTAATGAGATTAATGGCGCCCCTGATTTACTTTATAGGACAACTATCTCAGTCAACAGGGTAGAGTTGCAAATGGAAATCAAGAGATTACGATTCCCTCAGACAAAGTGATTGAGAAATTACCAGCTTTAATAGCAACCAAGTATTCTGCAAAGGATGACCAAGAGATAAATTAACCTCCAGGAAAGAAATGGTTTGCAAATTAATCAAGATCACGATCACATTCAAGGTCAACACACCTCAAGCTAACGTCTTACCAATCTCTCAAGACAGAATGGAATGCATTCTGGGAGAATTGTTCAACAATCACACCACCTGCATTTGCCAAGTCAGAGGCTTGGAGAAATGGGGGGCAGTAGTAAGTGCAAAAGAAGTTATATACATAATGTATAAATGTTAACTATTGAATAAAAAGATCAGGGGAAATGTTATACAAGGCAATGGTCTGAAAGAATTTCAATAAAATTGCATTAAGCTCAATGCAATTGATGTTGTCACACCCGTTTTGGGTCTCACACTGGTCTCCATTGGGATCCCAATGGAGATACACATATCATCTCTGTCCCTTGATAGTCTTAAATAATTATACCCAACCAGTCAATGTAACTTGTATCTATTGCTATCATGCAAAGAGGTGCCTCTTAGAGTCATAGTATCATAGAGCCATAGAGGTTTACAGCATAGAAACAGGTCCTCTGGCCCAATTTGTCCATGCTGCCCAGTTTTCCCAATTAATCTAGTCTGATTTGCCGTTGTTTAGTTCATATCCCACCATACTTATCCCATCCATATACCTGATCAATGCTTCTTAAATGACAAAATTGTACTCGCCTCCACCACTACTTCTGGCAGCCCATTCCAGAAACTCACCACCCTCTGTGAGAAAAATTTACCCCTCCGGACCCTTTTGTTTCTCTCCCCTCTCACCTTACCCTCTAGTTTTAGTCTCTCTTACCATGGGAAAAAATGTTGGCTATCTACCTTATCTATGGCACTCATAATTTTATAGACTTCGGTCACCTACAGTCCAGGGAAAAGAGTTCCAGCTTATCCAGCCTCTCCTTATAACACAGACCTTCCAGTCCAGGTAGCATCCTAGTAAATGTTTTCTGCACTCTTTCTAGTGTAATAATATCCTTGCTACTGTAGGGTGACCAGAACTGCACACAGTACTCCAAATGAGGTCTGATCAACATCTTGTGCAGCTGCAATAAGACATCCCAACTACTATATTCAGTACTCTGACTGATGAAAACAAGCATGCCAAGAGCCTTCTTCACTACCCTGCCTACCTGTCCCTCCATTTTCCAGGAGCTAGGAACCTGTACCCCTAGATCTCTTTGTTCCATAACATTCCCCAGGGCCCTAACATTGACTGTGCGAGTCCTGCCCTGGCTTGACTTACCAAAATGCAACACATTACATTTATCTAAATTAAACTCCATCTGCCATTTCTCAGGCCACTGGTCCGGTTGATCAAGATCTTGCTGTATTCCCAGACAACCTTCTTTACTGTCCACTAGACCACCAATCTTGGCGTCATCTGCAAACTTACTGACCATACCTCCTAAATTGTCATCCAAATCGTTTATATAAATGGCAAATAACAGTGGACCCAGCAACAATCCCTATAGCACACCATTGATCACAGGCCCTCAGTCTGAAAAACAACCCTCTACCACCTCCCTCTGTCTTCTACCATCAAGCCAATTTTGTGTCCAATTGGTTACCTCTCCCTGGATCCCATAAGATTTAACCTTACTCAACAATCCACCATGCAGTATCTTGTCAAATGCCTTGCTAAAGTCCACACAGAACAATGTCTAACACACTACCCTCATCTTCTTTCTTGGTCACCCCTTCAAAAAATTCAATCAAATTCATGAGACATGATTTCCCACACACAAAGCCATACTGACTAGCCCAAATGAGTCCTTGCTCTCCAAATGCATGTAGATCCCATCTCTCAGAATCCCTTCTAACAAGGCTCACTGGTCTGTAGTTCCTGGGCATTTCCTTGCAGTCTTTCTTAAATAATGGCAGAATATTAGCCACCTTCTAATCTTGGGTACTTTACCCTTGGCTGTCGATGATACAAATATGTCCACGAGGTGCTCCTTAATTTCTTCCCTAACCTCCCACAAAGTCCTGGATACACTTCATCAGGTCCCAGGAATAATCGACCTTAATGCTTTTAAAGACTTCCGGTACCTCCTCTTCTGTAGTGTGGATTCTCTTCAAGAAATCACTGTTTATTTCCCCAAGTTCCCTAGCATCCATGCCTTCATCTCAAGTAAATACTGCTGAGAAATATTCATTTAGGATCTCACCCATCTCTTGTGGCTCCATACATAGATGACATTGTTGATCTTTAAGAAGCCCTATTCTCTCCATTGTTATTCTTTTGCCCTTTGTGTACTTGTAGAATGCCTTTGGATTCTCCTTTACCTTACCTGCCAATGCCATCTCGTGGCCCCTTTTAGCCCTCCTGATTTCTCTCACAAATATACTCTAACACCCTCTTTCTCCTGAAGGAATTCACTTGATACCAGCTACCTACATATGTCATATGCTTCCTCCTTTTTCTTGACCAGGGCCTCAATAACTCTAGTCATCCAGGGTTCCCAACTCCTGACGGCCTTACCCTTCACTCTAAAAGGAACATGCTGGCCCTGAACCCTCATTAGCTCACTTTTGAAAGCCTCCCACCTACCAGATGTCCCTTTGCCTGCAAACAGCCTCCCTCAGTCAACTTTTGCAAGTTTCTGTCTAAGACCATTAAAATTGACCTTTCCTTTAGAACTTTAACTTGTGGACCAGACCTACCATTTTCCACAGCTATTTTAAACCGAATGGAATTATTATCACTGGTCCCAAGGTGCTCCTCCAATATAACTTCTGTCACTTTCCCTGCCTTATTTCCTGAAAAGAGATCAAATTTTGCCCCTTCTCTAGTAAGGCCATCTACATACTGCGTGAGAAATTCTTCCTGAACATACATAAAAAAATTTCTCTCCAACCAAGCCCTTAACACAATGGCAGTCCCAGTTGATGATAGGAAAGTATCCCCTGCTGTTACAACCCTATTATTCTTGTAGCTATCTGTGATCTCTTTACATACTTGCTCCTCAATCTCCTGCGGACAGTAGTACAATGCTATCAAAATGATCTCCCCATTTTTATTTCTCAGTTCTTACCCATACAGACTGTGGATGAACCCTCAAGAATGTCTTCTCTCAGTACTGCCGTGATGTTCTTCCTAATCAAAAATGCAATTCCCTCTCCTCTCTTGTCTCCCCCTTATCCTTCTTATAGCATCTGTACCCTAGAACATTGAGCTGCTAGTCCTGCCCTCCCTCGGCCATGTTTCTGTAACAGCTATAATATCCCCATCCCATGTGTTCATTCACGCCCTGAGTTCATTTGCCTTACCTGTAAGCCTCTTGCATTGAAATACATGCAGTTTAATCCAGACTTCCCTTGCTTCCTATTATGATCTTGCCTGCCCTGTCTGGTACTAGGATTACAGCACAGCCTTTATTATTTAACTTTCTCTCATTAAATTCTGTACTGTCCTCAAACCTGTCTTTCATCTCCCTACCATTTCAGATCTCACCCCCCTGCCAGACTAGTTTAAACCCACCAGAAAGACTCCAGCAAATCTTCCCGCCAGGATATCGGTCCCTCTCCAATTCAGGTGCAACCCATCCCACTTGTACAAGTCACCTCTACCTCAGAAGTGATCCTAACAATCCAAGAATCTGTGCCTGCTTCCTGCACCATCTCTCAAACCACGCATTCATCTGCCAAAACGTCCTATTCCTACTCTCGCTATGGTCAAAAATCACATGAGACCAGGTTTTTTTTGGAAATACAAACTTTCAGAGCTCAGCTCCTTCCTCAGGCATACGCTGAGCTCTGAAAGCCTGCATTTTCAAATAAACCTGTTGGACAATAACCTGGGTATTGTATGATTTTTGACCTTATCCACCCTAGTCCAACACTGGCATCTACACATCATGGCTACTCTCACTAACACATGGCATCAGAAGTAATCCAGAAATTACTACCCTTGAGGTCCTGCAGTTTATCCTTCTGCCTAACTTCTCCTAATCACTCTTCAGAAGCTCAACCCTTTTCCTACCTATGTCATCGGTACCAATATATACAACAACCTCACCTACCCCATTAAGAATTTCATGCAACCACTCAGAGACTTCTTCGACCCTGGCACCAGGGAGACAACACACCATCTTGGAGTCTCGATCACGACCACACAAACACCTGTCTGAGTCCCTGACTAGCAAGTCCCTACCTCTTGTTCAGATTCAGAGACAATGTCCCTCTTGTGAAGTCTCAGCTTTATCCTCAATCTCTAATAATTAGACCAGCTACTGGATTCAGCATAAAAAGGAGGACTGGTGGTAGCACTTTACCTTAACTGCCCAGGCCCCAGTGTGACACAAATTTTCCTTAAAGTGAAGAGTTCTGGGCTGATACCATGACTGTAAACATTCATTTGCATATCTTTGAGTAAGTAGTTTCTCTAACTATGTAGGTAAGTTATGGAAGGATATATGACAAAAATAACTCAAAGGGAGCACAAAGCCCTATTAGTAGAACTGAAAGAAAGCATATCGAAGATCACAGTCCAGAATCATCTTAAGTGGTGCTTCACGTTACCATATACATAGCCCTTCCTTTTACTCTGTACATGAGAAGGAGCATGCTGATCTATCTAATATTGTACTATACATCTAAAAATTCTCCCTCTTTCCCTTCTGAAAATGCATTTTAACAATCATTATGCATTTCCTCCTAGCATCACTGTTGACTTGAAGCATGAAGAAGGGCTAATCACAGAATAATAACTAAGATTTGTGTGCATACATTTCAGGAGAGAATGACAAACTGGGTCTTCTCTCTTGCGAAAGGAACATTGGGGTGACCTAACAGGATTCCTTTAAAATAATTAAACATTCCATTAGTGTTATGATCCCAGCAGATGATAATACTGGACAACTCAGATCCAAGAGTGAAACTTGGCTTCATAGCTCATATGTTTTTTTTTATTGGTTATGATGGTGATTAGCCATTGAACATGTTGAAATAAAGTTGTTAATAATTTGAACAAAAGAATGCAAGTTTATTACACAACAGAAAAAAAGCTGGATATATCACAGTCTAGAAACATCTTTATATAAACATCCAAAGAAAGTTTCACTTTGTTTCACAGCATCCCAATACCATCCCAAATCTTTGCTATTGTGATGCTCAATCCCAGTGAAGTGTCATTGCCATCTTAACTCTTTCGTTTCTTACTTACCTGACTCTTTTTAGGTTTGATGGCCTAGAAATGTCTTTCTGGTTCCGATGAAATAAGCTTCTCAAGTTCTGACAACTTTTAAACTTATACACAAATTCCCAAAGCTTATGGCTCCACGAACCAAAATCTTTCTCCTCGGGTGAGACTGTACTCCAGAAACGGAATCTGAATCTGTACTGAACTCAAATCATTACTGGCCCCTGACCTGCTTTCTCTGTCTGTCCTGAAAGTTCAACTTTGCAAACACTTTACCAATCAACACCACAGATACCCTGCTAGGAATTTACCCGAAGTCACAAGTTTTCCTGGAAATTATGTAGTTAGTTCACTGTTCCAAATGATTTTGCAAGCTCCCAAAAAGTAGCCTTCACAGAATTGAAACTACTTTAAAAATCCAAATTCTGAAAATGAACGTAATATATTATACACCTGTATCATGATAAAAGTAAAGTTGCCATTGTCCTACCAGACCACAGGACTGCTGTTTCATTAGAGAGCCGACTGCTGGTGCTTTAACCTGAGGGTCACCATGCCTCAGGTGAAGGGAGAAGTTGAGAAGGCCATTGATACAAGCTATTCATCAAAATGCAATTCAGAAGAAACTTCACCCAAATGATAAGAATAAGGAACTCACTGTCACACGGAGTGGATGATGGTAGGAAAAATGGGAGGAAATCTGAAAAGAGCATGAATACTGGAATGAATGTGTTCGGCCAAATGTTCTGGTTCTGTGCTGTACATCTTAGGTAATTCGATATTCCACCAGATTATAGTGAACTAAGCACAGCTCCATTGGAGTTCTGATGAGCAGCACTATCACAGAAATGTGTGCAAAATTAGGATAAATCTTTAGTTAACACTTACTATACAAAAAAAAGTGTAGGATTTCAGCAGGTATTCCCCAATTTTCAATCATCACTTTGACTGTCAACCTAGAGAAATTAAGTAAATAGCCATTTACCCACATCTGTAAATTAGGATGAAAGATCTGAAGGGCCCTCCTGGAAATTATTGCCATCAATAATTGTTGTCAACAAAGTTAGAATCTGATTTTTGAATACGTGTAAAACTTTCCAAACATGTTACTGACTTCACCTTCATGTTAAGTACTTTTTCCAGAGTAATTAGACACAATTGTGATCTCCCATTGTAGCCATGGTGGGATCATAACACTTCAATACACAAAGTAGTGGTAAACACTTGTCCTTCAGACTGGAGAGATGCACACAATGCTAACTATCAGGGCTGGCATGAGGGCCACTACTCTATTTTGATATATGTAAATTATTTGTACTTTGACATCTTGTCCTTGAGTATTCTGCCTGAAGGCAGGTCCTTCATGACTATCCACCAAAGCATGCAAATGCATAATAATGTTTTTACTTGAGGCAGAACAAGGAGACAGACTCCAAACCTACATAGACATAAAGAGAACTGTGGGCATTAATCTGATCTAAATGTTAGCTGCCTAGTCAACTAAGATAACCAATATTGTACTAAAAGGGTATAATTTGCAGATGATGTGGAATGCAGAACTTAGCACTCAACAAGCGTGAGGAATAGTCACATAGCTTAGGATGATAGAAACAGGTTGGTGAAATGGGCTGACATGTGGCTGATGAAATTTAATCAATAGGAGTGCAATTTGATAGTGAGAATGAAGATAGGAAATATAAACAAGATTTAGGGCATTCAGGAAGATAGAGGCCTAGAGATAATCGTACCAAATATTTAAATGTGGTAGAACAAAATTAGGAACTGTTAAAACCTTACTGAGCTTTATAAACAGAGATCTAAAGCACCAAAAGCAAGGAAGGAATGCTAAACTTTTACAAATCACTAGTTAAGCCCTAGCTGAAGTATTTGCAACTCTGGGCACCACACTTAAAATTCTTTAGAGGCTATGCTGGGGAGATTTATAAGAATACTACTAGTGATGCAAGATATTGTTTCGAGAGAAGTGTGGGAACATTTTCCTGAGAACAGAGAAGACGAAGAAGCTATTCAATAGAAGTGCTCAAAATTGGAAGGATATTGATAGAGTTGATGAGGAGAAACTGTCTTCAGTCACAGATGAATAAGGAACCAAAGGGCACAGATCTAAGGTAATTAGCAAACAAAATAAATGCAACTTGGAGAACTATTTGTTTACAGTGAGTTGTTACGATCTGGATTATGGTCAGGGTGGCTGGAAGCAAAGTCGGTAATAACTTTCACTAATTGAAAGCTCCTTGAAAGAGCACTATTGATACAATGTGCCAAATAACCTCTTTCTGTGTTGTATAATTCTATTACCACCTTAGAAATGACCATTCTCTCTGTTCTGTTTCGCTCAGACATGGAAAGCAAGCTAGATATTTTAGTGTAGGCTATTAAGTCAGTCAGCAGCTCTTAAATGGATGCTGCTTTGTGTCAAAATATAGTGATACACCACCAAATCTACAGTCATTCTGCTAGCAGATCAAGGAAGAAGCTATGACAGATAGTAACGGCAGCTGGGCTGTAAGTCTAAGTGCGTGAATTATTGCAAAAGCTCTTTGTTCCCTTTTGAGTTAAAAAGTGTGGTCTGATCAGCAGCATAGATCTCGTACTGATCACCGACAAATTAGTCAATGACATCAATGGATACAATTTTTAGGAATATGTGAAAGCAATATTTCTGGCCAAGTAAAAACTAGTAAGATTTGCCTAATTTATAATATTTGTGCCCTGATGATGGAAAGCAGCAGGAATACCTTCCCACCTTGTGCTCCCTTTTGTACATAGCATGCAAAGTACTCAGGCACTTTTCAGCTGCTTAAAACATCCTCATGCAAACTGTTGTTAATAGAGCACTTTTCATTCATGGGACTAAAATAGATTTCTAAAGTCACACATGCATTTTACCAATTATGAGTATGAAGCACTTTGTAACATTTTGCAACTTATTTGCATTCTCTTTGCTCGTGGACTTTATCTACAAATGGAGGAGTAGATTTCATGAATTAGCACTTTTCCTACAAAGCTTAACTCAAAATGAGGTCCACAAACAAAAAATATGTAGTCACTGTCCTCTGCACCTAAATTCATCATACGTGCTCCTGTCACACATGCCAGAATCAGTAATTGATTAAAATCTACCCAAAAGTCTCACATCTGAGCATCTGTGACATACTATTTTAAGCAAACAGCAAGTATCCTGCAGTGCTTGACATTAATTATGATTAAACTCACTGGCCACATCTGTGCAGTGATGTTTATAAACTAAAAATGCAGATCACTGTGGAGAGAATGTGCCCTTCAGAACCATTTGCACTGAAGCTCCCATTGGTTGAGGTCCTTTGTCAATATATCCAGAAGTTTTTGTTTTAATGAATGCTTGCACTGCTTTTTCTGAAATAAAAATAAAATCAAGGGAGAAGATAAGGAGAATAGTTACAGAAGCTCGGCTGCTGTTCTTCAGAATATTGATTTGTAAGTGACTGCAAAAGCTGGTAGTTCCCTTTTGAGCTAACGGGTGTGGCCTAATCAGCAGTACTGTTCTCATATTGAATATTGTCACTGGCATGAAGGAACATAAATTGTAGTAGTATGTGAAAATATAACATGTAGACTCAATCGCAACAAGACGGGCCAGCAGTGGGCCAGGATTCTGGGAAAACCTGGGCCTAGCCTTTACTGTCGCTTTTTACCTCAGTCTCCCTCTTATCATCTGCTTTCTGGTTTCCCAACTAACAGTAGGTGGGCACAATGCCAATCCACACCTGGGTGCACAAAGAGACCCTGGCTGAGAATGAAACACATCCAATCTTCAATAAGTGAATTGGCCATGCTAAATTGCCCATAGTGTTCAGGAATATGTAGATTAGGGGGACGGGTCTGGGTGGGATGCTCTGAGTGTCGGTGTGGGCTTGTTGGGCCGAAGGGCCTGTTTCCACACTGTAGGGATTCTCTGAAATGAAAAGAATTCCATGATTCTATACTCATGTGCCTGAGAAATGTAACATTCATACATGATAATTAATTTGAATAATGTGCCTTGGATATTTCAATGCCATGACATACCCACTCAGTTTCTTATGTTAGGGGAGAAAGCATAAGCATTGCTGCATCAGCAAATCATCATGTTGGAATCAAACTCACACCATGTTCTTAGCAATGGTGATCTAAAAAAAATCCAAAATCTTTGTGGTAGATATTTGGAAAATTACTTGAAGACCAACTGGACAATAACTTTGGATGATAAAAAAATTAGACAAAGGGAAAGTTTTTCATCCTTGGACAGCACCAGTTTCTGTGAGAACAGATACCTAGACTGATCTGTAGATTGGCATTAATCCAAGCTAAATTATTTTTGTCTAAAATGAAAGTTCTTTGAAGATAAAATAAATTTCTAAGATTGCTTTAATTAAACAAATGGCTGAACTGCATTCTTGAGCTAGGAGATAAGACCAGGGTAGTGCAATAGAGAAAGCTGGAAGTTTGTAAAGCTCTGTTTCTGACAACTGAGACAATAGTAACAGTCTTTTATAACAACAGTTGTAAAATCGTTGCTATTAAGAAAAGAAGTTTTAATTTACATTGAAAGAAGTTTAGGGTCACAGAACTTAAAGGGATAATGCTTCTTTTTAAAGTGGAATAATGATCAGCAGAAACCACATAATGGAATGGACATCCAGTGACACTTTTACTGAAATACAACCAGTCAAATAATGTGTGCAGCTCCATATTATAGACTAAACAATAGGTGACCCTTAGAAAAGAGTTCAAAAATCTTGCTTGCCATTGGTAAGGAGGCACTTCACACAAATAGCACATGTCTTCTTTCTACGGAAAATAACAAAAACTGAGAAAACATTTAGAATGATTTGGAGACCAATTCGTTATAAGAATTAACTTCAGGATTAACAGACATAACAACATAGGAATGAGAGTAGGTCCTTCAGCCCATCAAGTGTGCCCTGACTTTACAGATCATCTGTTAATCATCTAATCATCTCCTCTGCATTCTTTTTCCATCTGATTTACATTTCTCTTAATGTCATTGTGATGTATTGATTCATAAATCTTTGAAAGGCATCTGGAATGATACCAAATTCAAATGGCATGACTTGACATTAATATAACCCACTTGATGTATCAAAAGCTGATTATCTCCTTAGCTCTGAATGTCAACAATACATGTCAATATCTCTTCAGTTCATCAATCTTAGGGTTGGCAGTGTCACATTTCTTACTGATAATACAATCTTCTTGGCATGAATCTGTTCTCATTTTTCTGTATTCAATGCAGAATCTAGTTGACCCATCAAGTTTAGGGACTGGTGGACTCCAACAACTTTGTTTAGGTCAAGCAAATGATGTTCGAACATATATTGAGTCTCTGTTTTCATCTAAACTTGTTTTTATGCATTTAAATGATGAAGATGAAGTCTTATAGATCCAGATTCCCCTACATCCACATCATGTCTAGCTAAAGTTTTGCACAATGAGTGATCTCTATATCGTTCTTTGAATTCCATGAGTAAACTCTCAAGGTTCTCCATTGCTTTTCCCCCAAGTATGAAGAAAGGATCAATCAGGGTACTTTCTAGATGGTATGAAGTTAAATACAGTGAGTGTTCAAGGAAATTAAGGAGTTCAGGTGCATAGATCTTTAAAATAGCATGAACAGGCACAGAAAATAATCAAGGATAGCAAGAACTGCCGATGCTGGAGTCAAAGACAACACAGTGTGGAGCAGGAGGAATACAACAGCCCAGGCAGCATCAGAGGAGCAGGAAAGTTGGCGTTTCGGTTTGGGCCCCTTCTTCAGAAGTCCCGACCCAAAACATTAACTTTTCTGCTCCTCAGATGCTACCTGGCCTGTTGTGTTCCTCCAGTTCCACACTGTGTTAGACAAATTAAGTCTGTTTTCTCTCCAGTTTAGAAGGTTAAGGGGTGATTTGATTCAAGTTTTAAAAATATTAACAAAAAAAGGCAAGCTTGATAAACTATTTCCACTAGTTGGGGATTCTAGAACTAGGGACATAATCTGAGATTTAAGGCCAAACTGTCAGCTAATCAGATAGCAGGAAGTTCAGTTTGAGAATTCTTCACATCTTCTTCTAGCTCACTCTCTATCTCTGTCATCCTCCTCTAGTTTTACATTCTGGTGTAGTTACTCCTGCCTCGCATCCTCTTTCTGGTGGAAATATTTCAACATCTTAATATGGCACAACTTATTTTCCTTCCTGTAATCTGAAATGCCTGCCAGATAACTCATTTTACTAATTTACTTAATTACATTGTAGTCCATACAACCTCACTTTCAGAGGATCTCCTCTCGAGGTAACAATGCTAAAACTTCAACTTCTGTTTAAAATGTTCATGTTTATGTGTGCTTATCTATTCATTCGGTTACCCTTGATGGTGAAGCTTTTACATGAGCTGAGCTACTTTGCATGCTCCTGTGCAAAACATGGACAATCAATCAAACACAGAGGATTCATCATTCTGTCCTACATATATTCACTTGATCAATTTTAATGAATCTCTTATCTCATGTAAAGAGTTAAATTGCCATTTTCCCAGAGGACAATAGGGATGCTCTCTTATTAGAGAAGGCTGACTGGTGACAGTTTAACTTACGGCTCACCATGAATCGTGAAGTTGAGGAGGAGAGTCCTTCATGGTAATCTCAGCCAGTGATGGATTTGAGCCCAAACTGTTGATATATTTTGTACTGCAAACTAGCTATCCATGCTAATGGAGATAACAAGGTGTAGAGCTGGATGAACACAGCAGGCCAAG
>NC_063333.1:80650319-80700393 GCF_021869965.1 Rhincodon typus
TACACCTTGTTATCTCAGATTCTCCAGCATCGGCAGTTCCTACTATCTCTGTCCATGCTAATCAGCCCCCTTTAAATTTGTTCAAATGGACTAAACATGGTAGATTTCTGTGGAAAGTCTCTGGTAACAAAAAGCAGAAAATCCAGTCTGTCCCAATTACAGGGATATTCAAGACAATATCTTTAATCATTGTCCTGTGTGTCCGATTGTATCTTTCAAGAGCATTTGGGTGGCATGGTGGCTCAGTGGTTAGCACTACTGCCTCACAGCACCAGGAACCCAGGTTCAATTCCACCCTCAGGCAATTGTCTGTGTGGAGTTTGCACATTCTCCCCATATCTGCATAGGTTTGCCCTGGTTTCTTCCCACAGTCCAAAGATGTGCAGGTTAGGTGGATTGGCTGTGCTAAATTGCCCATAGTGTTGAGAGACATGTAGGTTAGGTGGGTGGAATGCTCTGAGGGTTGGTGTGGACTTGTTGGGCTGAAGGGCCTGTTTCCACACTGTAGGGATTCTATGATTCTCTTTGTGTTTGCAAATGATTTGCTGTTGACTACAACTGCTTTATACTCAAGATACACATTATTTTGTTTATTCATCCAGGGGATGTTGACATCATTGGCTGAGCCAGTGTTTTTTGCCCATCCCTAGTTGTCTTTGAAGGGTGGGTGGTGATCTGCCTTCTGAAAGAAAATTCAGTGAAGCACAATTCTGGCACCAGCCTGGAGTACTGGTGTCAATGAGCTGTATTCTTTTGGCTCTCTTTCGACTCCTTCCGCTTACTTGCTAAAGAGACAAAGTTGTGGATACACCAATTCTCAGCCTTATTTCAGTGGCTGTGGGTCCACTAGTTCAGTAATTCTAAAGGTGATTTACCCATTTTCCCTTTTGACAAAGGAATTCACAGAAAGTGGTTTACAGGGAAATGCTGAGTTATGAACAGCTAGCTGGAGGTTTTCTGTTATTTCTCCACATGGGGGGAAAGAAAGAGGATTAGATGCTATTTATTTGCAGGCTGGAAGCTTCAGCTGTACTGTCAACACCCAAAGCTGTGGTTACCTGGCCAGGAACCAATCACGTGGTTATTACTGTGCTGAGCTAAGCTAAAGCTCTGTGCTTCTTGCCTCTGTTCTATGCAGTATGCAGCTGAGCAGAAGGTAACTGCTGCCTGTCCCGATGTTACTCTTTCTGTTGCTGCTACTTGTTAAAGGCCCAAAGTGGAGCTACATAAATTGTTCCAATGTTCCTGAAGGCCGATAGCAGGAAAATATAGATCAAGTCTGAGATAAAGATGTGACCTCAACAGTGTCAGAAACCACTTGCAAGGTGGTGAAACCATATTCTCCGGACAAATCCTGTGAGCACAATCCTTTTGCTTAAGTAAGTAAGCACCTAGCCTAATACAACGTGTAAAGGGTTTCCAGACTGTGAATTTTACAGCTCTGACAATCTGCAATGTGGTCTTGCCCTGTTGACCCTGGCAACTTTCACATAGCCCAGGAGTCCAATGAATTACCAGGTAAAGCCACAATGATGATTAAATCCTCAGTTAACTGGTCACATCATACTGTACCTGGATCACTGCTCCAACTGTCCCATGGGGCGGTCTCCCACACCTCCAAACCTGTATGATTAAATGCAGACATTGTTGGATTCCTACATGCTTCCCAAAAAGCTGACATTGTTTTGGGTTCTTTAAAATTCCTTGGATGGACCAACACATGGCCCCAATGCCACCCTCCTCAACATTTTCTTTTATTTGTTTCTGGCTAGATCAGCACTTATTGCCCATCCCAGAGGGCAGTTAAGAGTCAACCACATTGCTGTCTGCAGTTACATGTTGGCCAGAAGGGCAGTTTCCTTCCATAAAAGGCATTAGTGAACTAGGTGGGCTTTCCCAACAATCAACAATGGTTTCATGATCATCATTAAACTCTTAATTCCAGATTTTTTTTTTATTGAATTCAAATTCCACCATCTGCCATGGTGGGGTTTGAACCCAGGTTCCCAGGACATTGCCTGGTTCTTTGGATTAATACTCTAATGATGATACCATCTAGACCATTGCCTCCCCTTGCAACATGCAAGTTTGTACTCCCCTATGGGATCCAATGCACAAGAATATTTCTTGCCAGGTTTCAATATGCTAGGGAATCTGATTAAACGAGGCTATAATGGATAGCTTCAACTTTAATAGTATCCATCAATCTGTTCACTGGACATACTGAAAGAGGGAGAATGAGATGGAATTTATTTCATGTATAGTATTAGAGATCACTTGAGATAGAGCTGAATAAGATATTCCTGCACAATGTAAACACACTGAACTGAGGGAATCGAAATGGAAGCTGAAAAGTACTATTGCATGAGTATTCAGTGAAGGGTTTAGGACTAAAGAGAAGTGCCCAATGTAGGTGAATCAGCTTGATCAACTTTTAATGCTAAATCTCATCCCACCATGCAGTCCCCTCCGAGAAGAAGGGTACCTAAGACTCACCAACAGTGGGTATAGTAGCAGGGCCTTATTCCATATGGAGCCATCCAGGAATAAACATGTGCATCTGACAGTTAAGGACGTAGGAATAAGACCATTAAACAGGCTGCAAATTCCAAGGTATCACAGCAGATTTTGAAAGTTACCAGGGGTCAGATTGAGGTAATTGCCACATGCGTGGAAAGCAATGTACAGATCAAGGCTACAAAGATTGTGCACATGGCAGAAGGAGGAAGAGAAAAACCAGTTATAGTTTATAGAGGAAGCACCTCACCAGGTAGACGTGGCTTTTGGGCAGGCTTTCAACCAAAACATGAGCATCACGAGGAGAAAAATAAGGAATGTCGAGCACCAGCAGAACCAAATATGCAAGCCTTGGAGGGACTGCAGCTGTGATTGGGGAAGCAGTGCGCAAAAAGGTGAACCAGGGTCTTCAGTAAAATCAGGCAGTTTACTGAGAGAAGGTGTACCAAAAACATTGCAGTTATCTGCAGTTGAGTGAAAGGCAGTGCTGGAGATATCTCCCATTACTAAAAACACTGCCAGATACATCCACTATGTCCTGCAAAGAGGTCTACAGCTATGCAGCTTTGGAGGCAGCATTATGCCCATGGTGCTAAACATCACAGTGGCATTGAACTTACTCACAAACAACTCCTTCCCAAATTCAACTGGGGACATGTGTGGCATCTCCCAAATTGTAGGCCACAATATCAATTCATGAGTTCACTGATGTCCTTTACAGGGAATCAATACAATTTATACAATTCTTCAGGGACCCAAAGAACCAAAGTGCCTAAGCCATTGGATTTGCAGCCATCACTCTGTTACCTCAGATCTAAGGGGTCGTTAATTTCATGCCTGTGGTACTCAGAGATTCTTGGCATCCAAGCTCCATCTTCCACCCAGACAGATTCCTGAACTGGAAGGAATTTCATTCCCTCGATGTCCAGCTCAATTATGTCCATAGGCAGACAATGCAGGTTTTACCCACTATCCAGGAAGTTGTCACAATATCTACAATCTGCGCAACTCCCAGTTTCCTTGAATGTCCACCCCCCTGCATCATCTCCAGGGTTGGCTCATGGTGACAAGTGATACCACCAGAAGGTGATTGACTGTAGTATGAAATCTTCAGGTTGATACCAAACAGCACTCCAGTATTGACCATGCATTCACTAGTACCATCATTGAATAGACATTTGGTCTTCTGAAGATACAATTTCATTGCCTGAACCTCCAGGATATAATTTGCTTACTGTGCCTTAGCTCAATGATGGGGTGGGAACTTGGAAAGGGTGAGCCGGACCAGCCACCTCTCTTCTCAGACAAGACAGAAAGGGAACAAAAACAGATGTTGTGAGAGAAACTCAACAGGTTCGGTTGCGTCTGCGCAGAGAAAGCAGAATCAATGTTTCAGATCCAGTGACCCTTCTTCAGAACAGAGTGGAAGGGAGTTTGATGGAGATGCTGAAGAATTCAATACTGATGTTGAGGATATTGAAGAAGCTGGGGAGGTGATGAAATGAGGCAGATCTGGTAGGATCTAGATTTGCGGGTGAATAACTTTGCGTTAATGCACGTGGACAATGAGAAATATGAGCCAATTATGGAACAGAGGCATTCTTGCATTCAAGGGAATAAAAACTTTATACTTTTTAAATGTTAAAATATTTTGTCATTATTTGTAAGCGATTTTGTTACCTTTCCACCAATATCATTCTGTCGATTAAGTTGGATTTATGCAGGATTACCTGGGAACTTCACTAATATGACTCAAACTTCACTTTGGAAATGGCATTCGTGTATTGCAATGATGTAATAGTGTTAAACTATGTTGATTGACTCCCAAAACTCAAATGGCTAACTTAAATTCCTGCTACCCAGAAGTTATATGCTGCCAGAGGATAGCAGAGAATGACAGGTTTTGTATTCTTCGCACTGCTCCATATGTTGTGCAGTGATCAGTGCCCTTCAAGATAGTCTACCTGGAAAACATAAATAGTCAGAAGCTTTAACAAGTTGAAAGAGACCACAGGACTGTCATACAAAGATCTCTATTTGTGTCAAACGTCAGGTTGTACAAAAGGTTGATACAGTTGTGTCTAAAATGACTTCAGTGTTCATTAATCTTTCTTTTCCTGCCATTACATAATGGTGGGGAATTATGTGCTGCCACTACATCTTGGCACAGCCTCAGCAGCTGCAGCTGAACTTGAAAATCTAGTTTAACTGCTTTGCCAGCTTTCCTCAGCTGACTTTATTGAGCACAATGCAATGGTCCAGGAACTTGAGGGCTCTGGCCTGCTGAAGACCTTCTGCAAGGGCACAGTGTAACCTCCTCACCCTGACCTGATGTAGGCATTTGGGTCCCTGGCAGAGGGTAGATGATGTGGCAGGATATTACGTTACTGTCCTAAGATGACAATCCCTTGGTAACTATATACGCAACAAATTGAGAAGAACATAATTGCAAGGAGAACTCAACCCACCCCAAGCAGAAGTAACTCCTGCATTTAGATCTGTCTCCAGTTTAATTATTAAAATTACAAGGTTTAGCCCTTAAACTCTTAAACTTGTACATTTTACAATTCTTATTTCTATATAAACAGTTTTGCAAAGATATAATCAAAGTGTATGCTCTTGGTGCAATTTTATTTTGGCAAAAAGGGGGATGTTGTGTTACTGCTTTAAGAGGTGAGAATGCTAATGAACCATGTTCTAAGATGGCACCATATAGCCAGTGTCCCTGAGGATACCAAACAGAACCCTGCTTGATTAAAGATTTCCAGCAAGATGGATAAGAGATAAGGACCTGATGCCAGGAGCAGAGCCACCTGTTGGCCAGGAACAGCAACAGATGAGAGTGGCCCCAAGAGCACCAAGCAACAGCTGGGAAACACTGAGGGCAGCAATCCAAGCAGAGGAAGTGAATCAACCTGAACAAAAACCAACTAGTTAGCTCTGTCCCTAGGTGTTTCATTGCTATGGTAATTCTTTAAACTTGCCCCATAGCTAGCTAAATTGCAGCGGTAAGACTAATCTACCCTTGTGAATGAAATAATTCCACAGAGGCCAGTTTCCCATCACCAAGTCAACCTTTATTTACACTTGGAAAGTCCCCAACACTGATCCAGCTCCCTCAGAGCCAGCTCGCAGAGTGAACAGAACCTCTAACATTCCTGTACTTGCCTGTCAGCCAGGGTTCCCTGATTGGAACAGATTAACAGCTCCAATCAGCGAACAGATATTCTATGAGGTCCAGAGATAGTAGGAGCTGCAGATGCTGGAGAATCTGAGATAACAAGGTGTAAAGCTAGATGAACACAGCAGGCCAAGCAGCATCAGAGGAGCAGGAAAGCTGACGTTTCAGGTCTGGACCGTTCTTCAGAAATAAAGCTCCTCTGATGCTGCTTGGCCCGTTGTGTTCATCCAGCTTGTTATCTCTCTTCTATGAGGTCCACCTGGATGACCTTGTTACATCCCTCCCCTTCTGAGTCCGAGGACATAAGCTGGTTCTTTTTTATCATAGCTTCTCCTGGGCATTTTTAGCACTGGGTCGGGTCTCAGACATGGATTCCTTCTTTCGTCCAGAGCATCTTGGAGGAAAATCATTCCCCTCATCAGGCGACAAAGGTGTTGAGGCAGTGATATCTGCTTTGCCCATCTCAGGTTCTGTGGTACTGTATCTTCAACACTTAACAGAGAGGGAGAACACACAGGTTCCAGAACTGTCAAAAAGGCAAGCGGGCATGTTTTGCTCCCACACTATTTGCAAGTTTGCAGTTTCATACAGCCCACATGCTCGTTCAGGGCTGTCACAACTATCCAAACTTTATACGTCATTGGACCTGACCTGGCATCGACCATGCCTCTTACGCATGCAGGGCCATTCCCATGATTCCTACACCAAAATTAGCGGAGTCTTGTGTCCTGGCATTGGCATTCCTGATGCCGTTTCACCCTCTCCCCTTCCCAGGCCCAGGATTTAACCTGGTGCAGAGTCTTCTTCCCACTAGCATGCATGAGGAGCATGTTTATATTCAAAGAGGAACCAATCAAATAGGTATTTAGTGAAGCTGGAGGCTGCTTCTTTAATTCTGCTTTCAAAGATTGGACTACCCTTTCTGCCAAACTATTGGAAGATGGATGATATGGAGCTGTCCTTATATGATGAATACCATTCGACCTTAAGAAATACTCAAATTCCCGGCTGGTAAGGATGGTCGTTATCTGTGACCAACACTTCAGGGAGTCCATGTATTGCATAAGATATGCTCAGCTCTTCTATTGTCATCCTGTGTTAGACGAATGAACCCTATGCACATCCAACCATATGGAGTGAGCCCATGAAAAGACCTGCATTGTCAATGTGTAACTGAGTTCAAGGTTTACCCAGCCTGTCCAACGAATGTGGGGGAGCTGCTGGCGGTAATTTTTGTCCTTGTCGGCACTCTGGGCACTGCCACACCAATGCTATGTCTGCATCCAGTCCTGGCCACCAGACATAACTTCTTGCCAACATCTTCATTTTGGAAACCCCTGGATGACCTTGGTAAATTTCAGCCAGTATCTGGCAGCACCTTTTTCTCAGAACAATCTCTCTTGCTCCCCATAATAATATGCTGTTCTATGCTGTGATCTGATCTGTCCGGGTCCAAAATGGTTTCAATTCTGGTTGTGATGGCTGTTTGGAATCCCCCAACACCACCAGCCGTTTCAGTTTTCCCAGGACCAGATCTTTCTGTATCCATAGTCTGATAGTGTCAGCCATGGCTGGAAATGTGTCCAGGAAATTTAAAACCATGACATAATCTTCCAGTGGTAGTACCATCAATGGTGTATCTGCCAGCAGGTGGTGGCTCAATGCATCCACATTTGCTACTCGGCTCCTGTATGGTGTTCCAACTTGTAATTACACGCACTTTGTATTGGAGACCACCCCTGCATTTGGCCTGAAGGTATGGGTGGCGCTGCCTTGTCCTCTTCAAGTAGATGTATCAGGAATTTGTGGCCCAATATTATTACAAATTTGCATCCATAAAGGTATTTGTGGAAGTTCCTGACTCCAAACATGATCGCCAAACGTTCCTCCTCTGTCTGTTTATAACTCTGCATTAGCCAAAGTCCTGGATGCATACACTATTGGGTGTTCCTCTCCACTGGGCCACCTATGAGCTATTACCAGGCTGATGACCTATGGGGAGGCATTGTATATCAAAACATGCCCTTTCTAATTGTTTGAGGACCCATCTCGCTTGGGATCATCGTGTGCCAACACCTTAGAGATAGCTCTTTCTTCAATTCCCCAAGGCTGTGGTTTGGCTACACAACCATTTACAAGGCTGGCCCTTTCTAAACAGTTGATGCAAAGGTGCCAAGTTGGAGGCCTAGTAATGTATGAACTTTCTGTAATAGTTCACCAGCCCATGAAAGATTTAAGCTCCAGTACAGACATGGGAGCCTGGGCACTTTTGGTCACCCTCACTTTATCTTCCAATGGGTGTAACCTGGTCTGGTCAACTCTGCAGCCTACATAGATCACTTGGGGTGCCTGGAATGGGCATTTTTCCCTTCTAAGGTGTACAGCTACCTGGCAGAAATATCCAAGGACTATCTCTAAGTTCTCCCAGTGCTCCTTATTGGTATCTCTGTAATTGGCACATCATCGAGATAAATGGCAACCTGGGGTAGAATGTAAAATGTTGTAAAATGTTTTCATCCTCCACTGAAAAATTGCACAGGCTGATGATACCCCAAATGGGTACATTGGCACAAACCCTTATGGGTATTAATTGTAGCATACTTCTGGGAATCCTTTTCTAAACACAATTGCAGGTATACATGGCTCATGTCCAGCTTCGTGAAGGACAGACCCCTGCCAGCTTTGCATATAATTCCTCTTTGTGAGGGACTAGGTATTTATCCAGCTGCAAAAAGTGGTTTACCGTTTGTTTAAGATCCCCACAAAAGAGAACCGGTGCATTCAGCTTCACAATTGGAATGACTGATGCTGCCTTTTCTGCATAATGGTCTGGTTTGATGATTCCTGCGCTTTCCAGGCTTCTGATTTCTGCCTCCATTTTTGCCATCAAGGCAAATGGCACTGGACGGGCCTTGCAGAATCATGGAATTGTTTCCTGGTCAACATGCAAGGTGACCTTGGCTCCTTTCATAGTCCCTAGACCTTCCTGGAAAACGTCTGGATATATAATTAGGACTTCACTCAGCCAGCCATTTTATAATCAAAAACTGGTGAGCCGATCAAGGTGAAAATTTTTCAATCAATTTTGCCCCATCAAGCTTGTGCCTGAGCTTTTTACTACCATCACTGGTAACTGATGCAGTTGCTTTTCATAAGAGACCAAAACCAAAGTTGTACCCTTCATCTATAAAGGTTCCCTTGAATAGCTTCTCAGTCCAACCTAGGTCTTGCACAACTTTAGGGTTGGAGTCTAATGCAAATTTTCTTAAAGACAGGTTCTGCAACCACAGAACCAGTTGCATTGGTATGGCTCTCTGGTAGAACCAGGTGAACGTGTAACCAGATGTTTATTTTGATTGTCGTAGAGTCATAGTCATTGAGATATACAGCATGGAAACAAACCCTCCGTTCCAACCCATCTATGCCAACCAGGTATTCTACATAAATCTAGTCACATTTGCCAGCATTTGGCCCATATCCCTCTACACCCTTCCTATTCCTATATCCATCTGAATGCCTGTTAAATGTTGTAATCGTACCAGCCTCCACCACTTCCTCTGGCAGCTCATTCCATAAACGCACTACCTTCTGCGTGAAAATGTTGTTCCTTAGGTCCCCTTTAAATCTTTCCCCTCTCACCTTTAAACCTATGCCCTCTAGTTTTGGATTCCCCCACGCCAGGGAAAACACCTTGCATATTTACCCTATCCATACCAGTCATGATTTTATAAACCTCTATAAGGTCACCCCTCAGCCTCCAATACTCCAGAGTAAATAGCCCCAACCTATTCAGCCTTTCCATTTTGCTAAAATCCTCTTGCCCAGAAGAGATTCCAATGATCCAAAAATGTGAATCCTTCTCCCCTGGATCAGCTCCTCAACCACACATTCATCTGTTCTATTCTCCTATTCCTACCCACACTAGTTTGTGGCACCGGGAATAATCCAGATATCACTACCCTCGAGGACCTCCTTTTTAAATTCTTGCCTAACTTCCTATATTCTCTCCTCAGAATTTCATCCTTATCTCTTCCTGTGTCGTTAGTTCCAATATGTACAATGACCTCCTGCTGGTTCCTCTTCCCTTTGAGGATATTCTGCACCCTCTCCGAGATAGCATTGATTCTGGAAGCAGGGAGGCAACACACTATTCTGATGTCTTGCTGTTGGCCGCAGAAATGTCTGTCTATGCCTCTGAGTAGTGAGTCCCCTATGACAATTGACCGCTTGGAACCAGGCATACCCCATGTTACTTTAGAGCCTGTCTCGATACCAGAAACCTGACTGCCAGTGCTACATTACTCTGAGAGTCCATACAATCTACATTTTCCAAAACAGCATACTTGTTTGAGATGGGGGTAGCCACAGGAGATTCATGCACAACCTGCCTCCCTCTCCTACTTTTCCTGGAGGTAACCCATCTACCTGATTATCTTTGGTTTCTCTCCCTTTCTGCAACTGCCATCCATCACACACCCTAGCTCCTGCAAATTCCTCATCCGCCTCTAACTGGCACACCAACCTATCCACGCGATCCAATAGGATTTGCCACCAAACACACTTTCTGCAGACATAACCGTCAGGAACATAGAAACTCTCCCTAATCTCCCATATCTGACAGGAAGAGCACATCACTCTACTAAAGGTCATCTTTGCACCTTAACAATCTACAGAACCCATAAAATAGCAGTTTTACTGCTCTAAAAACACTGCTCCAGGCTAACTTAGTACCTATGTTTTATATTTTTAATGATTAATCAAGAGACAGACCTCAAT
The DNA here is from genome assembly GCF_021869965.1 of Rhincodon typus. Taxonomy (NCBI): domain Eukaryota; kingdom Metazoa; phylum Chordata; class Chondrichthyes; order Orectolobiformes; family Rhincodontidae; genus Rhincodon; species Rhincodon typus. Next base: position 80,660,794 of record NC_063333.1, read on the forward strand.
AAAAACATATAATCAAAAAGAACCCACTCTACTCATTATTGTAGATTTACAAACAAAAATAACTAGCCACTTAGCTGCTCCCCTGCTCTCATCTCCCCACATAGGTTTCTCCAAGGTCATCTGTGAATTTCTCTGTTCGTTTATTTTTCTTAGACGAGTTCCGATGTCCAGAAGTACTTGAAATCAAACAGTAGAGGCTGTAGCTATGAAGGTTCACTACTGGGTCAGACAGCAGTGTAGGGTTCTTTTTCCATTGATTCACTTCCCACCATAGTCACTGCCTTTGTCTCACTTTACTTCTTTTTTAAAGTACCATTGTTTTGATCTTTTTTCCTAAAATTCCAAAACAATGCAATAGCTCATAAAACAGTAATTACTGCTCCTAGGATTTGAGAAAATCAGCTCCAGCACAGGAAACACCTCAAAAAAGGAGTAGCTCTCAGAGGCACAAAATGTTCGCATCCTCCATCTTGGAATATCCAGATTGGTTCGGATTTGCATGTTGCTAAGCAATTTAACTGTTCCAAACCAGATACAGGTGGACTTTCCAAGGTGGGCATTCTCCTGGATACTGGCCTATGAGCTCTGTTATTCAATTTAGATCCAGTGGGACCCTTTTGTTGTCTCAAGTCCACATACCAGCAGCAACTACAGTGGTTTCTCAGCCCGCACCCTAAAGAAAATTTTAATCATTTGGCCAAGGCTTGGCTTTGTTCTGAAGTTTTGCTGTGGGCTGACCTAGAGTCGCTCTGTTCAGGTTATGTCCTGAGTGAGGCTATGCAAATACCTTCAAGTGGTGTTCCCCAAGCTAAGTCAGCCTGGCGAGGGTGTCCACTTCCATCAGAATGACCTGCAACTTATATACTCTAGTTGCCACATTTTCCAAAGATAAAGGCAATTGTAGTGCCTGTTTGGAGTCCAGTTGGACTTCAGCTAGTAGGTGCTTTTGCATGGTAACATCATTAATCCCACATACCAAATGGTCTCTCAGCATCTCACTAAGGTTTAAACTAAAGTCACATGCCTCTGCCAGTTATCTTAACCTAATCAAAAATCCCAAAATGGAATCCTTTCATCCTTGAATTGCTGAGTAAAACTGATAACATCTCAGTTTTGGAGGATGCTTGGGTCTGTAACATTCCTTAACTAAATCCATCAACATTTGAAAGGTTTTAGTATCTGGTGCCTCGGTGAAAGTTAGGCTCCTAATAACTGAAAAAGTTGTGGATCCACAGCTGTCTGGAGAATTACTCATTGCTTTTCATCTACTCCAGTTTCATTTGCCTGGAAAAAAATAACACATTCTTTCCACATACGATACCCAGTCTTCAATGGCAGGATCAAATGAGTCAAGCTGCCCAAATAATGACATGACGCTACAAATACTTACCCCAACTCAAAGACAACTATTGTGAGCAAATCTCTTCAAAAGCATGCTTTCCTCTCATTGCCACTGAAAAAACTCCATAGAGACTGGTATCCTGTTGCCAAGTCGCCCTATATTATCTGGTGGAACGTCCTTGACACTGATTCAGCTCCTTCAGAGGCAGCTCTCAGAGTGATCAGAACCTGTGATACTTCTGTTTATATCTGTCAGCCAGGGATCCCTGATTGGACCAGATTAACAGCCCGAATCAGGGAGCTCATATTCGCTGAAGTCCACCTGGCTGACCTCATTACAATCTCTACAGTAGACATCATGATTGCAGAGTCAGGCCCATCCATAAAAAGGTAAAATATGTACTATTTTCATGAAGAGTGGGAGAAGGATTTGTTTTTCATTTACAAGTGTAAAAAACAAGTGTGTCTGTTGATCTGTGAGAGTTGCAGACTTGAAAAAGAGGAACATCAAGAGGCACTCTGCAGTTTAAGAGAGGTTTTCTTATAGGAAGCAGTCTGCAGTCACAAAAAGAGAACTAAAAAGTACATTGCAGAGACAGTAATCTTATTTTTAACCAAACCATCCAAGAAATCTAATGCAACAATCTTTCAAAGTTTCTTATCATTTGATCAAGAATTAGGCAACATTTACAGGTGTTCTGTTTTTTGGTGGGCACAACGATTCTGATGGCCAAGCCATTATTTCAGGATTTCAGAAACAATGCTGAAATTATGTTTGCCGTTTCAAATGTGCAGTTAGGAGCGAGTGCTATGGCAAGAGATGTATCTGCATAATCTGCACTAAGTGTTGCAGGCCGAAGTCGTGAGAGAGTTGGTTCTGATACATGGACTTTAGGTCACAAGTTTTGCTATACTGACACAGTTTTGAGCATATCTCTTAAAGGTGTAGCGACATACTGTGGCTCTTAAAGGTATGAGGACATACTTGCTGCGAGACAAAATACAAGATCATCTCTATTTTGAAAAATAAAAATTTATCCCAAACAGAACATAGGCATATGTTGTCAATTTGATGATGATACATAGAGGTAATCAGATAAATTACAGGAATAAGTATTCACATTTCAATGTAATGCTTTGGAGGTTTGACAACCTGCACTGATCCAGTGATGGTATCTCCATCTGAAGATGCATGCAATGTTCTCTGTTACACTGACTGTCTTGCTGCAAGTTGCTGTCACTCACATCATCACTACACAATCATCACTGGAATGTTCTTACACACTATCTTTGAGTATGATTGATGTGTTGTAAATTGGTCTGAGCTGGCTTCTGTTTATTCACAATGTAGTACCATGATCAGGGCAGATTTTGTAGGATTTGGCTGGTTGCATCTTTTAGAACCCTTTGCATCAACATGTAGATGAAAAGGAATTTGTTGCTGTTTGTGGTTTAGGTGATCTAGTCATCATGTCAGACATGATCATCCCAGTACCTGGCTTATGCCTCACTTCGAAGTTATATCCTTGCAGATTGTTGACTGACTTGATTGCATCTCATGTGGTCTATTCCAATTCGCTGGGTGTGAATTTGATTAAATGAATTGTGTTTATACTAAGATTTGTACATTCTGGTGATTGCGCTATTGCTGAACCACTGGTATCCACCAGGTAAAAAATTTTGTAATGCCAAGATGAGTTATCTCTTTACAGCAAAGTGTGATTCTACTAATGTATGGAATTAGTGATCCTTTATACATTATGAGATGATTTCTTTTTGGTTATACAATGGAACACCACTTGCTGAGGTATGTCCATCAGGATGCAAAGTGGTAATATGTTGACACTAGCTCCCGTGTTGATTCTAGTTTGTAGTCTGTGTCTGTCTTTTCAGGATGTATAATGATAATGGTTGTAAATACTTCTGATCACATTCAGCTGTAAATATGATTTGTGTGATTAACAATTTGGAATACTTTCTTATCTTTGGAAGTTGTCCTTTCACTTTGTTGACTTTGAATTTGTTAATGCATTTGTGAACTTGCCACTAGTAGTGGTAATGTAACATCTTGTCGGTCAGCTACGTTTTCTTCTGGGGTCTGGCATAGACCTTGGAATCAGGTTTCCCCACATACATGTCCGCTGTCCCTTGGTAGCCGACTTCAACGAAATTGAAAATTCAGTAGGCCAATTCCACTATGCTTGGAATCTTCCAAAAGTATCTATTTAAATCAGAGTATTCAGGAGGTTCCAATGAAATTAAATAAATAACTACTCAGGAAATATGATACCATTAAATACATAGTCAGACTCCACAGTTACTATTCAACTGAGCCCATACTTAACTCACACACCTCAACTATACATCCCACAGATGACACACACCCCCTGAACTGACACCACACTCTCTTCCCTCAGGATTTGACATTCACACCTCCCTCTTGATCTGACACCACCCTTACCCAACTCTGGACCTGCTCCCCCCAGTTCTCCTCCTCTGGACTTGCTCCCTCCTTCTATCAATGCAGACCCATTCTCACCTGCTCCAGCCACTCTTCCCCCTCTTCCCCTACAGTAGACCCACCACCCTTCCTTACCATCTCTCACCTACCCCAATTTACTGCTAACTCTATCACTTACCTGGCCCCCTTAACACCCTGCACCCTGGCACCCTATCCACCTGACAGCCTACTACACCCTAACATCCTACCCCCGGCGCCTCTCCTTATTCTCATTTGGTATCCTACCTACTTGGGACCTACTCCCCTGGGATCCCAGGCCTAGTCACTTGGTATATATGTCACTTGGCACCTTAATTCCTCCCACCTGGCATCCAATTCTCCCTGCAGCCTAACTTCATATTTATCTTATGTATTTAATATTTGACAGCAGCTATTAAAGTGGTTTTTAAAAAAGTGATTCTGGACCTTTAAATTTCAGACTAAGGCCGGGTACTGTGGTGAAAAGGGGGCATGATTTGCCTTCCCCAGATGGTTCTGAAATACAAGAGAACTGTCAGGATAGAAGTATGCTTCTGCATTTTTGAAACGTGGAGCTGTATCTTCTAAAAAAGAAGGGAAGGGGTGGCAATCTGGACAAAACTGCAGGAATTCATGTTCAGTTCAATGAGGAGTGAACAGCAATCAATTCTTAGTGATAACAACTATGAAACCGTCAATCCCTTGTCCACAGTGAGCTCTGCCTGTTAGCAGACCCATTAAAAATAACAAAATATTTGCTAAACGACCATAACAAAAAAATTGCATGGCATGGCAGTCTGCTGAGACAATATTCCCTGCAAACTGCGACACAAAACTCTTCAGGAAAAGTGACTGGTCAGCTCTCTAAGGCTGATCCACTCCAGATGGGACAAGGACCAAGTAAATAACATCTCATTCATTTGTTACCTCCTGGAACTTCCAGTACAAAGGATGCCATGCTACAATGGCATCTAGCTCTGACATTCTTTAAGTCTTCTTTGGCACAAATTTATGGAAAAGGTTTGATTCAAGTTTTTATAAGCCCCTTTCTAGTTCAGTTTTTTTAAAAATTAACTCACGGAATGACCTTCCCTAAAGGACATTAGTGAACCAGATGGGTTTTTCCCAATAATCAACAGTGGATTCATGGTCATTATACTTTTAATTCCAGATTTTTTGTATTGAATTCAAATTCCACCAGCTGCCATGGCAGGATTTGAACCCAGGTCCTGGGACATTACCTGGATCTCTGGAATAATAGCCCAGTGATAATACTACTTGGCCATCACCTTCCTTTTAAGGGTTGGAAGTATCATTATCCAGATGGGAGAGATAGAAGGTATCAGGCAGAGAAACTGTGATATTTTTATCAGCTCGGATCCTAAAATCTGTTACAAATTTCACCACTCATGTTTTAAACTCTAAATTAAGCTCTAAAGATACATGAGATGATAATTCAGTGTTGCAAATATTGAAGATAATAAAGATTCTTCAGGAAGTTCCAAAAGTGAAGGGATTAGAATTCTACTCAGCGATAACCATTATAAGCATTGCAGTAATAACCCAATGCTGTCAGCATTCATTGTAGAATCTCTACAATGTGGAAACAGGCCATTTGGCCCATCAAGCTCACACTGATCCTCTGAAGAGCATCCCATTCAGACCCACTCCTGCATATCCCATGGTTAATCCACCTAGCCTGCACATACCTGGACACTGTGGGCAATTTATCATTGCCGATCCACCTTACCTGCACATCTATGGACAATGGGAGGAATCCAGTGCACCTGGAGAGAACCCACGCAGACGCATGGAGAATGTGCATCCTCCACATAGACAGTTGCCCGAGGGTGGAATCGAACCCAGGACTCTGGCACTGTGAGGCAGCAGTGCTAAACTCTGTGCTGGTTCAATTAACAGGCAAAGAAATTTTTAATTATGATAACATAATTTATGAATAATATTAATAAATAATTTATCATTCAATAATTTATTAAATAAGTTCTTAAACTGAATATTAACCTTTTTTTATTATCTGTGGTATATAAGGCAAACAAGGGGATCATTGTGCTTGTTATACTAAATATGAAGGCAAGAGGCAAACAGACCATGTAGAAGAATTCCAATTTTCAAACTGAAAGATGAAATTTAAAGCAAAAGTGGGTCTTAGCCACAGTGAACGCTACCTTCACGCTGAAGCACGTGATGCTAATAGAATCAAAAATGCTTTCTCAAAGAACGTCAACGATAGCAAGACTATGTGGCCCTTGATAAATTACACCATCAGTTCTGAGGAAGGGTCACCGGACCCGAAACGTTAACTCTGTTTTCTCCTTCGCAGATACTGCCAGACCTGCTGAGCTTTTCCAGCAACTTTGTTTTTGTTCCATCTCTAATTGTATTTGGTGCTTAAATACAAAGATTGCCACAACATTTGCATTATAATTAGCAAGAAATTAACAACGAAAACAAACAAATAAAATTTCAAACAAGAAAATCTGCTGAAGTTATAGTCTTAAACGAAAGAGGGCTATTAGTAATAACCTCTCACCAATTGAGGATATTACATCTTGGAAATCAGCCAAGATGGCGGTGGAGTAGGAGACTTCAGCCAGAGTTCATCTGCTCCATCTGGCTCTTTTTCATTTCTTTTGCCCTTTCTTTCCCTTTTGGGATTTTTTTCTCTTCTTTCACCTTCTTTCTTCTCAGAGAAGACGTCTTGAATTCCTGGCCTCAGCGTGGACTTGGATTCCTGGCCTCAGCATGAACCCAGCAAGGCATTCTTCCAGACTGGCATGGTGATCGCCTGGCCCAGTGTGGCAGTCGTTTGGCCCAGTATGGTGGTCTTTCAGACTGGTGTGGACTTAGTTATGGACTTCCAGCCTTGAGGTGATTCCATAACAGTCTCCTAGACTCGAGAGACTCGAGGTGAAGCCTGGCACAGTCTGGAGTCAAGGCCCAGCATGGACTGGAGGCTAGGTGACAGCGTGAACTGGGTTGGAAGGACTGTCATTCGTAACATTTTATTTCTCTATTTTCTAATTTATTTGAATTTATTCTGTAGTACTGAACTTTTTATTTCTTTATTTTTCTATTTTATTTCCTAAAAACTTGCAGAAGAATCTGTACCTAGGTGCGTTGTACCCAAGATGGCACCATAAATGGTGACATGTAAACTTTTCACTGTACTCATTTGAGTATGTGACAATAGAGCTAATTCAGAAGTAACACCAGAAGCAATGGAATATTACAACCTTCAGAAACAGCGCAGATTTTCAAATCAGAGTGCGAACAAAACTAGACATTCAAGGACTATTGCATGAAAAGCCTAAAAGAGTAAAAGTGATTTACCATTGCTGAACATAAGTACAAATAGTTAATGCTATGTTAAAAGGATTAAGATGGTAAAACATACGTCATTAAGCTAATTAAGAATATCATTGAAATATTAATTACAATAACAATTACCAGTAAGTTTACTCATAAAAATAACAATTCTCTTAAAATTCCAAATCATAAGTTTAAGGAGCCTTGTAATAACTTTTCCAAAAAAAAATTGATTTTTGGAAAAGATTTGCATGAGAAAGATCAATTTTAAGTGGATTAGGATCCATTTAAGAACACACAAAGACATTGGTTGCACAGAGTGCTCGCCACTGGTCAAATTAAAAGCTCGTAAAGTTAGGAATTATTGGAATTATAAATACAAAAACAGATTGTAAAAGTTTTTAAAAGTTGATATGAATAAATTTGCAGTCTGTATTTAAACAGCTAACAATTGTCATGACCACAATAGGTCTGTCACAGCATAGCCCATATAGTGTGTTCTAATCTAGCTTGTTTCGGTCCCTTGCAGATTTAAATTGGAACACTCTTAAAAACTAACGAACAGAAAAATTGTAGTTAAAAACACAATGAAAGGTTAGGTTAATTATTGCTGAAAGTTACCAAGTAAAAATGTGATACAATTATTACATAAAGTACAATCATTAAAAGTAGATACAGATAAACGATACTTATAAAGATGAGAATATGATCAGTATATTATAGGCTTTTTTAACTTGAAGATTGTTCTGTCTGAGGTGAAGGCATTGAAATCTTGAAGTCAAAATTCAGCAACAGCAATGGCTTCTATAGCTAAGAAATGGAGGAAGACTGAGCAGAACGTGTAATGGGATGGAATGAAGGCTCCCTTACTTTTCCTTTTGTAGCACAGCAAATTAAAATTAGCAGAAATTACAGCATGATTTTCCTTGAATTTATTTAAATTCAGGATTAAGATTGTCAACTTTTAAATTAGACACAAAAAGAAACATGAGAGAAGGAGATTTGTCTGTGATGTGAAACAGATTACAGATGGCGAAGGTCAATGTAATGTGATTGTAGGAAAGTCCTGTATTTCAAGGTACAATGTTCAAGCTGATATTTATGTGGCAAAACAGGAGACTCATCAAATAACGATTTTACTCTAGTCTCAAGAGCTCTATGGCGAAAATCAAATGACATAATGTACAATTATGCCGTGGCCGCCAGCAGTTCTACAAGCCCTTACCAAACTGGCTGAGGTTCCAGCCCAGCATTCCACTCACCCTGACCAACCCAAGCCCAGTCCCAATGGATATTCACCTCACTCAAGCAGGCAGAGTGAGAACTCCCTGGGGCTGGCTCTGATCTTAATAACGTCTCTGGGTGGGCTATTAATGGGACCTGAAGCCTATTGGATTAAGGCAAAATTCATGACAGAATCAAGAGACAAGCTTGGTGAAGCTTATCTTCACATTGAAACAACTCACTGCATCTTTCATATATTTGCCAGCCGACAAGTTGAATTGTTAATTAAGGGGGCTTATTGTTTGTTAACTCCCTTATTAAAAGCACAACTCACCTCATTAATATTCAGCTTCCCCTATCTTATTAAACGTGCCAAAGAACCTCAACAATGAGAATTCTCAATTTGCCAGAGCAGGTTCCTGGTGACTTCACCTTGCTACTAACTGCAAGGATCATCCATGTTGCTCAGCACCAAAAAACATTTCTGGGCATGGGCATAATCCATGGGCACCAACATGACCCCTGCCCCCACCCCCCAAAATACGGACATTTGATACTGATATTTGCCAACTCTCAGGATCCTCCAATCTACTGGCAGAATTATTGTAAAGCATAGATGAGCATTGCAAGGCTGACTGTCAACCAACATTGAAAAACTGCTGAAAAGATACTTTGTACACAACAACGGGCACATAGTTCATAGATTGGATGAGGGTGCATCTCAGGGCTGCTTGTTTGATCTCTCAGTGCTTGGTCACTTAGCAACTGCTTGGATGTTCACAGCATCCATGTTTTTCCTTGCCTTGCCATGCCAATTAATGCAGACACACATCCAGGCAAATTAAGTTGCTAGTCAGCAATCCGCATTCCAAGGGGAGTACATCTTTCTGTACAGTGATGTGCTATGTCAAACCCACACCTCCTTCAGGTTCCAGTAGCTTACACAGCAAACTCAGTGCCTGTGAAGTGAGCAAGCAGAAATGTCTCAAAGTCTTAGGGGATGGAAGCCAAGGCAGTCTCCCTTATCAGTCCAACTATCCAGTCGGGGTGTTCTCAGTCAGGGGGCCACGCCACTACAGTCCAGAGAATGCGTCATGGACTGCCTATTGGCTCCACGGTAGCCAGTCCGAGGATTAGGGTTAATGCGGTCAGGGAAAGGCAAAGGCATCAGTTACAGTTAAGGGCAATTCTCATCCAAGGGCTGTAGGATCAGGTTACTCAAGGGGCTGGATCCTGGCCAGTCCATCAGGTCCATCCAGAGAAACCAAGGGGAAAGGGGGATTGGGATGGGGTCTGATACCACAAGAAGGAGAATTGGGAATCCATTCTTCAGGATTGGGGGCTGGAGGCTGGGGAAAGTGCAGATGACAATTGTAAAGAGGGGAGAAACAGTACTTGTAAGGGAAAACACGGGTGAAGCAGGGATGGGAAGAGGATAATGTAGGAGAGGGGTTCGTCCAACGTCAGGAGTACCCTGGCATGGTCTCCCGATATGGCAGGGCTTGGGGAATAGTGTGGCCAGGTACAAGCACATGTAAATGATGAGGGACCCATCTGAGTGAGTAGTCGGCACAGCAGCCATACATGGTTAGTGGTCTCGAAGTTTGCTGAGGCTGGCAGTGAGTGAAGGAAGATGTTGCAGATAATAATGAGAGTGGCAGATCATGAATCTTAGTAGCTTTGGCCTTAGAGTCTTTCCCTTAATGTCTGTCTTATTTGAGTGGACAAATACATTATGCAACTATTATTTTCTGCAATCTAGGAACCAGTTCTGCTCCCCTTAAGTATTCAGTTTGGATCTTTGGTTAATGACATGATTTAAACATGTTAGTAAACAAACTTAATTTTAAATCTGCAGCAATAATGAAGAGGAAATATGCAATGAGTACTGCAGCACACTCACCATTGCCACTCCTGTCGTACTAAATTAACATCAGCATAATGCTTTACACTAGGAGTAATTTTCAGGTTATAGAAATCTCTGAAATATTCTAAGGAGTTGAATATTCTCACAACATCTATGTTTCTAATATTGTTGAATATGAACAATTGAGATATATGATAGACGATATGATAATAATAGGATATGCACCAAACTGGAAATCAATCAGTCTATACAAACATGTCTAATACAGACAAAAGCAATGAATGTCTCCTTCTGTCTGAGCCGTGTACAATCTTTTCACCTGAACTATTTTGCCTTTGGCAAACAAAGCTGCATGAAATGTGTCAGGTGGTATTGTTTCAAAGCTGTTTGACTCTTCTTTTCTTCCTGTATGAACAGGGTTACCTTATAATTCTAGTATGAACATATGGCCATTTGCTTTATTAATTACACTGTGAGCCAGATCAACAGATGGTCTGAAATTACTACACAAAGAGCTCCTTCTTATTGTGTTATTATGGAGAAATAATTCATGGTTTGCTCTGTATGCATCATCTTAGGTACGTAGAACATTTATAAACCAAGAGGATCCCTTAGTTTTATTAGTACAATCAAAGCGAAAAGAACTGAAGATAGTGGAAGCTCAAGCATAAACTATATCAAAAATAAGCCAAGTTCTTATCCTCTTGTAAGGTAATTTAAAATTTAGATTGACCAATCCGTTTCAGCGGCAGGAGGCTGCGAGAGCACGAGCCAGGGGGCAGCTGGGAAGGTAAGTTTGAGTATAAAATACTTGCCTCATGAATAGGCGGAGCGAAGGCCGAGCAAGAGCAAATGCGGACACGGGGACTGCTGGGTAAGTGAACTAATATATTCGGGCAGTGGCTAAACCTGAAACACTAAACATGTAGTGTCTCCCACCAATCCTCCTCCTCTAACCAAAAAAAAAAGACTCTGTGTGGAGGGTCGGTAAGGTGAGGATTTTTTTCTTTTTTTCTTTCTCTTTATCTCTTTTGGCAATTTAGAGCAGAGGGGATGGAAGCTAGGGCAGTTGAAGGCTCCTCTTGTAGGATGTAGGAGGTAAGGATCACCTGCTGATTTCACCTGTGGGACGTGCACCCAACTCCAACTCCTCACAGACCGCGTTAGGGAACTGGAGCTGGAGCTGGATGAGCTCCAGATCATTTGGAAGGCTGAGGGGGTGATAGAGAGGAGTTATAGGGAGCTAGTCACACCTACGTTACAGGTTAGAGGTAGCTGGGTGACCATCAGAAGAGGGAAAAGGAATAGACAGGCAGTGCAGGGATCCTCTGTGGCCGTTCCCCTCAATAATAAGTATACCGCTTTAGATACTGCTGGGGGGTCGACCTACAGGGGAAAGCCATAGTGGCCAGGTCCCTGGCACTGAGCCTGGCTCTGTGGCTCAGAACGGAATGGGGGAGAATAGGAAAGCAATAGTTACAGGAGATTCAATGGTTAGGGAACAGACAGGAGAATCTGCGGTCACGAATGAGACTCCCAGATGGTATGTTGCCTCCCGGGTGCCAGGGTCAGGGATGTCTCAGATCAAGACTACAGGGTTCTTAAGGGGGAGGGTGAGAAGCCAGAAGTCGTGGTATACATCGGTACCAATGACATAACTAGGAAAAGGGATGAGAACATGAAAAGTAAATATAGGGAGTTAGGTTGGAAGCTAAAAGGCAGGACTAGAAGAGTTGTAATCTCAGGATTACTAGCGGTACCACGGGCTAGTGAGGCTAGGAATAGAGAGCAAGTGCAGCTGAACACGTGACTACAGAGCTGGTGTAGAAGGGAGGGCTTCAGATATATGCATCATTGGGATACCTTCTGGGGAGGTAAAAGAGGTGGGGGGGGTGGAATTGCTAATCAGGGATGGTATCACAGCTACAGAAAGGGAGGTTGTTGAGGAGGGTTTGTCTACTGAGTCGATATGAGTGGAAGTCAGAAACAGAAAAGAGCAGTCACTTTATTGGGAGTTTTCTATAGACCCCCCCAATAGCAACAGAGACACTGAGGAACAGATTGAGAGACAGATTTTGGAAAGGTGCAGAAGTAATAGAGTTGTTGTCATGGGTGACTTCAACTTCCCTAATATCGACTGGAACCTCTTAAGTCCAAATAGCTTGGATAGAGCAGATTTTGTCAGGCGTGTCTAAGAAGGATTCCTGACTCAACATGTAGATAGGCCAACTAGAGAGGAGGCCATATTGGATTTGGTGCTTGACAACAAACCAGGCCAGGTGTCAGATCTGTCAGTGGGAGAGCATTTTCGGCGATAGTGGTCATAACTCCCTGACCTTTACTATAGCCATGGAGAGGGATAAGAGCAGACAGTATGGGAAAGTATTTAATTGGGAGAGGGGGAATTATAATGCTATTAGGCAGGAACTGTGGAGCATAAATTGAAAACAAATGTTCTCAGAGAAATGCACGGCAGAAATGTGGAGGTTGTTTAGGGAGCACACTGAGGCAAGGAAGGGATGGTAAGGTGAAGGAACCTTGGATGACATGGCATGTGGAACATCTAGTCAAGAGGAAGAAGGAAGCTTACTTAAAGTTGAGGAAGCAAGGATCAGACAGGGCTCTAGAAGGTTACAAGATAGCTAGGAAGGAACTGAAGAATGGAGTTAGGAGAGCTAGAAGGGGGCATGGTGGGTAGGATTAAGGAAAACCCCAAGGCATTCTATACTTATGTGAGGAACAAGAAGATGGCCAGAGTGAGGGTAGGGGTGATCAGGGATAGTGGAGGGAACTTATGCCTGGGTTGGAGGAGGTAGGGGAGGTCCTTAATGAATACTTTGCTTCAGTATTCACTAGTGCGAGGGACCTTGTCATTTGTGAGAACAGCATGAAACAGGCAGTTATGCTTGAACAGGTTGATGTTAGGAAGGAGGATGTGTGAGAAATTTTGAAAAATATGTGGATAGATAAATCCCCTGGACCAGATGGGATATACCCAAGGTTAATACAGGAAGTGAGGGAAGAGATTGCTGCGCCTTTGGTGATGATCTTTGCATCCTCACTGTCCACTGAAGTAGTACTAAATGATTGGAGGGTGGCAAATGTCATTCCCTTGTTCAAGAAAGGGAATAGTGATAACCCTGGGAATTACAGACCAGTCAATCTTACTTCTGTGGTGGGCAAATTATTGGAGCAGATTCTGAGAGACAGTATTTATGATTATTTGGAAAAGCATAGTTTGATTAGAGATAGTCAGCATGGCTTTGTTAGGGGCAGGTCATGCTTCACAAGCCTTATTGAATTCTTTGAGAATGTGACAAAACACATTGATGAAGATAGAGCAGTGGATGTGGGGTATATGGATATTAACAAGGCATTTGATAAGGTTCCCCATGGTGGACTCATTCAGAAAGTAAGGAGGCATGGGATTCAGAGAAATTTGGCTGTCTGGATACAGAATTGGCTGTCCAATAGAAAACAGGGTGTGGTAGTAGATGGAAGGTATTCAGCCTGGAGCTCGGTGACCAGTGGTGTTCCGCAGGGATCTGTTCTGGGACCTCTGCTCTAATGACTTGGATGAGGAAGTGGAAGGGTGGGTTAGTAAGTTTGCCAACGACACAAAGGTTGGTAGAGTTGTGTATTGTGTGGAGGGCTATTGCAGGTTGCAATGGGTCATTGACAGAATACAGAGCTAGGCAAAGAAGTGGCAGATGGAATTTAACCCAGAAAAGTGTGAAGTGATTCATTTTGAAAGGTTGAATTTAAATGCTGAATATAGGTTAATGGCAGGATTCTTGGCAGTGTGGAGGAACAGAGGGATCTTGGGGACCACGTCCATAGATCCCTCAAAGTTGCCGCCCAAGTTGATAGGGTTGTTAAGAAGGCATATGGTGTGTTGGCTTTCATTAGCGGGGGAAAGAGTTTAAGAGCTGCAAGGTTATGCTGCAGCTCTATAAAACCCTGGTTAGGCCACACTTGGAATATTGTGTTCAATTCTGGTCACCTCATTATAGGAAGGATGTAGAAGCTTTAGAGAGGGTGCAGAGGAGATTTACCAGGATGGTGCCTGGACTGGAGAGCAGGTCTTATGATGAAAGGCTGAGGGAGCTGGGGCTTTTCTCATTGGAGTGAAAAAGGATGAGAGGTAACTTGATAGAGGTGTACAAGATGTTGAGAGGCATAGATAGAGTGGATAGCTAGAGACTTTTTACCAGGGCAGAAATGGCTATCACACGGGGGTATAATTTTAAGATGATTGGAGGAAGGTATAGGGGAGATGTCAGAGGTAGGTTCTTTACACAGAGAGTGGTGGGTGCGTGGAATGCGCTGCCAGCGGTGGTAGTAGAGTCAGATACATTAGGGACATTTAAGCGACTCTTGGATAGGCACATGGATGATAGTAAAACGAAGAGTATGCAGGTTAGTTTGATCTTAGAGTAGGATAATAGGTCGGCACAGCATAGTGGGCCGAACAGCTGTACTGTTCTATGTCCTATGTTCTAATGCTGGTCAAGACCACAAAACTGGCCACAGTCTGACATCAAAATAAAGAGGAAGCTCAACTTCTGCTGATTAAGCCCTATTGTCGTCATTCAAAGACAGTCTTCAAATTAGGTACTCCAGCACTAGTAGATAACGTTCTGAACCTTTTACACATCATAGAAATTTATTTTATTCAAAAATCTACTAGTGTGCACCAATGAAACGAGTAAATGATTCAGTATTCTTTATAAATCAATATCAGTGCAGGAAGACTAGTCACAGCTGTAGTATAAAGCTGCACTCGGTTGCCAAACTTAAAAACATTCATAAAGGGAGATAAAAATATTTACTCTACATACCCATGCAAAAGTCAAATTTTTTAAACAAACGTTTTATGCAAGAAGTGATCAACCTTTCCACGGGTATTGTTTTTGGAGCTTGACATTCAAGGGTGAATAATATTGTCTTCAAAATATTCCACAAGGCAATGGGGGAAGTAATGCCTACACCAGCCTTTTAATGCCTCTCTCTCTGTGATTTTATTAAACAGCTCTCTCCACAAACTCGGCAAAGCAAGAGAGGAAATGACAGAATGTGGGCCTGTGGTTTAAATCCTTTCAGGAATGGGGAAGACAAAGAAAAAGGAAGGATCATACCATTAGAAAATGTCACACTGATAGTCCCCCTATCCTTCATCTAGGCTTTGACGCAGAGGGATTGAATCACAGTGACAGTACTCACCTGAGACTCCCATACTCTCCCTAGGAATGGTGAGGATGGTTTTCGAGGACACAAATCCCAGGCATTCACTTATTTCATGTTCGGCCTGGGAATTGGCCTCTGTATTTTGTTTCCTTGTGCTCTGTTTATTCCTTGCTCCAATCTGTCAGTCCTTCTCAGCAAAAATCAAGCTCTATAATCTTCCTACCTTACTAGACAAGTAGAAACTGGATGAAATGCTGGGAAAAGCTTCTTAATCGACAAGGAACTGAGATTTTTGATGTGACTGTAGAAATTAATTGTAGATTTTGAATTTTTTGTATTTTTGATCCCTCAAAAAAGTGTCAAAATTCATATAAACTGTTTGAAAAAAATAATGGCATTTTAGGCCACAATTCATAGAGGCGATTTTTACATGAGATTGACTTTTACACAAGTACAGATAGCATGACTATTACACTGACTGAATCCACTGGTTCATGAACATTTTCTGGAACTTGAACTGTGACCTAACAGGCACAATTTCAGGTTATGCTAAATTTTCCAGTTCTCCCAAATCAGAAATTCTGCCCTATAGTTTCTTCCCTCAAACAAAACATAATTTTCTGGGGAGATGGTGGCATGGCAGTAATTATTGT
Source organism: Rhincodon typus (assembly GCF_021869965.1). Taxonomy (NCBI): domain Eukaryota; kingdom Metazoa; phylum Chordata; class Chondrichthyes; order Orectolobiformes; family Rhincodontidae; genus Rhincodon; species Rhincodon typus. The sequence continues at coordinate 80,676,872 of NC_063333.1, forward strand.
ATAAGGTATTCAGCCCATCCTTGTAATGATGTCATGAAGTTGTACATCACTTAGCTTAAATAGCACATTGTGGGAAGAATTAGAATAGATCATTACGCCACACTATCCCAGATCATACTATATTAAATTAGACTATAGCCTATAATGAGAGTCTTAAGAGCATGTGGACACGAACACGCAGAGATTAGGTTAGTTCTTACTTAATTCTTACCTAATGTAACTAAGTGATCAGAGGCTGGTAAGACGATGATTATCATTTACATCAGTATTTAGTATTAATCCGTAATAAATAGTGCGACATTGAAATCAAAGCCTGAAGACAGTGGTTAACTTTGCCTTTTCTCTGACTAGCCTTGGTTTGTCTTGAATCCAAATTCATAGCGTGGTGGCATGATATCACGTGACAAAAAATGGTGGTAGTAATGGGATTCATTTCTTGGAAAACTATAACCAGTAAAGATCAAGAAACAGACTGGGCAGTTGACAGTAAAAGAGAATTAAAAATCAATTTTAATGTAATTATTACTATAACTTTCCTTGAGATTGGAGTTGCAGGTAGGTAGGATAGTGAAGAAGGTGTTTGGTATGCTTGCCTTTATTGGTCAGTGCACTGAATATAGGAGTTGGGAGGTCATGTTGCAGCTGTACAGGATATTGGTTAGGCCACCATTGGAATACTGCGTGCAATTCTGATCTCCCCAGATAAGACCACAAGACCATAAGACATAGGAGCAGAAATTAGGCTATTCATCCCATCGAGTCTGCTCCGCCATTCAATCATGGCTGATAAGTTCCTCAACCCCATTCTCCGGCTTTCTCCCTGTAACCCTTGATCCCCTTGATAATCAAGAACCTGTCTATCTCAGTCTTAAATATACTCAATGACCTGGCCTCCACAGCCTTCTGTGGCAGTGAATTCCATAGATTCACCACTCTCTGGCTGAAGAAGTTTCTCTTTACCTCCGTTCTTAAAGGTCTTCCCTTTACTCTAAGGCTGTGCCCTCGGATCCTAGTCTCTCTTACCAATGGAAGCATCTTCCCAACATCCACTCTGTCCAGGCCATTCAGTATTCTGTAACTTTCAATTAGATCTCCCCTCATCCTTCTAAACTCCAATGAGTATAGTCCCAGAGTACTCAAACTTTCCTTATACGTTAAGCTTTCCATTCCTGTGACCATTCTCGTGAATCTCCTCTGAACCCGCTCCAGGGCCAGTACATCCTTCCTGAGATATGGGGCCCAAAACTGCACACAATACTCCAAATGTGGCCTGACCAGAGCCTTATAAAGCCTCAGGAGTACATCCCTGCTTTTATATTCATGTCCTGTCAGAATAAATGCCAACATTGCATTTGCCTTCCTGACTACTGACTCAACCTGCAAGGTTACCTTGAGAGAATCCAAGACTAGAACTCGCAAGTCTCTTTGCACTTCAGGCTTCTGAATTTTCTCCCCATTTAGAAAATAATCCATGCTTCTATTCTTCTTACCAAAGTGCATGACCTCACACTTTCCCATGTTGTACTCCATCTGCCACTTCTTTAACCACTCTCCTAACCTGTCCAAATCCTTCTGCAGCCTCCCCACCTCCTCAATACTACCTGTCCCTCCACCTATCTTTGTATCATCTGTAAAATTAGCCAGAATGCCCACAGTTCCTTCATCTAGATCATTAATATATAAAGTGAAAAGTTGTGGTTCCAACACTGACCCTTGTGGAACACCACTTATCACCGGCTGCCACCCTGAGAAAGACCCTTTTATCCCCGCTGTCTGTTTTCTGCTAGACAGCCAATCTTCTATCCACGCTAGCACCTTGCCTCTAACACCATGGGCCCTTATCTTACTCAGCAGCCTCCTGTGCAGCACCTTGAAGTCCACCTTCTTGAAGTCCAGGTAGATAACATCCAACTCCTCTCCTTGGTCTACCCTGCTCATTACTTCCTCAAAGAATTCTAACAGATTTGTCGGGCATGATCTGTCCTTGATGAAACCATGCTGACTTGCCCTACTTTACCATTCACTTCCAAATATTCAGAAATCTCATCCTTTATAATGGACTCCAAAATCTTACCCACGACCGAGGTTAGACTAATCGGCCTGTAATTTTCCGTCTTTTGCCTTACTCTCTTTTTAAACAGGGGTGTCACATTAGCAATTTTCCAGTCCTCTGGGACTCTCCCTGACTTTAGCGATTCCTGAGAGATCACCACTAACGCTTCCACTATCGCTTCATCTATCTCCTTTAGAACTCTGGGGTGTAGTCTATCTGGTCCAGGTGATTTATCCACTTCAGGCCAAATCAATTTTACTAGCAGCTTTGTTGTGAAACAGGAAAGGGTTCAAAAAAGATTTACAAAGATGTTGCTGGGTTGAAATATTTGAGCTATACGGAGGCACTGAATAGACTGGGGCTATTTTCCGCAGAGTATCAGGGGCTGGGGGTAACCTTATAGAGGTTTATAAAATCATGTGGGCATGCATACAGCAAATAGTCATGGTGTTTTCCCTGGCGGGGGGCTGGGGAGGGGTGGTCTCCAAAACTAGAGGGCATAGGTTTAAAGCGAGATCGGAAAGATTTAAAAGGGACCTAAGGGGCAACTTTTGCACGCAGAGGGTGGTGTGTGTATGGAAAGAGCTGCCAGAGGAAGTGGTGTGGGCTGGTACAATTACAACATTTAAAAGGCATCTGGATGGGTATACAAATAGGAAGAGTTTAGAGGGATATCGGCCAAATTTTGGCAAATGGGACTGGATTTATTTAGGATATCTGGTCGGCATGGACGAGTTGGACCGAAGGATCTGTTTCCATGCTGTATATGTCTATGATTCTATGACTTTCTGACTAGCTAACAGGCAGAAAAGCCAGTGCTAAATATATGCTGTGAAGAAAACCAATCTGAACAGAAAACTCCTCCAGAGAAACCAACAGAAATTTGTAAATTGCGAAAATACATTTTACAGTCAGTAATAGGGGAAACAAGGTTTTAAAGAGGCTGAGCAGTGAAAGCCTACTCACAGCTGTTGGGATAAATCCAAATTGATTACACATAACAAGAGGCAAAAGCAGATTTAATCCTTTAAGGAAAAGCCAAAATGGTTTTGCTTCCACATGAAAAACTAGACTGAGGAGCACAGTTAAGACCTCTAACAGAAAATTAACAAATTTCCGAACTATCTACTTGATTACAAAGTTAACAACAGCATGTTGAGGTATTCTTCACATTACAGCTTAAAGAACATCATTTGAAAAGGGAAAGCAAAATAGGGAATAAAAATCTTCATTGCATTTAAAAGTATTAGAACTCTAACAGTGAAAATATTAAAATCTTTACTATTTCAATGGTTTGAGTGACACATTCAGTCTTATTTTTCAATAAATGAGGATGGCACGGTGACTCAGTGGTTAACGCTGCTGTCTCACAGCACCAGGGTCCCTGGTTTGATTACACCTTTGAGCGACTGTGTGGTGTCTGCATGGGTTTCCTCCAGGTGCTCCGGTTGCCTCCTGCAGCCCAAAAATGTTCAGGTTAGGTGGATTGGCCATGCTAAATTGCCGTGTAGTGTCCAGGGATGTGCAGGCTAGGCCCATTAGCCATGGAAAATACAGTTATTAGGGTATGGGGGTGGGGCTGGGTTGGATGTATTTCAGAAGGTTGGTGGTGGGCCAAATAGCCTGCTTCCACATTGTAGGGATTCTATAAAACAAGTGTTATTGACTTTATTTCATTAAAATATGAAAAATCGGATTAAGAAACAATGCAAATCTAATTGTGCGGTGTTAAATTCAGCACAAACACCTGGACCCAAAAAAAAAATCAGGGCAAGTTACATTAGGGTAGCCATCTTTGATACAGTGTTAAAATTCTTTGAACCTTATGGAGCGAAACCATCTACCATTGATCCTTTGTAAATCCTTCAGCAAATTTGTAAAGGTAATATCTTCATCTATCTCTATGAAGATGCCACATATTGAAGGAAAACTGAACTTCTGTGGCCTGTTGCAAATCACTGGGGTAGCTCAATGGATATCAAGCCCTGCTATTCCTGGTGTAGTCACAAAACTTAAAGGTTTTAAAAAGTATGCAAAGTTTCCCAATTTACCTGTTTCTTTGAACTCAGCTTAACAGAAGGCATTGACAAGTTCAATGAGTATGTATTCTGACTAAGTAGACTCTAACTACAGGTAAACAGTTATAGACCATCAGTATAAACACTGCTAATTAAAACTCTTATCCCCTTATAAACTTCCCCTTAGACACAGACAGACTGACAAGCAGATAGGATAAAACAACTTAATAGGCAGAGCGGAAAAGTTAGAAAAGATGATTAAGTGGTCTTTGTTCCCAGGTTCTTTGTTGAGATGATCTATATGACCCTTCTGCTGGATAGCATTTTGCTTCAGTCATTTTTCTCTGGATGTTTCCACTTGGTAAGTGACACAAGGTAGCCAGTTCACTCATAAAAAGTCTCTGATTTATCAATTAAATTCATAGCTTACAACTGTCGCAGGAAAGATAAATTGGTTTTCTTCAGGTATACTGCGAGTTTTGACTGCAGAGAACAGAAAGATTACTCCCAAACTGGGGAACAGCTCTTTCTATAAACAGTTCCCAGCTCCAAGCTGCTCAATTACCCCTGACAACCCAATCACACATTGTTGGCAGGCAAAGAAGGTCCCTGTCGTTGATAACTGGTCACTCGCCCACAGACCAATCAATTCCACATTGCCAGCAAAAGCTGGATCAGTTCACTTCATTGACTCCAAATCTTCTACAACTCAAACTTCATTTACTGCTTGTTCAAACAGATGTTTACATGATGCTTGGCATGGGTGTCAGGTTACTTGCTTTTCAAAACATGCCTTTTCAAACACTAGACTGTAGAGACCAACAATTATAAAATCTGTGGATTCTACTGAATGCTGTAATCCTCCACTAAATCTGGCACTTTCAATAATTTTCTTATTCTGATATGAAGTAATTGCCAAAGATTTTGGGTATCTTTTTTGAATCATTCCATTGCTTCTTTTACTCATATGTGAGCAATAAAACCATCTGCTATAATTCCAATTGTGTACAAAAGTGTATTTAATTGCCCAGCTTCTAATTTAGTACTTATCTGAGAGTTTATTCTATACATCAAGGATTGTTTTCTTCAGATCAGCCAAATAGAAGACAAAATTGGCCAATTGCCTTGGCTTTGATGGAGGATTCATATGCTTTTGTGACTGTAATGAAGGATTCCCACTTTTCTTAAAAGAAATGGAGCTTTTACTGCCCAGGATTTTCCAGATGTTAAGATAGGCCTCACAACTTCTTGTCTAATTCTGCCACCAACTGCCCCATAACCCATATTTTTCAAGCCCCTATAAGATTCCATCCTACACTGTTACAAAGACACCATGGGAAGACTTAGACTTCGATCCATCTCCCACAGGATCAAAATTTACTCTTCCACCAACTTCTCATAACCCTAGTGGGTGTTGCTTCTTGCAAATCAAGGATCACCCCTTTCAGCCCTACCCAGACCTGTGTACAACAATAACACACTAGAAACACTCAAAACTGATGTAAAAATTGGCTTTTTTGTAATTTTTCAAAGTGCTACACCTTGTGATATAGGAGACAATCAGCCAACTTGTGTTATTATTCAGAAAGAATTGAATTATTGCCCAAGGAGAGATGTTTGAAAGGGACTTACACAAAATTGTCTGTTTCACAAAGTAAGGCACAGGTAAAGTCACCATAGTTCTAGCGGACTGCTCTCTCATAAGGGAGAGAGGTGGCTGGTGGTAAGTTTAATTTGAGGGCCAGCATATGTTAGGCAAGTGGTGACGTTGAAAAGGCAGGACTTTCACAGTAACCTAGTACTGGAATTGAACACACTTTGGTGGCCTCACTCTGCATTGAAATCTAAACATTGAACTAACTGAACTAACTCACACCCAAATCACAGAGAGAGGCCACTTGGTGCAACAGGGCTACATAGTTATTTACACTTCACACAAGCCCCTTTCCACCTTGTTTCATCTCACCCCATCAAGATTTTTTCCAATTTCTTCCCCCATATACTTATCTAAGCTCTGATTAAGCACATCTGTTAACTACTCAATATTGGAGTGAATTCCATGTTCATTAAAGTGGCTCAATAACGAATAAGAATGATACGATAGGATGCATTTTCCTGCATGGGCAGTTTTGCAAAGAAATAAAAGCTTTTCAGTGCAATCACCCCAAAAAGGAACAAAAACTGCAAGCACCCATTATCATTAAATATCAATTCATTCTGTCATATGTCAAAGGGGACAGGTCATTAAAGTTAAGCCTTCAATACAATTTCCCCAAATTATGACACGTCACCTGCCCATTAGGAACATCCTAGATATGTATATCCCTGCTTAGCAGAGACTATTATTGGAGAATCTACAGCAACACTGTGAAATTTTATTGCAAAAGAGATTTTTGTTTGTTTGAGTTCACGGGAGGGCTTGTCTGCCATTCAAAAGAAACACTGGACAAAGTAAACTTACATTTTGGAAAAATTATTTTCTCTATGAGAGTCATCCTCTTACTATGTTGGAATGAAGAAAAAGAGACTGGATCAGTAGAATGTAATATGAGACACCTCTGAAGAGGATGATTAAATGTTACATATCTACTTCACAAAATTTAAAGACATCGAAGGACTTACACTTAAAATCAGAAAGTTACTCTTGCCTGCAGGTACTGGTTGCTACTTGAGAATTGTACCTCTTGCTTAAGCTTGAGCTCACATCACATTAAGGCTTGAGATGACATTCGCTTGAAAATGAGGATTTTCTTTACACCACTATATCTTTTTAAATAACTTTCATCACATTCTAAAGATCAGGGATGCTTTATTCAAGCGGTCCCCTTAGCTTGTTAGTTTCTAAATGAAACCCAATTTTAAAAAAGCAGGATTTTCACAGCAGGGGAGGGAGTGGGGGCAGAGAGCAATTAACAGCAGAAGAATATTCTTTATGACGATCTCTCAATTCCAACAATAGGAAAGGAATTAATTGATTAAAATTCAAATATTATATGATGCCAAACGCATCAATACCTATTGCTCTTGCAGTGTTTTCAGCATGCACCCAATCCCTGAAATTGGCTCTGATATGTCAAAAACATGTATCAGGATAACTGATTTTCTCCAGTACAGCACCTGCAGATGGAACATTGCAACAGATATATTGAGGTCTGGGACCACAGGAACTCTGCTTGAGCAGCCTTGATTTATATGCCTGAATAAGTGTGCTGAAGGCCTCCAGTATATTAAAGTAAGGTCCAGGTTGATGCAGTTTGTTACATGTTGTGTACTGTTGTACTACAGAGAGGACTACAGCATTCTGGAGGCAGCAGTGGATGAAGGTGAGGAAGTCAGGAATGAGATGGCCTTGCATAAGCTCAGGACAAACATGTCACACAGGCAGAGAAGATAAAGAAAGAGAAGCACCAGCCTTCAGCCAGAGAAAGGAAATACGTGAATATGTGGAAAAAAAAATACAGTGTCTTACATAATTTCAGGCAGTCTCAGATTTCCTTACAGTCAATAACGTACTTAGAGTCATCAAGTCATACAGCATGGAAACAGACCCTTCAGTTCAACCAGACAATGCAGGCCATAATCCCAAGCTCAACAGTCCCAACTGCCTGCACTTGGCCCATATCCATCCAAACATTTCTTATTCATGTACTTATCTAAATGTCTTTTAAATGTTGTAACTGTACCCGCATCCACGACTTCCTCTGGAAGTTCATTCCACACATGAACCACTCTCTGCAAAAAAAATTGTCCCTCATGTCTTTTTTAAATCTTTCTCCTCTCACCTTAAAAATATGCCCTGTAGTTTTGAAATCCCCCATTCTAGTGAAAGGACACCTACCATTAACATTATCTATACTCCCCCACTATTTCATAAGGTCATCTCTCAACCTCTTACATTCCAGTTAAAAAGGTCCCAGGTTACCCAGCCTCTTTTAAAAAAAGAGTCAAGTGTTGTAATGAGGGAAACACAGCAAAGTGCAGAAATTGTGCATAGCAAGACTCCACAATAACAAGAAATATGTTTCCACGACAAATAAAACAATACTCCCCTGTCTCTTCCACTGCCCACTGATTCATGGAATCCTATATTGCCAACTGTGCTTCAGTATAGGAAAATCTACATTCTCACAGTTTAAAAAAAAACATTCATCTCAGTAAAGCTCATACATCATGAACTATGCATTGAAGTGGTCAAGCAGTTTTTGCATTCCTTAACAGTCCTCCCAAAAGAACTAACAATATCAATCCCACCAAATATTGTGATGCCCTTTCCCTTTATCCTTTGTGACTAAATTCCTACTTTCATACTGAAACTTTTGCACTCAATGAGATGCACCATGACTGATGGGATATTGAAACGTTTTCTCAGACTCTTCAGGTGGCACTTATCTCAGTGACGCTATTACTCCTGGAGGATCCATGACTTGTAGGCTTTCATTTGCAATATAAAAGGGTGCTGAGTCCAAGTTCAAAACTCACTCATGCTAGCACTGTAGAGAGTTATAAGTAAGTCAACTCATTGTTAGTCTCATGAGGAAAAGTAACATCTGTTACAGCCTATTGATTTTGAATGGAGGCTCAGAGGTGCAACTGGCTGTTTGGTAGTCAGACTAAACAGTCTCAGTTATATTTGCCTCGAGGCTGAGCTAAGGAGAAAGAGAGAGAGAGATTTCTACTAATAAGACATAGAGTAAAAGGATTAGAACTAGGACAGTCTGATCCAAGCTGGCTATGATTCAAATGATAGCAATGCCCTCTACAACTACAGGGTGGTCGTAGGAGATTTGAAGGGACAACCTTACCAGAAGTAAGCAGGAGACTAAGAAATCATAAAAATTACACAAGTCTTTGTAACAGTACCAAACGCAAGTGAAGTGGTTAATTTTCCAATTTTTGATAAATATCTGACCCGATTTTTGGAGTATAAGTCACAGGTATGTAGAAGGAAATAAGTGATTTGAGTACAGACAACTGTGTTCATTGTATTTCTAACATCTTAATGTAAGTGACTATTTAGGATAGAGTGGCATAGATTTAGAGCAAGAGACAGAAGGAGATGAGAGGAAAATCTTTTTCAGCCAGTATAGTGGGAATCTGGAATTCACTGTCTATAATAGAGGTGATAGAGGCAGAAACCCTCATAACATTTAAGAAGCATTTAGTTGTGCATTTACAAGTGGAGCATACAAGTGCTCCACTGGAGAAGCATCAGGACCAGAGCAGAGGAGAGCATAGAGAACGTGGGGTGTACAGAGGCAGCAGAACTTCCAGATAAAATTCTGAGGGGCGGGGTCTGTATCGAGCTCATTCAGAATAGCAGTGGGAGAGGAGCAGAGATGAATCCAGAGGAGGAACTCCATCATTCAAAAAATGATGTAAGTGGATTGGCTGCTTAGGGATCAGCGTTAAAGACTGAGTAATACCAGGAGGGAGTGAGGAATAGACAGAGACAGGGAGAATGAGAAATCTGATTTGATGTGTAGTAAGTTGAATAATTGGTTTCTAGTTTTTTGTTTGTAGTTGAGAAGGTTCAGAATGGCAGGAGAGCTTGGCCCCGTGGAATACACCTGCTCAATATGTGGGAAATCAGGGGTACTTCCAGACCATTGTACACAGAAAGAATGCCCGGCTGCACCTCCTGATTGACTGTATAGAGCAGCTGGAGCTGCTGATGTACTCACTATGGAGCATCGTGATGTTGAGGACATCATGGGTAGTACATTTACTGAGCTGGGCACACTACAAGTAAGGGCTACACAGACAGAAATTTGTTCAGTGACCATCAGGAAGACTAGTAAGCATGGGCAGGTGGTGCAGGAGTACCCTGGATAACATGCTGGATACTGTTGGGGGGAATGGCCTCTGAGGGGAAAGCAGCAGCACGCAAGTTTGTGGTATCATAGTTGGCTCTGCTGCACATCAGGAGAGGAAAGACTGAGAGAGCTGTAGCAATAGGGGACACGATTGTAAGGGGAACTGACAGGTGGCTCTGTGGCTGTGAATAAGACTCTCAAATGATGTTTCTTGGTGCCAGGGTCAGGGGTGTCTCAGAGCAGCTGCAGGGCATTCTGAACGGGGACATGAACAGCCAGCAGTACTGGTACATGTTGGTATCAATGACATTGGTTTACATCAGCCTTAAATTTAAGGCATGGAGCAAATGGTTTCGAGGAGATTTGAGAAAGACTTCTTTCACACAGAGGTTGGTAGAAGTATGGAATGTGCTGCGGAGAGGGTGCTGGAGGCAGATAGTCTTGCAACATTTGAGAATTCTTCCACTTCCAGGTCCTCATGCATCTTTGTGCTTGGTACTTATTCCAGTGAAAAGTCCTCTAGCTCAGTTAATACTCTCTTTCAAATGGTTGGAGCTACAATATACAAGATGACATTTACAGATTTGAGGCTAGAACAGGAGCCATATATCCTGATGTATTGCGCATGCATTTTTCTCTGCAGTACACAAACACTCAAAAGTATTAAAACACAAAAACCTTTTTCTATCATAAAACTCATTGAAGAGATAATAAAGCCAAAGTCAAGACATAAGCTTGAAATGTTAGACAAATTGGAAACTGAATGTACCTGGTCTTAAACTTCTTGGAAATCTCCTCTTACTGTCCCATCTCCATGCAACGTGTATATTTTTCCTCACACGCATTCTTCTAAGGCCCCCTCGAGCTGTGTTTTTTTTGCATCTAGTTTGAATCAAACTTTTACTTTGCAAGCAGAAAACATAGTGATTAAGGCACTTAAGTCGTGAGTTTCTTTTCATTAAAGCAATAATTATTCTTTAGGTGTAAGCTCTCATTTTTTTTTCCAAAACTAGAACAACCTACAGTAGACATGATGGATTTGGATGGTAGCTTTGTACAAAATCTTAATTTTGGTTCCAGAGGTTTCACCTAGTTAATGGCATGTAGAAGACATTACTGGTAGGGACAAGAGCCAAGAGCTTCTATTACTCTTACAGGATTTGCAGAAAGAATAATAGATGTACTTACTTTCAGCAACCTTGTAAGGTCATTTTACCTCTCACTATACAGTTGGCAGCTTGTTTAATGTATACTTGTACATTTAATAGTCTTCTTGCCTTCAGTTCCCAGGAGTCATTCCCTCCTTTGCCATATTTCTGTGTGCAACATGTCTTCCACTGCATCAGAAAATCTTCGGGCTTCCCTGCAACTGATGCCCTTCCCATTTCTTGATTCACTTCAAAAAACAGACATATACCCTTGTAAAGAACCACAAAGTTTCCTTCCCTCCTGGAGTGTGGACCCAAATAACAGCAAGTTTTACCTATTTATGTATAAGTGTATGTTTGCTGTCCTAGAAAACTTCAGCAGATTATGTTACTTTGACAAATGGAAGTTCCTCTCATCAAGGACTCACCCCTCTGAGAAAAATTCAACCTGATATCTATTGAAGATTATATTAGTTTTTTTAAGTAATGGATAACTTAGAGAGCAAGAAGAACTCGGGACGCACTCGGGAGCTAAGAGAACTTTCAGAAGAGATTAGAAGTATTTTTCTGTGAAAATTCAAACTTTATTTTCAGAATTTCAGATTAGAGTCTCCAGAAATGGTTCCGGTGATGCGGGATCATCCAAAGAAAATCTAATGCAAATAATATGATTCATTCTAAATAAATAATTTTCATCAGGTATTCCTGATCTTCGGGTGTACAAGTCATGTTACAAATAATAGCTTGCTATGCAAACAAACCACCCTCCCTCATCAATATCAAAAGTTGGTCAATCAATAAACTAGGCTTAACTCTCTAGATCAATATTTAATATGGTAAGATCCACAGCTCGTCAAACATTGAAATGGGGTCTGTCAAACCCTTGTACAAACTGTAGTCACACACTAGAAACAGACATCAAATGTGAGCATAATTGAACAAAAGAAATACAAAGCACATTGTATTTAATAAAGCATTTATTGATAACAGGATTGAGCTAAATAGATGAATGTTACCAATTTCGCTCTGTTCCACTGAAGTGTTAAATGCTAACAAGTAACATTTAATTGATGTATGACAAAGTGAGCAGCCAAACAATTCAACTCAGATATTTTGAAAAGAAATCCTGCAGAAAGTACAGGTGTGAAAATCTGTCAGAGGTAGTTAGTATATTGGCTGCTGCTTAAAATACTTCTTTATACCTTTTATTATTTCATGCAATCTGTGCATTGCTGGCAATGCTATTATTTGTTGCCCATCGCCAAATTGATTTGAGAAGGTGTTCTTGAGCCAACTTCTTGATCTGCAGTCCATTTGATGGCGGTACACCCTGAATGCTATGAGATAGAGATTCAGGATTTTGATCCAGCAACAGTGAAAGAATGGTAATATAGTTTTAAATCAGGAAGGTGAGTGCCTTGGGAGGAGTGGAATGGTACTTGCAGGTGGTGATGTTCCCCTGCATCTGCTGCCTTTGTCCTTCTAGATCATAGGTATGTTCCACAAAACTGCTGAAAACAGACTGCATTGTCCTGGATAGTGTCCACATTCCAAGTGTTGGAGCTTCACCCATTCTATCAAATGATAAATATTCCATCATTCATGGTTTGTGCTTTGAAGATGGTGGACAATCTTGGTGCGTCAGGAAGAGAATTATTTTCTTTAGAATTCCCAGTCTCTGACCTGCTCTTATAAACTGGTCAGCTCTTATAAACTGGTCAAATTAGGAACAAAAACAGAAATTGCTAGAAAAGCTCAGCAGGTCTGGCAGCATCTGTGGAGAGAAATCAGAATTAATGTTTCGGGTCCAGTGACCCTTCCACAGAACTGATGACAGTTCAGAAAATGTTGTTTGTTATGCAGAAGATAGGGTGGGGGAGGGTGTAAGGAGTAAATGATAGATAGAGATAGAGCCCAAAGACAGATAAAGACAGGCTTTTTCTCTCTTTGGGCTCTATTCCTACGTATTGTTTACTCTTTACCCCGTCCCCCCACGCTATCTTCTGCATAAAAACCAACATTTTCCTAGCTGCCATCAGTTCTGAGGAAGGGTCACTGGGCCCAAAACATTAACGCCGATTTCTCTCCACAGATGCTGCCAGACCTCCTCAGCCTTTCCAGCAATTTCTGTTTTTGTTTCTGATTTCCAGCAATCACAATTCTTTTGGTTTTCATCTGGTCAAATTAGGTTTCTGGCCAAAAATAGCTTCCAGGATGTTGATAACGGGGTAATGCCATTGAATGCCAGGGGAAATTGTTTGATTATATCTCCTTTATGTTGGAAATGGTTATTAGCTGGTGGTTGTGTTGCATGAATGTTACTTACACATTGTACAGAGGAGGGTAAACAGAGTCTTATTGTTCATTCCAGTTTAGCGTAACCCTAACCTGTCTTGCCATTGAAATGTATTCTTTAGTCCAGTGTAACAATTTACATTCACATAAACTAAAAGGTATGGGGTCACTCTCTCATTAGAAAGAAACAACTGGTGATAGGTTAACCTGAGGATCACCACACCTCAAGTGAGGGGAGAGGTTGAGAAGGAGCACCCTTCACGATAACCTCAGCTAGTGCAGGAATTGAACCCACACGACTGGTATCAATCTGTATCACAAATCAGTCATCCAGCCAACTGAGCTATATTTGTATAATCTCTGAAACATCAGTAAAAAAGAAAAAAGGTGCTTCACAAATCCCAAGACAAATATCAAAATTGAATCAAAGGAGGAGATATGAAGACAATTGCCTAAAAGCTGGACTGTCTGATGCCAGATAGTCTTTTCTGCAGTGCAGGTGGGTGTTGTGAACCGGGACCTTGTAGAATCCCTAATGTTGCAGACTCCGAAGGAGCTCCTGGAAAATTGAAAATTCTGATGGGCAATTTCCCTATGCTTGGAACTCTCTGAAAGTACTCATTTAAATCAGAGGGTTCCGCTGCAGTTAAGTAAACTGTAAGTAAGTTAGAAAAGTTAGACTATTGACTCCCTCATCCAAACCCTGACTCCTAACAATTCCTAACGTCATCTCAGGACCTGATAATACCCCATCCTTTGGGACACAATACAATCTCCTTCCACTGGAACCCAACACCCTTCATTACACTGCCAGATCCGGTATTCCGCACTGTCCCACACCAAGACTCGACACCTTCCTCCCACCACCAGTAGACCTGACCTCCCTGGCAGGAGGTGTTATTTACAGTGCTGTCAAGCAGCACCTACTCATCAACAGGCTGCTATAAAATTCGAAGAATTCGATAAAATAAAATTTGTTTCCACACCACATTACAGCCTTGATCACCTTATGAACAAAAGAACTGAATTCCAGAGGTGGTGTGATAGGGATTCCCTTGGTATCAGGCAACATTTGACTGAATGCGCCATCAAGAAACCCTTGATGTTGTTGGAAATCAGGGGAAAATGCTTCACTGTTTAGTATTATAACTAAAACTGAAGAAGTTGCACATACATCCTGATATGGACTTCATTGCTTTGTCCCTTACTCTGACTCCTCTGTTGTTACTATTTTCTACTTTAGTGCTCTTTGCCTCTCCCAGCACTTTGCATTCACTGGTATTATTTTCTAATATTCTCCCTTGGTTCCCACACCCCTCGTCAGTTAGTTTAAACTCTCCCCTAAAACACTAACAAAATGGTTTGCAAGAAATTCATTCCTGACTCGGGTCAGAAGCAACCTGTTCACTTGTACAATTGCCATCACTCCCAGAGCCAGCCCAGGGTTCAGGAATCTAATGCCCTCCCACCACCTTTCCAGCCACGCATTCACCTTGTCCTATCTTTCTATTTCCGTACTTACTTGCACATAGTACTGGGAGTATACTAGAGGTTACTGCGTTAGAGGTCCTGATGGTAAATTTTCAACTTAGCTCCTTAAATTCTAAGTGCATAACCATATCTCTCTTCCTATCTATGTTGTTAGCATCAATGTGGACTACAACCTCTGGCTGTTCATTTCCCCAGAAGAATAACCTGCAGCCACTAGTGATATCCCTGACCTTAGCAGCAGGGAGGCATCAAACCATCTCGAAGTCATGTTCATGGACACATAAGTTCTTGTCTGTTCTCTTAATTAAAGAATCCCTTTTCAATACTGACTTTCCACCCTTCATGCTCCCTGCACAGCTGACTACCCAGCGCCACAGGGTTCCTGCACTCTTACAGGATCTATCACTTTCACTGATATCTAGAAAGGCAATTTGTGAACAGGATCTCTGTACACTTTTGTTGTACCTGACTGGTTCCCTTGGACTGCCTAGATCTATTCTCTATCTGACTGATTGCCCCTAACTTGTAGTGTGGCCAGTTCTCTGAACATGTGATTCACACAATTCTCAGCTTCAAGGATGCACCTTAGTTACTCTCACTTTACAATGACTGAGAGTAACTTTAGTTCCTCTAGTCACTACGCAATTCTGAAACCTGGAGCTCATGCCTGTGCAGCTGGTGACGTTTCCTGTACGTGGGCTTGTCTGAGTCACATGAAGGGTCCATCAGTCCCCACATGCCACAAGTGGGCATTCTGCTACACCAAGTGCCCTGCCATAGCTTAAATTATATTTTTAAGTTAACTAACTTTAAGAATTTTAACCTTACTGTTGCACTATTAACTAAAAACATGTGGTTGGTAGAAAGTAGTAATTCTTTGCCTTTACTCAGAGATCAAGCCCTCTGCCCATAAATTCATTCTTTCCCTCTGCCAGTTTAGAAATTTATGCCTTCAAAATTATTGCTGTTAAAACACAATCTTTAACAGCAGCTCAACAACAAGAAATCAACTCACAACTTTCCTGTGATGTTACTCCTGGACATTTTTGCCTTCTCCTATTACTGCCTTATCGAATGTCTGCTCTCCTGTGCACTTTCAAATGCCCTCATCCTACGAGCAAATCAAACAAGCATCTGAGGAATGTCAAAGGATACAGGAAATACAATCAAATAATTAATAACATGTAAATTCAGCAATATGAGCAGTATTATAATTTGCTTCGATCGAATCTGGAACTAACATGAGATCAACACTCCGAGTAATTCCAAGTGGTAAATTACAAATACATGTGAGGGGTTACAGTCCTTTTCAAAAGAAGCATTTGCACAATCAGTCTTAGTTTCACCAGAAATACTGCCTTGAGCAGCTTCAAGAGAAATTGATAAGATCATAGAGAGTATGCTGGCTTTCATTTCAATACATTACTTATCATAATAGCTAGATCTTTGAATCAGTTCCAAGGATTAAACTCTTCCTGATGATTATGCATAATGCGTATTGTCCTAAGGCACAGACATCATAATGTTCTTCATTGTTCCCTAAATTTTCACATTCCAAACTAAACTCTCTCATTTATGTGCCTCTTTCCCCCATTGATTATTGAATGACAAATGGCTACAATCAATTTTTAAAGCAGGAGTCTTGAAAATTAAACACAAACTGTATAGATTTCGTTGTTTCCCAGTTATTTTTGGTGCATAAACTGAAGGCGCAATTTTTGTGACAAAAGACCATGCACTAGTTGTGCCTGATGGATGTCTACCATTACATTATATTGCTTTAGTTCATTTGTGTTTTTTTGTTTCTCTTCCCACAACCTACCTGTCAAACATTGGGTGTTGTCATTTAATAGACAGCAATAAGGAGCTGTGATACTGCAGCTTTATCTTCCCCTGCTTTTACAATCTCAATGAACAGAGCAAGTTACAATAGCGAGTATAAGGTGTAGCTGTTGCCAAGACCAGTTGAAGTAGGCAGAATTGAGGAATGTATGAGCCCAAAGAGAGGTTTACGAGTTCCATTAGTGATTTCTGAACCTTGGAAACACTTCTGACATTTTGTTTTCTTTCTGCAGACCATTACCTACTTCTTCATTCTTCTAAAAGAATCTGAAAACTGGTAGATTTTTACCTCTGTCTGCTGGACTTCTCAGAAGTTAATCTGTCTTTCCCAATCAGTAAACCTTCAGTGCTTCATTATCATGGAGTGTGAAGAGAAGTTACAGAATGTGGAGGTGATGGTGTAACACAAAGTTGAGCAGATGTTGTAATTTGGTTTTTTTAAAAATCTGGAACTAAAAGTCTAATTATCACCATGAAACCATTGTTGATTATTGTAAAAAGCTAGTTCACTAATGTGTCCTTAAGGGAAGGAAATCTTGCTTGGTCTGGTCTACATGTGACTCCAGACAAATAGCAATGTGGCTGATGCTTAACTGTCCTCTGAAACTGAGAAACTGGGATGCATCAAGCTGAAGTGCCTCAAAAAAGGAGGCATCTGCTTTGAACAATTCAGTGTTGACCCAGGCACTGGAAATGACAATGACAAACTCAATTCTCTCCATTCTGCAAAGACCTCCTAATTAACAATGGGAGCCAAGTGGCAATATTGGCGAGTTGTCTCACAGTCTAGTCAAGTAATAGCCTGACATGGTCAAACTCACAGAATCATACCAATGTACCATTCATCATCCATCCCTGGGTCAAACTTGGCTGTATTAAATTTCATCTGTTACTTCTCTGCCCCTTCCTCCAAACTTTTTCTACTGTGTCCTCTTTACGATTCACAATATTCCCAAGCTTTGAAATTTTTCCCTGTACATCAAAGTCTAGATCCAAAACATATGTCAAGATGAGCAAGCATTCTTAAGCCAACCTCTGAAGAACTCCACCACAAATGTTCACCCAGTCCAAAAAAAAATTGCCCATCACTGCTCACTGCTTGAGTCACTAGGCCAACTTCATATGCATATTTCTAGCATCCCTTCTATTCTTTGAGCTCTAACTTTGGCTCACAGGTCTATTCAGCAGCACTTTATCAAATGTCTTTTGGAAGTCTATTCAAACTAATTCAAAGCATTAGCTTTATCAACACTTTATGTTACCTCATCAAAAATACTCAGCTAGTTACTTAAATATCATTTGCCCTTAAATCCACACTAGCTTTCCTTAATAAAATTGTATTTGCCCAAATAAAATTCATTTTGTCCCAAATTATCATTTCCCAAAGCTTCCCCACCACAAAGATTAAACTGATTTGCCTGTAGTTGCTGGGTGTCTCCTGAGACCCTTTTTTTTGAACAGGGGTGTAACATTTGCAATCCTCCAGACTTCTGGCACCACTCAAGAAGAATTAGATAATTACGGCAGATGCCTCAGCAATTTGCATCATTATCTTCCTCAGTTGCATTGGATGCATCTTATCTTGTTCTGATGACTTACCAACTTTAAGAAATGGAAGTCTATTCAGTAACTCCTGGTTGTCAATTATGTGAACATCAAGAGTCTTAAACATCTTCTCTTTCACCATGACTTGGGCAGCATCTTTGTCTTTGGTATAAGCAGATGTAAAGAATTAACCTCGTACCTCACATAAGACCCATGCCTCCATGTCTAAATCTCCTTTAGATTCCACCTCTCCTTTTACTACCCCTTTAACTCCTTTTGAGTTCCTTTTTATTTTAGCTGCCAATCTCTTCTAATACACTTGCTTTGCTTCTGTTGCTTAAACTCTTATCCAAGCCTTTAGTCAAAGCCTGATTTTCAATCATATTATCCATCTGACATCTATCACATCTATGCTTTTGTCTGCTTTATAATGCTTTCTATCTCTATCATCATCCAAAGGGTTTGCTTGCCTTTCCTTTTCCCCTTGTGTAATGTAATTTGATTGTTCCTGAACTATCCCCTCTTTAAAGACAGCTGACTGTACAGTTACAACTTTGAAAACTAATCCTTGATTCCAATTTATCCCATTTTTGATTGCCCTTCTCCCGGTTAAATGTTTTACTTTGAGTTGTTTCTAGTCTTTTTCCATAACCAGTCTAAACCTTATGATATACTGATCACTGTTCCCTAAACATTCCCAACTGATTCACTTTCTCATTCTCAAAACCATGTCCCTCATTGATTCAAAACTTAAATAGTAATGGCTGTGATCCATCACAGATTTTACTTCTCTTTGATAAAACTTCTATCACTTCCTAATCTTATAATTTCTTGCTCATAAGAATCTGTGTGGTTTGCAGAGTTGCTTCTAAAGTGTCTTTCTAACTTTTCTAGGAGGTATCCTAACACATATGCAGTTATCTTTTCTCCTCTTCTTACTTAAAGGGGTAAATAAAAGAATGGCTTTGTATCTTAATTGTCATTAGGACAAGCCCAATTACATGACTAAAACATTCGTAATAAAACAAGAAGATTGACTGTGTAACATAGATCCTTTCAAAGAGGTCAAACAACTAGACAGACATTTGTCAACAGCAGTGATTGCCGGAGGCTGTACAAAAGTGAAGTATAAGGACTTCTCCCTTTTAGGATTCTGTTCACAATCAGGGCATTGTTTTAAAGTTCTTTGTTAGCATTTCTGCTATAAGACTTGGAGTGCATTTTTGCTACCGCTTAGGTCAGGATCAAGATACTTGAAGGTCTTATCCCAACTGTTCCTAAGAAGTTTCCTGCATATTGGATTTTGCTACAGAAAAAAAATTCAAGCTTAGGTTAGTTTGAGGTCTCTTGTTTAGGTGTTGTTGAGAAGACACCATCTCCACTAAACTTCAGATGACACTGGAAGGTATTGATCCTTTTTCTAGTCTCAATTTTGCAGAACTCAAGGTGTATTGTTTCGCTGTTTTAAAAAATCTATGACTCACTTTCCCACAACTCTGGACCAGAAAGTGCTAACATCAGCTAGGGTTACTGCTTCAGGGAAGGATTTTGTCAACATATGTTAGGTGAATAAAACATAAAAAACCACAGACGCTGGAGATGTGAAATATAAACACAAGTTGCTGGCGAAACTCAGCAGGTCTGGCAGCATTTGTGGGGAAAAAGCAGAGTCAATGTTCAGGTCCGATGATTCTTCATCAGAACTCAAGAAGAGTCATTGGTCTCAAAACATTAACTGTGCTTTCTTTCCAAAAGTTAGGTGAAAACAGATTTGTATTATCATATCGTAATAGTAAAATAGCTCTATCATGCATGAAAAGCGAATTGTTTCAGAGCTGCTACTACTTGGAATCCCACTTCTTGGAGTATTTTAGCTCCAAGAAACTTATGGAGGAAAGATTTTGATTCAGTCTTATATTGAACATGGTATTTGATAGACAATGATCATGAATTGAGCACGCATTGTTGCAACTGCTTTTGAATAGTAAGGAATTCCAATTGCACTGTAGTATGCTTTGTGACAAACACATACAATGCAATATTTTTGAAGTACATGTTATGGTAAATGACTCAATTGGGAAACATTAATTCTTTAGAATGTGGAGTATGCTGTCAAGGAAGTATTTATTGTCTGAGGGCATTTATAGTTCATTATGTACTGTGGTACCAGTGTTAAATTGAATGAGATTGGATATGGTGGGGGTTGGATGGTGGTTTGGTGGGAGCTGTGGGGTTAGCTCCTTTCTCCAAAGGACATTAGTGAACTAATTGGGTTTTCTCCAATTCAACAGTTTTCATTCTAATTTTCCACTTTCATCCCATAAATTATCAAATTTATTGAATTCAATTCCAGAATTTGCTATGGCAGTTTTTTTTAAAAATTACAAACTCTGGGTTGCTGGTCCAATACCATAATCATATGGTGATGATACGGTGAATTATATAACAAAAACAAAATGAGCTGCAGCATCTGTGGAGAGAGAAACACGGTTACTGTTTCAGATCTAATCTGGTCTTCGTTGCAACTCAGCTGTCTCACAGACTAGTCAAGTAACAGCATGATACAGTCATACTCATGGAAATGTATCTTACAGACAATATCCCACACACCACCATCACCATCCCTGGGTATGTCATGCTCAGTTAGCAGAGTGTCCCTGCAGCTAAAGAGCCAGTACTCCTCCAAGTTGAACATCACTTGAAGGAAGCACTGAGGGTGGGCAAGCACACAAAGTGTACTCTAGGTGGATAATCATAGAATCATGAGTTATACATCACAGAAGAGGCCCTTTGGCCTATTGAGTCTGTACCACTAAAATCTTGCTAAGTCTACTTTACTCTCACTTTTCAGCACTGGGCCCAAAGCCTTGAATGCACTGACATTTCAAGTACTCATCCAGTACTCCAGCTGTGTCCTAACCAAGGTTCTGTGCCGTTCCAACGCAACATCCCTGCTCTTCTAACCTGTGCCTTGATTGATAAAAGTAGGCATCCCACATGCCTTATTAACCAGGGTATCAACCTGCCCTGCCACCTTCAGGGATCTGTGAATTCACCCTAAGATCCTTCTTTTCCTCTGAGCTTCCTAATGTCCTACCATTGAGTATCCCTTGTCTTGTTACTTCTTCCAAAGTGCATCACCTCACAATTATCAAGAGAACTTTGATGTCCATGCCCAAGAATCGTCAGCAGTGCATTACTACTGACCAAGCTGGCTGAGTCTAAAAGGACATAGCTGTTAAACTGGGTTTGTGGCAAATGGTGAATGAAACAACAAGAGGGAGGAAACCTATCTGACCTCATTGATGCATCTGTCAGTGACAGTATCCATAGAAGTAACCTTTGCACAGTCTTTGTGGAGATGAAGTCCTTCTTCACGCTGAGGATATCCACCATCATTTTGTATGGCATTTTCACCCTGTTAAATAGGACAGATTCAGCAGAGGTGGAGGCATGGCGGTGTACAATTGGCGGGGAGCTGCCCCGGAAGTCAGCAACGGTAACTCCAGACCCCGTGAAGTATCATGGCATCAAGCCAAAAAAATAGGCAAAGAAACCTCCTGCTAATTATGACATACTCTCCCCACCGCTTGCTGATGAATCAGTAAAGAGATCCACAAATATCCCATTCTCAACAACGGGAGAGACCAGCACATCAATGCAAAGGATAAGGCTGAAGCATTTGCAACAATTGCCAGTCGGAACTGCTGAGCTGATGAGCCATCTCAGCCTCCTCCTGCAGTTCCTCAACATCATTCTCAATAGCCTTCAGCCAATTCAATTCACACCACACAACATTTAGAAATAGTTAAAAGCATTGAGTCCTGCAAAGGCTATCGACCTTAACAATATTCTAGCCATAGTGCTGAAGACTGATGCTCCAGAGTTTGCTACACCCTAGCCAAGCAATTCCAATACAGCTACAAACTGGCACCTACTGGGAAATGTGGACCATTGCCCAGTTTATAGACTGTAGACAAAAAGCATGTCAAATCAAATCAGTCAGCTACTGCCCCAACAATCTACTCTCGAACATCAATAAACTGATGGAATGAGCCATTAACAGAACTATCAAGCAGCATTTGTTTAGCAATAATCTGGTCAGTGATACTCACTTAAGGTTTCATAAGGGCCACTCAGTGTCTGACCTCATTACAACCTTGGTTAAAGTATGGACAAAAAGTGCTGAACTGCAGAGGTATGAATGTTTGACTGAATGTGGCATCAAGGAACCCGGGTCAAACTGTAGTCAATGGGAAACTGAGTGAAAACATTCTGCTGCTAGAGTCTTAACTAGGACAAAGAAAGATGATTGTGGTAATTGGAGATCAATCATCTCTGCACAGCGTCTCAAGGTAGTATCCTCAGCCAAAACGCCTTCAACTGCTTCATCAATGTCCTTCCTTCCATCACAAGATTAGAAGTTGGGATGTTTACAGATGATTGTACAGCATTCAGCACAATTCAAGGTCCTCAGATACAAAAGCAGTCCACGTCCAAATGCAGCAAGAAAGGACAACATCCAGTCTTTAATAAAGCCAAGACTGTGGACACTGAAAATCCGAAACAGAAAGAGAAAGCGCTGGAGAAATGCAGTATCTGTATGAGAAAAACAGAGTTAATATTTCGGGCCCAGTGACCATTTGTCAGGACTGACAATAGCTGAAAAAGGGTGGTATTTATGCCAATGAGTGGGTGGGGTTGAGTGAATAGACTGAGAGACAGAGCAAGAGCAAAAGGGAGAGAAAAAGGATAGGCAAACAAAGAGACTGCTGATGATAAGCCGAGAGAGAGATAATTGCTGGGTTGCATGCTAATGAGAAGTACAAATGGTTGAAAACGAGTTGGCTGGGCTCAGAGGACCCCATACAAAACAGGACCAAGGGGTGTAGGGGGTGAGTAACAAATACAGAGGAGGTGATCCATATTCTAAAATTTTTAACCCAATCTTGAATCCTGAAGGCTGTAAGATAACTGGACAGAAAATGAGATCTGTTCCTCCTGCTTGCGTTGAGCCTTGCTGGAACAGAACAGCAAGCCTGAGACAGAAATGTTGGCTATGGGATCACGAAACTGGAAGCTTGGAGGTCAATCTTAAAGAAGAACATAAATGTTCAGCAAAGTGGTCACCCAGTCTGCGCTTCATAGAATATGGAACATAGAACAGTACAGCACAGTACAGGCCCTTCGGCCCACGATGTTGTGCCGACCTATTATCCTACTAAGATCAATCTACCCCGCATACCTTACATTTTACTATCCTCCATGTGCCTATCCAAGAGTCGCTTAAAAGTCTCTAAAGTATCTGACTCCACTA
>NC_063333.1:80710393-80724683 GCF_021869965.1 Rhincodon typus
AGGGTCTCGACCCGAAACGTCAGCTTTCCTGCTCCTCCGATGCTGCTTGGCCTGCTGTGTTCATCCAGCTCTACACCATGTTATCTCAGATTCTCCAGCATCGGCAGTTCCTACTATCTTTGTTTTTTCCCTGTTGGCTTCATGAGGCTGTGTTTGAAGGGGATTCCTGTGGTCATTTTAAGTCACTGTTTCATTCCTTTGTAAAAGTATGTAAAAATCAGACCATGAAATTCATAAATCAATAGTTTAGATTGTATCACCATCAAGCCAAGAGCTAGGAACTAATTCGAATTTGAATATATAGTCCAGGGTGCCACATTCACTGTCACACTACACTACGTTAGTTCATAGTGACACAGCATAACATAGAAAAGGAAGCAAGACAGAACGAGTTCAACCACATGATGTCTCAACAGACTGAGATGTGGCTGGATGGCCTCCACCTAAATGCCAGGAGTACTAGAGGTGAGACAGAAGAGTTAAGGTATGGATTTACACATGGAACTATAATGTTGTTGCCGTCACTGAGAGATGGTTGAGGGAGGGACAAGGCTGGCAATTTGACATTCTGGGGTATAGGATCTTCAGGCAGGACAAGGGAGGGTGCAAAAGTAGATTTGGTGTCATAGTACTAGTTAGGGCATCAATTACTGTAGTTAGTAGGGGTGATATCCTGAAAGGATCATCAAATGAGACCTTATGGATAGAACTTAGGAATAAAAAGACAGCTGTCACATTGTCAGGATTTTATTATTGGTCTCCCAAACAGTCAGTGGTAGGAGCAGACATATAGTCAATTCACTTAGCCATGTAAAAATTATTAGTATGTATTAATGGAGGATTTCAGCTATTCCAATATTAATTGGGATAATCTTTGTATAAAGGGTTAAAAAGTGGCAGATTTCTTGAAATGTGTACAGGGGTATGTTTTAAGTCAACATGTAAATGATTCTACAAGGTCAGTGCAGTTCTAAACCTTATTCTGGGGAATGAAATCCAATGAGTGTGAGATGACAGTGGGAGCATTTTAGTGATAGTGGTCACAATACCCTATGTTATAAGCTTGTTATTGAAATGGAGAAAGGTTTGCAGAAAAAGGAATTGGATTGGTGCAAGGCAAATTTTGTTAACAAAAAGCAAGATATGGCCAAAGTAGACGGAGAACAGCTATTTCAGTGTAAATGTACAGCAGAATAGTGGGAGGTGTTCAAAAGACTACGTTAGGAGTACAGGCCCAACATGTTCCCTTCAGTGTGAAATGTAGGAGCAACAAACCCAGATAATCATTGATGTCTAGAAATATTCAGGACTGGATAAGATGGAAAAGAGGAATGTATAACAGATACAAAGGGAGCAAGGCCCGAGAGGAGTACAGAAAATGCAGGGTGTCTCTCAAGGACACAATAAGGGAAACAAAGAGGATTTATGCGAAAATGCTGGTAGGCAAGATTAGGGAGAACCCCAAGATATTGTGCAAGTATATTAAGGGGGAAGAGAATAGCCAGGGAAAGAGTAGGGTCAATTACGGACTAAGAGGGCAATCCGTGCATGAAGCCAGAAGACATTGGTAGAGTTTTAAATGAATACTTCACATCTATCTTTATTGCAGAAAAGCAGAATGCTGGTACAGAATTTGAGAAAATGGACTGGGCAGATTGATATCAGAAACTAGGAGGCTCTGGAGGATATGGCGGATTCAAAAATGGAAAAATCCCCAGGTCTGGGTGAGTTGTATCCCAGGATGCTGTGGGAGACAAGGGACAAAATTACCAAGTGACCTGAATTTTCAAATCGGCTCTAGCCACAGGGGAAGTGCCAGAGGACTGGAAGACAGCTTTTGTTGTTCCACTTCATGAGAAGGGCAGTAGATATAGAACAGGAAACTATAAGCCAATGAGTCTAGCGTCAGAGATAGAGAAACTATTGGAGAAAATAGTGAAGGAGTCAGTGAATTGCCATTTAGAAAGGCAAGATTTGATCAGAGATAGTCAGCATGGCTTTGTTAGGAGATCATGCCTAACAAATTTGGTGGAATTTTTCAAGAAGGTGACCAAATATTTGGATGAGGGTAGGGCAGTTGTTGTAGTTTATATGGATTTCAGCAGGGATTCGACAAGGTCCCACATGGGAAACTGATAAAGAAATTAAAAGCTCATGGGATCCTTAGCAGCTTGGCAAGTTGAATCCAAAATTGGCTCAGGAGACAGGGGGTGGTGGTAGAAGGGTGTTTGAGTGACTGGAGCCTGGAATGCAATGGCATCGCTTATTGTTTGTGATATTCATAAATGATGTAACTAAGAATATGGGGGGGGGGGTTTGATATGTAAGTTTATAGGTGTCACAAGGATTGGATGGATGGTTAATAGTGAGGAGAAAGGTATTAGGTTACAGAAGGATATAAACAGATCAGTCAGATGGCCAGATCAGTGGCAGATGGAATTTAACCCTGATAGAAATGAAATGATGCACTAGAAAAGAAACAAAAAACAGATGAGTACTCAATGATTAGCAACACACTAGGAAGCTCAGAGGAACAAAGGGTTTGTAACGTGCTTGTCCACAGATCCCTGAAGATGGCAAGACATGTTAAGAGGGTGATTAAGTAGACATACAGGAACTCGCCTTTGTCATGGAGCCATAGATTATAACAGCAGGGATGTTATGTTGGAGATATACAAAACTTTAGTGAGGCAACAGCTGGACTACTGCATGTAATTCTGGTCACAACAGTACAGGAAAGATGTGATTGCTCTGGAAGGAGTGCAGAATAGATTCACCAGGATGTTGCCTGGGATTGAGTATTTCAGCTATGAACAGAAGCTAGATAATCTCCTGAGATAACAGTGTGGAGCTGGAGGAACACAGCAGGCCAGGCAACATCGGAGGAGCAGGAAAGCTGATGTTTCGGGTCGGGACCCTTCTTCAGAAATGGGGCATTTCTGAAGAAGGGTCGCGACCTGAAACGTCAGCTTTCCTGTTCCTCCGATGCTACCTGGCCTGCTGTGTTCCTCCAGCTTTACACTGTGTTATCTCTGACTCTAGCATCAGCAGTTCTTACTATCTCTAGATAATCTCCTGTTGTTTTCTTTGGAACAGAGGAGGTTGAGGCAGGATCTAACAGAGGTGAGAACTGTCCTCTGTACTAAACTAAGTTGATAAGCAGAGGAGGGAAAATCAAGTGCATTCTTTTGCTCCTTCTGGTCCACGAGGAAGCTACTTTATTGAAAGAAAATCTCATCTTTCTGTATCTTATCTAATGATGGTTCGCGCTTTCTGGCAGGTTTTGCCTGGCTGGGTGACACTTTTGCTTCTTGATCAATCCTGAGGTTAAAAACCTAGTGTTCAATGTCATAATTGGATGCATGTTTAAAGGGGATCCTGTCACATAAGAGTAGATATCCTCATCATTGCAATCCTTTAAAATAAAGGCAGACAGTCGGGTCAGAGGTTAGGAATATTTAAGCACCCATTTTATTTTAACCTGCCATCTGCTTTTTTATATCATTTGGGGGCATGGGGCTGGAGGTGAATGCAGGAGTGACAGTGAAATTAAGATAGTATTGAAACAGCAGTCATACCTGAGAATAGTTTCAGATAAATAGTTGAAGTAAATAGGAATAAAAGTAGAGGAAAGCAATCACATGAAATTAGGGTTACAACAATTATAAAGACCAGCTGGAACATGGAAAGCCTTTTTCTACTATGATTTATATGTAATTCCATGTAAACGTATTTCTGTTCTGTACTTTTAGTTGTGATTTTTGTGTTTTATATTGGTTGGCATGTTCCTGCAAGAATGATATTGACCACATAGATGTACATTAAATGCAGTAAATAAATTCATATATAGGAATTGTTAACCCCCCGGAACACATTGGTAAGGGCTAAATACTGAAAAGATACAGTTCACAGATATATGTGGAAACCTGTATGTTTGTTTGAACTGATGTTAAACTTTAATGAGTTGAAACACTGAGTGATACAAGTGACCAGAATGTGAAATTAAACTTTTTTTTAAAACTTTTGATATTGGAAACATCAGTTAGTCAAATTCAGTGTAAAATAAAACTTCAATTCTAACCTTAGGGTGGCATGGTGGCTCAGTGGTTAGCACTGCTGCCTCACAGCACCAGTGACCGGGGTTCAATTCCACCCTCGGGAGACTGTATGTATGGAGTTTGCACATTCTCCCTGTGTCTGCATGGGTTTCCTCTGGGTGCTCCGGTTTCTTCCCACAGTCCAAAGATGTGCAGGTTAGGTGAATTGGCCATGCTAAATTGCTCCATAGTGCTCAGGGATGTGTGGATTAGGTGACTTATAGGGAGATGGGACTGGCTGGGATGCTTTGAAGGTCAGTGTGGACTTGTTGGGCCAAAGGGCCTGTTTCCACACTGTAGGGATTCTATGAAAACTACCCTAGTTTGCTAAAGTAACATTACAATTTTCTGCACAACCCTAATTTTGTGATCAGAGAGACCGTGCTAACATAAAGCCATTCTTTGCTGCACATACCGTAAAAGGGTTGAAGCAGCCAACACTAATGTATTTACATCTGTCAGGAGGGAAAAGTTTAATCGCATCCTTCACTAAGAGATTTTGAATTAAAGCTGTATGGCTGAGGCATTACCTTACAACATAAATATTAACTACAATGTAATGCCACAAGAAGGTACATTTTAAAAATATGAACAGTGCCCAACATACCACTATTCTTACTTTAGTAATTGAAATATACTGACCTATTTTCAATTATGAAAAATGGCAGTTAGTGGAAGATCATGTGCAGTGCTGCTTTCTTGCGTGAATGGCTGTCTGTTCTCCCTAATCTAGATCCAATTTGCATATCTGTGAAAAAAGCTAATTTAACTCTCTTCTATTCAGCTCCTCTCCCAAAGGTAATTGTAGCTCACCTACCATTAATCTATCTCAAACAGCTAATTCAGCAATGTCCTAGAATCAAACATACAGCTCCTTCAAAGAAAAACAAAAATGTTTCATTTATTTACTAAATAAATTTGTTGAATATTGAGGGGGTAATAAGGACTAACAAGACGAGGAAACATCACCATCGGCATGTTCTCATTGGGAAGCTTCAGCTCTATAACACTTTACAGAAAAGTCAAAAATACTAAACTTCCTAAGGTTTCATGAGTATCAATATAAACATGTTTCCATAGCCACATTTAGTTTTTATTTCATTTTTATTTAGTGAAATTTATCCACCTGTTATTAAATTGAGCAGTGAATTCCCTTGTACATAATGATTCAGGATTTTTCTTTCAAATACTTATAAATTGTAGAATCATGTGTCTTATAATTGACACAATGGCATAGAATAATTTTAGTAAAGAATCAGAATTATTTTAAAATTTTTGTGTAGCTTTACAAAGTACCACGGAATCCCTACAGTGCAGATAGAAGCCATTTAGCCCATTGAGTGTGCACTGATCCGCTGAAGAGCATCCCACTCAAACCCACGTTATCTCTATAAACCTGCAATTTCCATGGTTAATCCACCTAGCCTGCACATCCCAGGACACTAAGGGACAATTTAGCATGGCCCATTCACCTAAACTGCATATCTTTGGACTGTGGGAGAAAAGGGAAACACCTGGCAGAAGTGCATGCAGACATGGGGAAAATGTGCAAACTCTACACAGACAGTCACCTCAGGCTGGAATTGAACCCAGGTCCCTGACACTGTAAGACAGCAGTGCTAACCTCTGTGCCACCCCGATGTACTTATACATTCGCGTGTAAAGGAATTATGACAGAAACAGAAAATTTTGATTGATTAGGAAACAGTAATTTGATGTACAATCACTGCAAGTCAAAAAAGTGAATTTATAAATAAAACTATTGGACAATATTGTTTATTGGTCCTTAAATATTCAGGGAAATTCTGGTTGGCAACATCTAATCAGTGATGCACTACAGCGATCAATGATGGGGCAATTTATACAAATGACTCAAGTGAAGGACTGATGATTATGGTTGCTAAATTTGTCAATAACACAAAGTTAGACAGGAAAGGAAGCTGTGAAGAGGAAATAAGGAGACTACCAAGGGAAAGTAGACAGGATAGGTGAGTGATTTGACAAAGATCTGGAAAATGGAAAATAATGTGGGAAAATGTGAAATTGCCCATTTTGGCAAGAAGAATTAAAAACAAACATACCACCAAAATGGAGAAAGATTGCAGAGTTGAGATGCAGAGAGAACCAGAGTCGTAGGGTATACTTTGTCAAAGGTTAGCATGCAAGTGCAGCAAATGATTAAGAAAGCTAATAGGATGCTTTTGTTCATTCAGAAGAGATCGAATACAAAAGATGAGAGTCATCCTTCAGGTCATGTGATACTACATCTGGAGTACTGTGTATGATATTGGTCTCCTTATTTAAGGGAGGATGCAAATGTATTGGAAACAATTACTGATACTTGGAATTGGGTGGGTTATCTTATAACAAATGGTGTGACAGGCTAGGTTTATGTCAGCTGTTTAGACGGGTGAGAGGTGACTTGATGGAATTATATATGATCCCAAGGGGTCTTGACAGGATGCATGTAGGATGTTTCTTTCTGTGGTAGAATCTAGAACTGAAGTCACTGTTTCAACATAAAAGGGTTGTCCATTTAAAACAGCATTAAGGAGAACTTTTTTTTTTCAAATTGTGATTGTAAGACTTTAAAATTCTCTTCCCAATAAGGTTGTGGCAGCAGAGTCCTTTAATATTTTTAAAAGCAGAGATGGTTTCTTGTTAAGTGAGGGAGTGAAAGGTTAATGGGGGAAACGCAGGAATGTGGAATTGAGGCCACACCAGATCAGCCATGATTTTTTAAAATGGTAGAGTAGGCTTGAAGGGCAAAGTTTGTTTGAATCATGCAACATTAGCCACATGCTTAACATCTTGCCATATAAATTGTGTTATAGAGCTAAACATTTAGCAAATTGCATCATTCCATTTTTGTCAATTATCTTTTCCTAACAACCTGTTCAGAGATAACACCCGCACAGATAACTCTTCCACCATACATACACATATCTCTAGCAAAAAAAAAGGTCTCAGAGGTCCAAATAATCGGAGCAACTCAGCTGTTGATTCGCCCATGCAAGTTTGTGTGCAAGTGCTTTTTGAGATAAAGAAACAACCAAGGTCAGTGGTTCAGGAGTCACATAGAAGGGAATCCTGGATGCAGAATCAAAGCATCAGTGTCTTTACTTCTAGATCACCTGGCTGCCGAACAATATGACTTTTTTTGTGATGATGTTGGTACAGCTCAATTCAAAAATTGTGCTTAGTGCCACTCAAAGAAATAACAAGTGAGCTGTCATGCACACAAACACAACCATGGAGTGGGGCACATATTCCCTCAATAATCCTCTTTTTTTAAAAACACTCTTAACTGGTTCAATTCCTACATTTGTCACATAGTCTACCCTGATCTATTCATGTGCAGTTACTTAGAGTCATACAGCAATCCATGTCAAACATAATCCCAAACTAAACTAGTCCCACCTGCCTCCTCCTAGCCCATATCCCTCCAAACCTTTCCTGTTCATGTACTTATCCAAATATCTTTTAAAATGGTAACTGTACCTACATCCACCACTTCCTCAGGAAATTCATTCCATGTGACTACCCATCTCCATACCCATGACTTGGCACACATTACTGGTATAGTATTGGAATACTATTCTGAAATAAATCCATTTCCAATTCCATTCTGAAAGATGCAAATAGTAATAACTAATAGTTTGAAGAATATTAACAACTCTGGCCAGAAGTTTCATGCCAACTGCAAATCAAGTCCAGCCCAACTCTTGTGACTCCAGCAGTTATTTTCAATAAGAACTTTAGTAATGTGACAACTAATGAAGAAATATTAGAAAGAATTGAATTGATCGTGTTGCCTATCAGTTTCAGTGTGAATTTTTTTTTAAACAGCAAATATTCTAAAAGCCAACGGTAGAATTCTAAAAGTAAATGCTGTAGTCATTATCAGTAGTCGACACGCCCTACTGAAGAGGTGCTGTAAAATTACGTATGAATAAACATAATATTCATTGTGGATAGAGGTTGAGTTAAATGTGGAACCCACCTAATTAATTAAAGAAAGCACATTATCATCCAGATAGCCAAACATACATCTAGATGATTTTTGATACTTATTGCAGTACACAATTTTCTATGCTTAAAGCCCTTAAAGCATAGCAGAGGTGACATATAAATGTAATCGGTATAACATGAATTAAAATCAGGACTGTGCAGAAATATGTATAATAAAACAACATGGTCTAAAACTTAGGCAAAGTACTAGTCCGTTACAGCCACTGACAATGAAAACTGTTAGTATTTTCACAAAAATTTATTTGCAGAAGCTCCAATCTTCAAAATTCCCTCCACATCATTGACTGGCTGTTCAGTATTCAATGAAATGGTATTTTCAAATGTATCCAGGTTTTAGAGTTGCAATCATTAAAGATTGGATTAAAACAGCATCCCAGTGGCCCAAACTGATTTCCAGGAGTGTAAACATTTATATTTCCCTCAACCTCAGTCAAAATTGCACCTTCACCTTTCCACCTGAGCATAGTACAAAATTCCATTCCCCTGACATGTTATAATACTGTTGTCCCATATACACACACAATAGGAAAACATCATGCTCACACATTGTATATTCAGCCAATTTCTCCACACATTTTTTAGAAACTTCATCCATTCATCCTCCTCCTTGCATCATAAAATTGTCTCCAGCACCCCACATATGCATTACAAAAATGACTCTGCATCACAAAGGCATCAAATGAATGCCTGTGCTGGCTCTTTGGCAGAGTTATCCAACTAGTTCTACCATCTCACCCTTACCCCATTGTCTGGCATAATTTGCCCTTCAAATATTTATATAATTGCTTTCTGAATGTCACTTTTGAATCTATTCCAACAACCCTTTCAGGGAATGGATTCCAAATCACAGTAGCTTGCATTGTAATAAACTATTTCCTCATGCTGCCTTTGGTTCATGTGCCTCAATATTAAATCACCTTAAATCTGTGCCCTCTTGATACCAGGCATTTTGCTACTGGAAACTTTTATTACTCTACTTGAACTGTTCATGGTTTTGAATACCTCTACTAAATCTCACTGTAAAATTTCACTGCTAAGGAAACCAACCTTAGTTTCTCAATAGAATGGATTCTTCATTTCCGGTACAATTCTAGAAAATCTCTCCCACCTGGTCTCCAAGATCTTAATATCCTTCCCGAAACATGGTGACTAAAATTCAATACAACACCTCATTTGAAATCTAAACACTGTCCACAAAGACTTATTTAGTTTAACTTCCTTACTTTAGTACCTATATCTATTAACAATGCCATGGATTCGAAATGCTTTTCTGAAAGAAATAACCATTTCAACTATCACTTACAAAGATATGTGCACGACCAAAGACTTTCTGTTCTTAGCTTTGCTAGTAATGATCACATCCAATGAAGAGTTAATCAAAACTTTAAAACTGTATCTTTAAATTACTCCTCTCCATTCTTCCTACCAAAATGTATCATTTCACATTTCTCTGCATTGCATTCAATCTGCCTTGTGTTTGAAATAAAGTATTTCCATAGTCTATTACTACCACCCTCCTATCTATTTATTATATCCAGAGTTTCTGTCGTTATCAGACGTTGAAATTATGCCCCATAGATCCAAGGTCCATCTGGTCAACATTGTTCCTAAACATCAACACCTGGAGAACAACACATTAACCTACAGTAAAGATCTATTTCACCACCAGAGATTTCTGTTCTTTAGCCAATTTAGTATTCACACTACTACTATACCTTTCATCATATAGATATATATTTTAGAAACAGGGCTATTGTAATGTTTTTGGAAGTGTATACATACACACGCGCGCGCGCGCGCGCAACATTCAAATAACTCAACCAAGTTAACCAAAGACCATTATCCTTTAACAAATGCGTGTTGTCTTTTACTTATTAGCACATACTTTTCCAATCACTCAATGTTATCTAAAAAAAATTCTCATGGCTGAACTGTAATTAATGGGTTTATCACATAGGATATAATATTTGCAGCCCTTAGGTATCACCAACACAAAAGTACAATGAAATAACATCCAGAGCCTCTGCAATTTCATTTGCCTACTTTACAAAACTGCAACCACTCTGCACCTGCAGTACAAAATTTGCATCCACTCAGTATCTGCAACACAAAACCTCCTGTACCTGCATTACAAAACAACATCTGTGGTTTCCATTGATCTAAACCAGGATTTAAATGCCTCCTAAAAACTTTAGAGATTGCCATCACAAGCCTGAATCGAAAGAAATGCAACCCTGACGCTTCAAATACAGTGCACCAAAAACGCCCACCCGCCAAAAGCACACAAAGTGCCGCCTTTGTTTGCTTCCGCCCATCCTACCCTGATGTAGGGGGAGGGGGAAGGGCAAAACTAGGGCGGGGAACGCGTCCATACAGATTGCGCCAATCGCACATGCGTGACAGCCCAGCCATACGAGCTGAAGTCCTCGTCCCCGCCACCCAGCGAGTTTATCAGGAGAGAAACTACAACCCCCAGCATGCTCTGCGCACCGCCCCCGCCATTCCAGTCCCACGGCCACAGATCCAATCAGCTTGTGGATCGAGCTCGGAACGTTAAGTCTCCGGGTTCGTTGGTGCTGTCGCCGGGTTCGAGGTTCCGCCTCCTAGCTCCATTTCCGTCAATCAAGAGGAACCTGATTATTCCGTCCTACGCAAACAGCCATTCGTGGAAAGAAAGGGCCAGCCCTGCCTTGTTCTGCCTACATTTTGTATTGGCCTTATTTTTTTCCCTTCTTAAGCAATGCAGAATGAGTGGTACGTAACCCTCCCTCTATCCCTCCCTCCTTAAAAAAACAAGAGGGAAAAGGTCAATTTACCTTGGTGACAAGCTTTCTGCTAATTGATCAGCCTGACACCAAGAATCTACAGTAGTGAGTTGTCTTGAGACAACCCTCTTTTGGGTGTTACTTTGTATCCACTGGGTCGGGTTTCAAACCACGTTTCTGTTTTTTCCTCCCCTCCCTTCCTGGGGAATTGATGGGTTGATTGAGACAACTATGTGAAAGTAACGTGCAGTTCACAAAAAAATGAACTTATTTTATTACGATTATTTGTATTTTTTTGTTCACAGATCAAAAGGAGGAAAGTATGGCCACCCTAACTGAAGGAGGGAAACCTGGTGAATATTTGCAAATCAAAACATCAGGCTCACAGGTAATGGAAACTCCATTTTCAAATCCAGACTTCTAATATATGCTTGTAATAATTTATTTTTGTGTGTTTAGATGAAAATGCTTTCTGTGCTACAACTACTGCTGCTCCTGAACTAATGTTGCTAACCACTTGTCTCTGTTGCATTTGTACGTGAAGCCATTTTTCTCCCGCAGATCTCAGCAGCTACTTCCTGATGAAGCAAACTAGAAATGTACGCTTTTTAAATTTGTTGTAACGATCGAAATGCAACTGTTTTGTCGTTAATTGCTCTGTACTTCCTGAGTGAAGCCCCTTTTTTGTGCTAATGTAAATTCACACCCACTCTTTCCTTTCTAAACCCGCCCACTGTGTGTGTCTATGTGGGTAGGACACCCAGCCCTCTCCTCTCGCCCTCCTCGCAGCCACTTGCAGCAAGATCGGATCCCCGGGGCCGGCGGAAGGGGCGGCCGTCGCCGCCTCCACCGCGCTCCAGGGTGGTCAGCTCGTTATCGACCAGGGCTCGGGAGCGGTCCATCAGCAGCAGCAGCAGCAGCAACAACAACAACTCGAATTGGTCACCGCTCAGCTGTCGGGAAACGGCTGGCAGATCATCGCCGCCGGGC
This sequence comes from Rhincodon typus, assembly GCF_021869965.1. Taxonomy (NCBI): domain Eukaryota; kingdom Metazoa; phylum Chordata; class Chondrichthyes; order Orectolobiformes; family Rhincodontidae; genus Rhincodon; species Rhincodon typus. The sequence goes on from NC_063333.1 coordinate 80,722,278, forward strand.
CCTCAACGACGAAAGAAGGCGCGGTTCAGCAGCAAGGGGCGTCGGCGGCCACGACCGGCGGCGAAGGAGAAGGCGGCGGCGACGGCGGAGGCGGCAGCAGCAGCAACAACAACGACGGAGGCGGCAATAACGGTACCAGCGGACAGGATGTCCCGGCCGGATCGCCCAACCGCATCCGGCCTATCGTGTCGGCGGCCGGTCAGTACAACGTGGTGCCGGTGCAGAGCCTCCCGAACACGGCCATGGTGGTGAGCGCGGGCTCCGGGGCGGTGGTGGCGGCCTCCTCCTCGTCGTCGTCTACCTCGTCCTCCGGCCTCCAGTACCAGGTGATCCCGGCGGCGGGGGCCGAGGGGCAGCAGCAGTCGATCCAGATCGTGTCGGCGGGGAGCCTGCTGGCCCCGCCGAGCCGGAGTTCCTCTCAGGCCGGGTCCCTGGCTAACACCGTGCCCATCCAGATCCGAGCGGCCGGTACCGGCAGCGGCGGCGGTGGCCTGTCCATCCCTCTGCAGTTACAGGGTGTTCACATTTCCGGAGCTCAGGCTCAGATGGTCGCCACGCTGCCCATTAATCTGGGAGGCGGCGTGACTCTGGCCGTGCCCATCAACAACATGGCGGCGGCCGGAGGAGGATCCATTCAGTTCGTCCAACCTTCCGGGGATGGCGGCCTCTCCAACGGCGGAGCTCAGGCCTTGTCCACGCCCATCTCCGGCGGAGCCTCGGCGGTGAACAACACGCCCGAATCTCCACCTCCCCAGGCTCCACCGGCCTCTTCTACAGCCAGCACCGCCTCCCCGTTGTCCGGAGGCACCGCCGCCGCCGCCGCCTCCTCCTTGCTCCAGCCCTCGGACGCCGTCTTCAGCGAGCCGGTGGGAACCGAAGAGGAGCCGCAGGCCTCCGCCGCCGCCGAAGGGGAGGGGGACGCCGCTCAGCCCAACGGCCTGCAGAACCTTCCAGAAGCGGGTCAGCAGCTCCAGCTGCCGTCTCCCCTCCAACAGCAGCAGATCGTCCAGGCGCAGATCCCGCAGCAACAGGCCGTCGCCACCATCCAAGGCCAGGCCCTGCAGGCTGTCCAGCCCCAGACCCTTCAGCTGTCCACGCTGCAGAATCCCACTCAGGTCATCATTCGCGCACCGAGCATCACACCGTCTGGGCAGATAAACTGGCAAACCATACAGCTGCAGAACATCCAGAACCTTTCAAATGTACAGATCCAGAATGCCCAACAACTGACTGTGACCCCAGTGTCTTCAAGTAACTCTGGTGAAACAGCGATTGCCCAAATTACCCCTGTAACTGTTACTGGTGGTACCATTAATCTAAGTGCTGCGCAACTTGCCTCTGTTCCTAACCTTCAAACAGTCAACATTGGCAGCTTGAGTTCAGGAGGACTTCAGGTGCAAGGAATACCAGTGGCCATCGCCAATCTAACAGGTATGCCTATATTTGTCAACTATTTTACATTTTAGATTACAAATATGTTTAAATTACTTAACATTGGCATGGTTTATATCAAGTATTTGTTTTTTTTTAAAAATCAAAATATCTACAAATTACTTGTCGAATATGTTGCACGTTGTATAAACTAAACTTGGAAGCTTTTGGCTTAGAGAAAGGGGAGTGGGGTGGGTGTTGGTGGTGGTTATGTATGGTGTAGGGGAATTGTGATTTCAAAAAGTGACCTTGTTTAGGACAGCTACAATTGTATGTGCAATTCACAATGAAATATAGGATTAGTTTATTCCTGAAATACTGAAGTTGAGTTTCTGTGAAGTCTTTGCTCTGAATTTACATTTTGCAGAAAATTTTTTCTATAATAGTGTTGGCAAAAGGAGTGTGTCAACCTTCGGGGAAGTAAGTTCCAAATAACCTGATCTTTTTTGTTTCTTGCATAGTGTTATTTTGTTCATTCAGATTTATACTTAGGCATTTAATTGCACTCTACCTGGTTAAAAAGGAGATAGTAGGAACTGCAGATGCTGGAAAATCTGAGATAACAAGGTGTAGAGCTGGATGAACACAGCAGGCCGAGCAGGAAGGCTGACGTTTCGGGCCGCAACGTCAGCCTTCCTGCTCCTATGATGCTGCTTGGTCTGCTGTGTTCATCCAGCTCTACACCTTATTATCTGTGGTTAAAAAGGAATTGCCTTATCAAAATATGCAGCAAAACATTTTTATGGGAACTGGGCTAAGCTATACATTTCCTTCTGTTGTATTAAGTCACGGATATGATGCTCTACAATACAACCTATACAAAATTATTTTCCCAACACTTGCACCTTTTTCAAGTTGAATCTTTCTACATCAGTAATGTTTTTATTCCTGTGAGCACGGCTGTTTGGATTGTACTTCAGAGATAGCTAGAACTGCAGATGCTGGAGCTGGAGGAACACAGCAGGCCAGGCAGCA
>NC_063333.1:80725083-80752776 GCF_021869965.1 Rhincodon typus
TGAAGGGTCTAGGCCAGAAACGTCAGCCTTCCTGCTCCTCTGGTGCTGCTTGGCCTGCTGTGTTCATCCAGCTCTACACCTTGCTATCTCTTTTCCATCTCAAAGTAGCTTTTACTGCAGAGGGAGCCGCCTCTCTTTTTTCCCCCCAACTATCTGAGAACCAATCACATCATTAGCAGGGAGAAGACGTTTTGTCGTTAATAATTTAGGCACTAGTTCACAAGCCATCCGCTACCAAAGCTCTATTTCTACACAACCCTTTGACTCCGGTTCATCTGCAACCTCTGTTAAAAGCCACAGCTATGCAAACTGTTTGCAATGTGTATCAGTATTTGCTTTTAATCCTGCAATAAACCTTGTAACCCCTGGTTTTAAAACTGTTCTTCTCTGATTTCAGCCCACAATTAAAATGACACCATAAAAAGACACCATCTTCGCACAAGTGGTGTGTTCAACATGGAGTATTGATTCATCAGCCAAGGAACAGGCAAAACATTGTAATCAGGAGGTTTCTGTGCCCATGTTGAATCTGATGTCATGAAACTCTGTATCTGGAATCAGTTTTGAGGACTCCATGGCAACTCTGTCCTTCTCCTATACTGCTGTGTCATCACCTCTGCTGGTTCTGTCTTGTGGTTTGGTCATGATGGGTTGGTCAAGGATGGTGGGAATATTGTCTGAGACATTGAGTAAGATATGATTTCATGTGTATGACTGTTGCATAACTAATCGGAGACAGCTCTCCCAACTTTGTCAGTAGCCCCAAGATGTTGGTTATGAGTACTTTGCATGGTCAACGGGGCTGAGTTTTCTGTTGGCATTTTCAGTGCATGTCTGTGGTCTGTCCAGTCTCACTTATTAGGTTACTTCTTTTATAATGCATTTGCAGCTGTGATTTAAGCATCATATACACATCCCCTATGTATCAGACATATACAGTGGATAGGAGGTTTGTAGTCATTCCAAGACACTTCTCATGGAAACCAAGGAAGAAGTCTGTAAGAACTAGTCGACAGAAGATCTCATGGTAATGCCATCTTTTATCCTCAACCATACCACCAAAAGCAGGCTGTCATTAATTTTGTTCTGTTCGAGACACTTCTTTTTTGCTTTGCAAATTCCAACCAGTTCTTAACATTTTCAATTTGTGGTGAAACACTTTGGAATATTGTGAGGCTGTGAAAGATCCTATGCAAATGTATATTAAACTTTAATCTGCAAGTACTAAGTATATAATAGAAGGTGTAGTAACTGGGCACCATAATGAATAGGGAGCCTCATTATTAATACATCTTCAAAATGGTCTAGGGATTTTTTTTGTAAGAGGACTTGCAATTAACATGATACCTGGAATAAGTTGTTTTTTAAAATTTGGAACAAGATGCAAGGGGGACATTGCAAAGCCAATGAATGATGGCACCACTTTCCAGGTGACCATATTATGCAGCAGACAGGTGTTTTATGTTGGTTTATTTGAATAGCCTTCTCTTATTTTAACTGGCATTGAAACTAATCATCAACATAAATCAGATAATTACTTGCATTGAAGTATACCAAACAACAGTTTCAGCAAGAAATCTGCCTGATTTTTGTCCGAGTTTTTTTCAGGAAGTAAAGTTCTAAGTGAATTGTGAAAACATTGATACATTGTAACTAAATTCCCTCATTTAAAAACAGTTGGCAGAATTCTACGTGTACAGTTGCTAACCAAATCCAAAGTAATAAGATTCCACGATAAAATCAGGTATTCGTCTATGAAGTTGGCTAGAGGCAACAGATAATGAAGTGGGAGAGGGAAGGATAGTGCTGAGTGGTGGACCCAAGGAAATGCCAGATTCACAAGTTTTAATGTTAGTGACACAACTGGAAAAATTTTGATAGTGATTTGGAGGTGTTAGCAAGGGGAAAATTTGAGCTTTGAATTTCACCATAGGAGCACAGTTGTATTTCTCCCGCTCTTGTGTGAAGCGTCACATTCCGGAGAATGGCTTTTGACTTTAGGACGACAATAGTACCTGCATTGAGAACAACCCTAAAACACCTAAGCAATGCCTTAAACTGTTTTACACAAGGAATTGTTTTGAAAATGTCTCACTGAACATCATGATTGTGTGGTTATATTGCACAGACTAACACAAAACTTGTTATTCATAACTGCGTGCTTACTTTGAAATCGCTTTTTTGTTTAAAAAGCCAGTGGTTTGAAGTTATCTTGGATGGGTGAAATTTTACATTTTTTTGTGAACTGCAGTTGTGTTCGGGTGTTAATAGGGTTAGCTTATCTCTGTTTACAATTAATTTCAGCATGACTTTAGAGAGGGACGAAATCAACTTGGATTCTTGCAAGCCAACATATTTTGATCTAAAGTACATTGTGTATGATTCTTGTACATGATGCCTACCACAGGTAAATTGTCTAACATTCACAATCTGCACCAAGGAATGAAAAATGGTCACAAAAATGGAAGTTACTGGAAAAGCTCAGCAGGTCTGGCAGCATCTGTGGAGAAAAAAAGTCAGTTAACGTTTCGGGTCCGGTGACCCTTCCTCAGAACACAAGTTGACCAAAACCTCAATTTCTCTCATCATCCAGCATTCCCCTCCCCTACTAGCCTTGCCTTTCACCCTAACAGGAACTTACTGTCTCCGGACTCTCATTTCTCATTTTGAAGGCTTCCCATTTTCCAGCCCTCCCCTTTAGCTGTGAGTATCCGCCCCAGTCAACTTTTGAAAGTTCTTGCCTAATACCGTCAAAATTGGCCTTCCTCCAATTTAGAACCTTAACATTTAGATCCAATCTATCCTAATCTGTCACTATTGTAAAATTAATAGATTTATGGTCACTGGCCAGAAAGTGCTCCTCCACTGACACCTCAGTCACCTGCCCTGTCGTATCTCCCAAGAGTAGGTCAAGTTTTGCACTTTCTCTAGTGGGTCCATCCACACTTAACAAATTCCTCTCCAGCCAAGGACTAAACACTATGGCAGTTCTAGTCTATGTTTGGAAAGTTAAAATCCCCTACCCTAACCACCCTATTATTCTTAAAATCAACTGAGATCTCCTTACAAATTTGCTTCTCAGTTTCTTGCTGACCATTGTGGGGGCCCATAGTATAATCTCAATAAGGTGATCATCTCTTTCTTATTTTTCAGTTCCACCCAAATAACTTAACCGGACGTATTCCCAGGAATATCCTCCCTAAGTACAGCCGTAATGTTATCCCTAACCAAAAAAATACTCCCCTCCACTCTTGACCCCCTACCCCCTTTTATTATCCTTCCTTGTAGGATCTATACCATGCAACAATAGGCTGCCAGCCTTGTCCATCCCTGAGCCACATCTCTTTAATTACTGATATCCCAGTCCCACATTCCCAACCATGCTCTGAGTTTATCTGCCTTACCTGTTAGGCATCTTGCATCAAAATAAATGTAGTTTAATTTTTTAGTGCTACCTCATTTCTTGCTTTGTTCGTGCCTACCCTGTCTGACTTGCTCCTTTTCCCAACTATACCAGTCTCAGGCTGAACTCTGTCATTGCTATCTCCCTGGGTGCCAAAAATACCACGCGCGCGCACACACTCCCACTCACTCACCCACCCACTTACTAGTTCAACTCCTCCCCAGCAGCTCTAGTGAACCTCCCAGCCGGTACATTAGTCCCCTTCCAATTTAATCTGCCCTGTTTATACAGGTTACCTCTACTTCGGAAGAGATTCCAATGATTCAAAAAGTGTGAATTCTCACCTGCACTGGCTCCTCAGCCATGCATTCATCTGCTCTATTCTCCTATTCCTACCCTCACTAGCTTGTGGTGCCAGGAGTGATCCAGATATTACTATCCTCTAGGACCTACTTTTTAAATTCTTGCTTAACTTCCTTTATTCTGTCCTTTAGAATCTCATCCTTATCTCTTCCTGTGTCGTCAGTTCCAATGTGTACAACGACCTCCTGCTGGTCCCTCTCCCCTTTTGAGAATATTCTACATCCTCTCTGTTACATTCTTGATCCTGGCACCAGGGAGGCAACACCATTCTAATGTCTCGCTGTCAGCTGCAGATATGACTGTCTGTGTCTCTGATTAGAGAGTCCCCTATCACAATTGATCGCTTGGAACCTGACGTACCCTTCGTTTCATTAGAGCCTGTCTCAGTACCAGAAACCCAGCTGTCAGTGCTACATTCCCCTGAGATTGCATCGCCCCCTACATTTCAAAACCAGAGACGTGTTTGAGATGGCGATAGCCACAGGAGACTCCTGCATTACCTGCCTTCCTCTCCTGTCATTCCTGGAGGTAATCCATCTACCTGACTATCTTCGGTTTATCTCCCTTCCAGCAACTGCCATCCACCACACCCCCAGCTCCTGTAATTTCTTCATTGCTTCTAACTGGCGCACTAACCTGTCCATGCGATCCGAAAGGATTCGTAACCAACCACACTCCCTGCAGACATAATCAGCAGTAACGTGGAGACTCTCCCTAATCTCCCACATCCAACAGGAAGAGCACATCACTACTAAAGGCCATCTTTGCACCTTCACAATCCAGACTCGGAAAATACAGCTCTATAGACTGCAGGCTAACTTAATGGCTATGTTTTTTATATTTTTAAAGTTATTGTGATTTCCTCCTATCTTGCCACTTTCAGTAATCTGAACATAGATACACCCAGGTCACCATGCTCCTACATCCCTTTAGAATTGTTGACCCTATTTTCTATTTCTTTTGAGTTCTTTCTACCAAAGTGCATCACCTCTCACTTCTCTGCCTTGAATGTCATCTGTCACCTATCCATCCACTCCACAAACTTGTCAGTGTCCTTTTGGCGTTCCATTCCATCTTTGTCTCAGTTTGCAACTGTTCTAACTTTAGTGTCATCTGCCAACTTGGGGCTTTTCCCATGTACAGCAAGATCAAGATCGTTAATATATAACATGAAAACTAAATATCCCAATACAGACCTTGAGGAATTCCACTACAAACCTTCCTCCTGCCCAAAAAAATCTCTTGACCATAGACCAAAGATGTGAAGGTTAGGTGGATTGGCCAATGGGAATGTAGGGTTACCAGGATAGGGTGGGGTGGGATGCTCTTTGAAGTGTCATTGTGGACTTAATGGGCTGGATGGTCTGTCGGTTGAAGCTGCACTTGAATTTAGTTGATGAAGTTATGCCGAATTGTGCATCATCATACAGATGCAATCAGGTTACACCCTGCCTTCTGCTCTTGCTGGTAGGGCCCTTCAATACATAAAGTTAACAAATCACAATTGGAGGGCTTACTGCTATATTTTTTTTTGAGTGCTAAAGGAAAATGAGGGAGGAAGACAAAGAATGTTTCCTCTTGCATCATTCAGTTGCATACATTGGTCTCTGCTATTGCAGCTGCTTGGCCTCCCTTGGTCATTTGGGGAAGCCCATACAATCTGGGAAATTAAATGAGTGGAGACCCAGAGCGCCTTTATGCCCAAAGAAGTGGCAGTCCCCAAGAACAAAGGTAATGAAATAGGTTCCTATTTAAATGAATACTACCAGTACAAAATTTTTAATAACAGTTCCATTTTTATTTCAGAAATTCAGGTTTTAACATGTGTAGAACACTCAGTTGTGCTTGGCAGTTTTGGAACCTGCACTGTAGTTTGCTTAGTGATTTTGGGAAATTGGCTTAACTACTGCATGTTTGCAATTCAACTTGTAACTAAAAGGTCTAATTTCTCACTGTCAGCTTCAGTGGATCAGTGTTTTACTAGGTCATCAGTAATCTCTTATTTGAAAATGTTGAGATCTTTTATGGAGAATTGCACCTGAGTCTTAGCCCTACTTTTTTTTTTTGAGCTGCAGAGCTTATTTTTAACTACAGAGTACTGCTTCCCTAATCTTTCCTATTGAACAGTGTGTTATGCATGTGTTGATTTGTCAAAGCTTCACTTACACTTCAAAGACATGGGTACATTTAAGATAAATTTGACACTTTGTTCACCTATTTGCATTTTCCTATTTGAAACTTAGCTAATTAAAATAGTTTGTTAGTAGAGGCGCAGCCTGGTATATCCATTATGTTTATTAACCCCATTAAATTTTGAGAAGAAAAATTGATGATTTAGGTGAGGCTGCAAGACTACCTGGGTTGCTCTTGCGGAGAGATGGCCTGTACACCAGGCCAGTGGCCTCCTGTGATGTAACTAGTCTGTTAAATCATCATTGAGTCTGTGGTTCTATCAGTGTATAAGACCCTACTGTTTTCCTTTTTTGCCTCATCTAGAGCCTCTAACTTGGCTAACCATATTTACTTCCTCCAACATCTCTCTACCATTGCCAAGCTGGGTGGGAGTAAGTTTCCATTCTTTTCATTCAGTCTTGGCCAGGGAATCACTTGCAGTGGCTTCTTTCTTTTCCTGAACTGTTACCTTGGTTATCCTCCAAGGATCTACCTTTAGCCCCTCCTGTTTCTCATCCACATGTTGTCTGTTGCTTACATAACCTGAAAACATCTGTCACCTTTCAATATGTACACTGAATTTTATCTCGCTACTATTTGTAGCTACTGCCCAATTCCTGACTTGTCACACTGCTCATCTAATGTTGGATGATTGGAAATTTCCTCCAATAAACTAGAACTCTGAAGCTATTCTCAGTGATCCACCTGCAAATGCTCACTGATTTCATCTGACATTTTTCCAAGGCTGATTCTGTTTTTTTTTTTTTTTTTTTTTTTTTTTGGAAATTTTAATGTTGCTTCTGACGACATGCTCATGCCATCAGTACAGCATCTGTACATCAGTCTATAACAGCTCACAGTTCTAACCTACTTTGCCTAGTCTGCCACAGAAACAAACTCCACGCCTTTGTTACCTATAGACTAACCGCCGCAACATGATCTTGGTCTCTAATCTTCAATCCTCTGTAATAGTGAAGTCAATCAAAATTCTGTTGCTCAAGTCCCAATTCTCATCAACCCATCAGTGTTTGCTGACTTGCGTTGACTGCCAATTGGTGAATGCCTCAATTTATCTTTTGAAAAATCTTAGCCATGTTTATAAACAATTCCATGGCCCAACCTTCACCTAATCTCAACTTTTCCAGCTCTACAGCCAGTATTCCCTCTAAGCGTTTGTAGGTGTGCTTCCATGTAGCAAGCAGAATGTGACGTGCAGGGAACAAATAGGCTGCACGCGTGCACGATTGTATATATCTCTTAAAGGGACCATACTCGTCTTCAAGCCAGTTTTTTTTTAGATATGTTTATTGAATTCTGGCCTTTTGGTGGCCATGCCTTCAACTGTCTGGGCTCCAAGCTCAGGAATTTCCCACCTAACCTTCATTGCTTCTGTACATGCCTCCTTCTAAAGTACTCCTTTTAAAGCCTACTCTTGACCATGGTTGTCTGCTGTAATTTTATTTTGTGGTTTGTTGTTTTTTTTTATAATGCTTGTGATGTTTTACTATGTTAAAGGTACTATATAAATATTGTTCTTGTTGAATCTATCTTATTTCTTTGTGCTTTAATAAACTCTTGGTATCCTGCATATACAGTATCAGCAATGTTTTGAGTTCAGCGAATTGTGATGCACTCAATAGTTAGACATTTGACTTACTAAGATGACAGTTCCACCGAAATTTCAAAGAACATGGCCCAGATCTTTCATTAGCAGCACAGACAGTATTTGCATGGCCCACTCATGTGGAATTCTAATGCAGCTGACATTGCAGGAATTGCCTGGGAATTGGAAATTTTTGATGAAAATTGTCTGTGTCTGGTACCCTTAGGAAAAATCCTAGCTCTGAATTAGAGTCTGAAACTTTGGATGCTTCTGGCTGGCTTACCTGAATAGGTAGCTCGCAAATGTTAAAGAAGTTAAATCTGCTCTTAACTCCTGGATAACTATAAATCTGACTCCTGACACTGACTAAACCCAAACCTCAACAACCAAATGGCAAATAGCCACCTGCTGGAGCCAGTCTTCTACTCCAGGTCCAACTGAACAGCCTTTTTGGCACAGACTTCTCAAAACTTTTCTTGTTCCATGTCTCTTGGTTTCATTTCTGCCTCCTCTGTACCCGTGCACCTCCTACTCTCAGTCTTGGCAAAGGCTGCTGATGGCAAAAGGTAGATTTTGAGGCTGTTCAAAGTTTTTTGCAGTTTTGCTCCCTCTCACTCCTACATCCTATTATGTGTTCCATTTTTAATTATTGCTTATTCCTTTAAACTTGGTTTGTGCATAATTTTTTTTTCCCTTGACAGTTTTCTTTTTAGTTTTGTTCAAAGTTATACTTGTGAAATGTTCACAGAAAATTGGCTTTAGACTCACACAGAAGTAACTAGTTTATATAATACCAATAGTCAATCTGCCAGTAATAACAGCAAAAGAGGAAGATCATAAATTGATGTTGGGCACCAGAATCACAAGTTGAGGTCTCTGATGCATTTGCCTACCACATAATAAATCAAATTTTCTCATTCTTTCTAGGGTCAGATATTTGAAAATCACCACTACATAGAATAGAGTTGATACCCTAACTCTATCCCTGCATGAAAGTAAGATTTCATACTACAGAGTTACAAAGTTGGGTTGTAACTTAAATTTAGCTGCTTAATAAGATAGATGAGTTCAAGGCTTAGATTGACGTGTGGAGTGTAATATTATTGGCATCATAGATGTGTCATTGAAGGAGAGACTGGATTGGCAACTGGACATTCCGGAATACAGGACCTTTAGGCAATGTTGTTGGTGGAAGCGGGGGGAGGTGGCGGTGGTATTAAAAAAGTTGTGTTGTGTTGTGTTGTATTATTAGTTAAGGAAATAGCTACTGCAGTGCGGTGGGACAGTAACATGGAAGCATCTTCAAATGAGACTTTGTGTGGCGTTTAGGAAGAAAAATGTGGTAGTCACATTGCTGGGAGTAGACAGGCAGTAGGAAAGCAGATAGACAATTCGACAATTCACTGAGGGGTGGTGGTAGTGGTAGATCATGGACCATAACATTTCCAACATTAATCGGGATAGTCACAATCAAAGGGTCTAAAGGAGGCCAATTTCTTGAAATGGATTCCAGAGAGCGTTTTAATGTCAACGTCTAGAAGGTCCAACAAGGAACAACACAGTGCTGGACCTAATTCTGGGGAATGAACCAGGCGGATGGTAAAGGTGATAGTGGGGATCTGTTTTAGTGATAACAACCCAACATTGTACAGTTTAAGATTATTATGGAAAATGAAGAAAAAATGATTTGGAAAACTCAGTTTTGGATTGGGGGAAGCCAGATTTTATCAAAATAAGGCAGGATCAGGCCAAAGTGGACTGGGAACAGCTACTTGTGGGAAAATCTATAATGGAATATTAGGAGCAGGTGGAGGCATTAAAAAGGAAATGAAGGTTGTAGAAATCTGGGATGCACTACCATGCACTAGTAGCAATGAGTAACCTCAACCTTTTGGAAAGTACTTGGATGAGCATGTGCAGTGTCATAACATTCAAGGCTATGGGCCAAGTGGCAGAAGGTGGGACCAGTGTAGATAGGTCTGTGTGGACTCAATGGGAGGAAAGGTGGTTTCTGAATTATATGACTCTAATAATAGTGCAGTGTATTTCACCGCCATGAAACTGGATAACGCTGGCATGTACCGTATTTGTAATCTTTACAAAGGTTAGAACTGTATAGAGTTTAAGCATTGCTTAATATTCAATTAAACTAGACTACAACAATCCCTTTTATTATTGAGTACAATCACTTTTTTTTAGTGTCAAAAATGGTATATTGGCATTTCAATGGTGTAAGGATAAACCAAAACATCTTCTTATTTTCAGTAATAGCAGATCATGCTTGGCATAGCTGCTGTTTGAGTGTTTTGTGACCAAACTAAATGCTAAAAATTACTTACTGTTGTGGTATGGGTGCTGCTGACCAGATTATGCTTCATTGTTCAAAGAGTCAACCATATCATGTGGCAATGGAGTCATAGTGCATGGAGATGCTAGTGACAAATACTTTGTTTGTCTACTCCTTACTTTCAGATGAGGAATGATAGTACTTCTCTTCACCTTACTTTCTATGCATAATTTGCTTTTAAAAAAAGACTTAGACATTGAGTATGACCGTAGGAATAGCAGGGCTTGATTTATAGCGTACTGCCACACTGGGTGATAACAAAGTTTGGCAGCTCTTGGTCCAGGATTCAAAGTGGATTGGATTTGGATTGGAACTAGAAGCAACAAGGATTTGCATGTGGTGGAGGGAAAACACCAGGCTTTGTACTGCGTTTAAGGCACGGCATTGGAAATGGCAAAGGATTTCCTGCAGGTGGCGGATTTATTGCTGACAGTCTTGAAGGAAATGTCAAAATCAAGGGTGATTAGTTTGACAGGTAATCTGGAGATAGCATTACCTGACCGTTTAAAGGGTGAGCTAATTGACGTTCTAGTACAGCACTTGGGTTTTGAGGATACATAAAGAGGGTCAAGTACCTCAGGCATTGAAATGCTGGAATTGGATGACATGCAATTATATTTGAAATGGCTGAAGGGTGAGGAGAGGGTGGCAGGAAAAGATTAAGAAAGGGAGATGCAGTTAAGAAAGCATGAAATGGAAATGAAAATACCATTATTAGAAATACGAAGGAAGGGAGAAGAGAGAACGTGAATATTAAACTAAAAAAAGGTGCAGTTGAATCTGGAGATGCTAGATCCTAATGCAGGCACCAGTGGTGAGCATGAGTCACAATTTGAGATCCAGTAAGGAAATGTTTAAGTTTGCACAGTATTACAGGAACTTAAAGAAAAGGATGTGGAAGCATTCTTCTAGACAGTTGAGAAAATAGCTGGGCAAAGAGGTTTGGACACTGTTTGTGCAATTTTCCTGCCAACGTATAATCAACAAAGTGGTCCGTTTTCTTGGGACTATGATGTAAGCAGCCAGCATAGTCTTAAATACAGGTTAGTGCCTGAGGCATATAGGCAAAGGTTTAAGGAAGCAGGCTGGGCATACCTACATTGAAATTTGAAAAGGTTAAGCAAGCAATTTTGAGAGGTTTAATAAGAACATTGGAAGGTGAAATCACATATGAAACTCTGACTTTTTAAACCTCCTAAGAGAATAACCTATTTTCTGTATAAAACTCATTTGAGATTAGAGTTGTACCTGAGATCGGCAGCAATACTGGCTGACGTTTGTACGTTAACCCATAAAATCCTTTTTCTAACATCGTTGTGAATCCAAAAGGGACAAAAAATGGGACAGTAGAAGGAAGACAAGTAGCCAAATATGCAGTTGATAGCTCGGCATGTCCCCAGATTGCCATCTCTGATCAGAAAGTGAAGTCTTAGGTTGGGGGTGGAAATTGGAAACCAAGATGTTTCCATTCCAACAAGGTGTGATACGTTTGTTCAAATGCTGAAAGTTGAAATGGAAAGCCATGAACTTACTAAAGTTCTTAAGGATGAGTGAAAAGGCCATGGATCTGATTTGTAGCTTTTAATTACAGTTAAAAGACTGAAGGTAGACAATGTTGAGTGTAAAAGTAATACATAGATGAGAAATTTAAAGGCTTTTTATCTAAAGGGAAGATAATCAATTTTTCAAAGGAAGAATCCAAATGTATAACTCTTCTAATGGGTGCAGGGGTTACCCACACTCTCTTGCTGGAAAAAGATTTTTTGCCTTCCATACGGTTCGTTTGAAACCCAAAATGTTGGTAAATGGGATAGGTTAAGAATATTCCCCAATTCCATAGTACAAAGTATAATTGGACTGTAACTTGTCTGCACTAGTTAAGAAATTGCCTGTATGATTTGTCAGGAGTGAGTGTTGTAGCTTCACCTATTATCACAGAAACTTCAGTTGAGGCTAAACAAATGAAACAGTTGGAAGAACAGGTTCTGGCGATTGTTTCATGGTGTGTCCTGACCAAAGCAGTGGCAAAACTAAGTCCACCATTGGAGTTGACAGTAATACTGCAAGCAGATATTGGGGTTGCTGGAACTTTATTTAAGAATGAGAATAGTTAAAAAGAGGTATTTGTCATGTCTTAATTGAGGCTCAGGAATCAGATGCAGAGTTAAGTAAATTAGCAAAGACAGCTTACACTGAAGCCAAGGCAGGAAGAAATCCAGAGTGCGGTTTATTAAAAATGGAGTTTTGATGAAGTGGAGACATCTCTCAGACCTGCAAACAAAGAATGGACAATTGTTCATTGTTAGTGGTACTGCTCTGATGTCACAACGAGATTGCGAGTAGCGTATAAAGTTCCTGTGGCAGGGCATACAGGAATACGAAAAATACAGACATCGAGAAACAGGTATTTTGCATGGCAGGCAAATGTAATACAGTGAATGAGGTAAGACTGATAAATTAAAGTGTTTATTTTAATGCAAGAAGCCTGACATTGTAAGGCAGATTAACTTGGGAAAGAACAAAGAAAATTACAGCACAGGAGCAGGCCCTTCGGCCCTCCAAGCCTGCACCGATCCAGATCCTCTATCTAAACCTATCGCCTATTTTCCAAGGATCTGTATCCCTCTGCTCCCTGCCCATTCATGTATCTGTCTAGATACATCTTAAATGACGCTATTGTGCCTGCCTCTACCACCCCCACTGGCAACGCATTCCAGGCACCCACGTAAAGAACTTTCCACGCATATCTCCCTTAAACTTTTCCCCTCGAAATCATGACCGCTGGTAATTGAGTCCCCCCACTCTGGATAGCAAGAAGCTTTTTCCCCACCCTGTCTATACCTCTCATGATTTTGTAGACCTCAGTCAGGTCCCCCCTCAACCTCCGTCTTTCTAATGTAAATAATCCTAATCTACTCAACCTCTCTTCGTAGCTAGCGCCCTCCATACCAGACAACATCTTGATGAACCTCCTCTGCACCCTCTCCAAAGCATCCACATCCTTTTGGTGATGCGGCGACCAGAACTGTACACAATATTCCAAATGTGGTCAAACCAAAGTCCTATACAACTACATCATGACCTGCCAACTCTTATACTCAATAGCCTGACGGATTGAACGAAAGCATGCCGTATGCCTTCTTGACCAGTCTACGGACCTGCCTTGCCACCTTCAGGGTACAATGGACCTGAACACCCAGATCTCTCTGTGCATCAATTTTCCCCAGGGCTTTTCCGTTTACTGTAAAGTTCGCTCTTGAATTGAATCTTTCAAAATGCATTACCTCGCATTTGCCTGGATTGAACTCCATCTGCCATTTCTCCGCCCAACTCTCCAATCTATCTATATTCTGCTGCATTCTCCGACAGTCCCCTTCACTATCTGCTACTCCACCAATCTTAGTGTCATCTGCAAACTTGCTAATCAGACCATCTATACCTTCCTCCAGATCATTTACGTATATCACAAACAACAGTGGTCCCAACACGGATCCCTGTGGAACACCACTGGTCACAGTTTTCCACTTTGAGAAACTCCCTTCCACTACAACTCTCTGTCTCCTGTTGCCCAGCCAGTTCTCTATCCATCAAGCTAGTACACCCTGGACCCCATGCGACTTGACTTTCTCCATCAGCCTACCATGGAGAGCCTTATCAAATGCCTCACTGAAGTCCATGTATATGACATCCACAGCCCTTCCGTCATCTATCAACTTTGTCACTTCCTCAAAGAATTCTACCAAGTTGGTAAGACATGAACTTCCCTGCACAAAACCATGCTGCCTATCACCAATAAGCCCATTTTCTTCCAAATGTAAATAGATCCTATCCCTCAGTATCTTTTCCAGCAGCTTCCCCACCACTGATGTCAGGCTTACTGGTCTATAATTACCTGGATTATCCTTGCAACCCTCCTTAAACAAGGGGACAACATTAGCAATTCTCCAGTCCTCCGGGACCTCACCCGTGCTCAAGGATGCTGCAAAGATATATCTGATAAGGCCCCAGCTATTTCCTCTCTCGCTTCCCTCAGTAACCTGGGATAGATCCCATCCGGACCTGGGGACTTGTCCACCCTAATGCTTTTTAGAATACCCAACACACTTTCCTTCCCCACCCCCCACTTCCCCAATGCTGACTTGACCTAAAGTGATCAAACATCTATCCCTAACCGCAACATCCGTCATGTCCCTCTCCTTGGTGAATACTGACGCAAAGTACTCATTAAGAATCTCACTTATTTTCTCTGACTCCTCGCATAACTTCCATCCTTTGTCCTTGAATGGGCGAACCCTTTCTCTTAGTTACCCTCTTGCTCCTTATGTATGAATAAAAGGCTTTGGGATTTTCCTTAACCCTGTTTGCTAAAAATATTTCATGACCCTTTTTAGCCCTCTTAATTCCTCGTTTCAGACTGGTGCTACTTTCCTGATATTCTTCCAAAGCTTCATCTGTTTTCAGTCGCCTAGACCTTATGTATGCCTCCTTTTTCTTCTTTGCTAGTCTCTCAATTTCACCTGTCATCCATTGTTCCCTAATCTTGCCCTTTCTATCCCTCATTTTCACAGGGACATGTCTGTCTGTCACTCTAATCAACCTCTCTTTAAAAGCCTCCCACATATCAAATGTGGATTTACCCTCAAACAGCTGCTCCCAATCCACATTCCCCAGCTCCTGCCGAATTTTGCTATAGTTGGCCTTCCCCCAATTTAGCTCTCTACCTTTAGGACCACTCGCGTCTTTATCCATAAGTATTGTAAGACTTACGGAATTGTGATCACTATTCCCAAAGTAATCCCCTACTGAAACTTCAACCACCTGGCTGGGCTCATTCCCCAACACCAGGTCCAGTATGGCTCCTTCCCGAGTTGGACTATTTACAGACTGCTCTATAAAACCCTCCTGGATGCTCCTTACAAATTCTGCTCCATCTAAACCCCTAACACTAAGTGAATCCCAGTCAATGTTGGGAAAATTAAAATCTCCCATCACCACCACCCTGTTGCTCCTACATCTTTCCATAATCTGTCTACATATTTGTACCTCTATATCACGCTCGCTGTTGGGAGGCCTGTAGTACAGCCCCAACATTGTTACCACACCCTTCCTAATTCTGAGCTGTGTCCATATTGCCTCAATGCTCGAGTCCTCCATAGTGCCCTCCTTCAGCACAGCTGTGATATCCTCTTTAACCAGTAATGCAACTCCTCCACCCCTTTTACCTCCCTCTCTATCCCGCCTGAAGCATCTATATCCTGGGATATTTAGTTGCCAATCTTGCCCTTCCCTCAATCAAGACTCAGTAATAGCAATAACATCATACTCCCAGGTACTAATCCAAGCCCTAAGTTTATCTGCCTTACCTACTACACTTCTCGCATTAAATCAAATGCACCTCAGACCACCTGTCCCTTTGCGTTCATCATCTGCTCTCTGTCTACTCTTCCCCTTAGTCACACTGACTTCATGATCTCGTTCCTTAGGGACGTGTTTATGAACACCAGACTGGGATATCACAGCAATTACAGAAAAGTGATTCCGAGATGGACCAGACTGGCAGCTTAGTGTTCCTTGGTATAGATGCTATAGGAATGGGAGGCGGGTGGGGGGAGGTTCAAGAGAGGAGGGGGAATGGCATTTTCGGTTAACAATAACATTACAGCTGTAATTAAGGAGAACATTCCTGGAAGAATGTCCAGTGAAGTTATTTGGGTGGAGCTGAGAAATAAGATAGGGATGATCACCTTATTGGGATTGTACTATTACACCTCCTCTTCCCTTCTCCTCTCTTCCCCCCCCACCAAGCAGTCAGTGGGAAATTAAGAAACAAATTTCTAAGGAGATCTTGTATCTGTAAGAATGATAAGGTTGTAATGGTAAGGCTTTTTAACTTTCCAAACATAGACTGGGACTGCCATAGCGTTAAGGGCTTGGCTGGAGAGGAATTTGTGTGTACAAGAACATGTTCTTATTCAGTATATAGATGATCCCACTAGAAAAGGGGTAAAACTTGACCTTCGCTTGGGAAATAAAGAATGGCAAGTGACTGAGGAGCACCTTGGGGTCAGTGACCATAATTCTATTAGTTTTAAAATAATTATGGAAAAGGATAGATTGGATGTAAAAGTTAAAGTTCAAAATTGGAGGCTATTAGGCAAGAACTTTGAAAAGTTGATTAGGAGAGTCTTTTCGCACGTAAAGGGGGAGAAAGAGGGAAGCCTTGAAAATTGAGGGAACGAGAGTCCAGAGGCAGTATGTACCTATTAATGTGAATGGCAAGGCTGGTAGGGGTAGGGAATGCTGGATGACTAGAGAAACTGAGGATCTGGTCAAGAAACAGGAGGATGTAAATGGCATGTATAGACAGCTGGGATTGAGTGAATCCCTTTGATTATAAGGGCATTAGGAGAATGATTTAGTTGTGAATTATAGGAGGAATGATGAAGTTTGCAGATGATATCAAATTTGGTTACGTGGTGGACAGTGTAGAAAGTTATCGGAGTACATAGCCTCAAGATTAGAGGGAGCAGATTTAGGACTGAACTGAGAAGGAATTTCTTCACCCAGAGGGTTGTTAATCTGTGGAATTCCTTGCCCAGTGAAGTAGTTGACGCTACTTCAGTAAATGCTTTTTTAAAAAAAGGTAGTTTTTTTTGAACAATAAAGGAATTAAGGGATACAGTGAGAACGTGGGTAAGTGGATCTGAGTCCACGAAAGGATCAGCCATGATCTTATTGAATGGCGGAGCAGGCTCGAAGGGCCAGATGGCCTACTCCTGCTCCTAGTTCTTGTGTTCTTGTGTATAATGGGACCTTGATCAGGTGCGCAGAGGCACGGCAGATGGAGTTTAATTAGATAAATGTGTGGTGTTACATTTTGGTAAGGCAAATTTGGGTAGGACTTAGCCATAATGTTAGGCTCCTGGGAAGTGTTCCTGAGCAGAGTCCTTGGGGTGCTGTTTTGCAGTTCCTTAAAAGTGGAGTCTCTGGTAGATAGGTCAATGAAGAAGGCATTTGGTACACTTTCCTTTTATTGGTCAATGCTTTGCGTAAAGGAGTTAAGATGTCATGTTGTGGCTGTACAGGACGTTGTTCAGATCACTTTTGGAATACTGCGTTCAGTCGTGGTCTCGCTGCCATAGGAAAGCTGTTGTTAAACATGAAAGGATGCAGAAAAAGTTTACAAGCATGTTGCTGGGATCGGAGACTTTGAGCTATAAGGAGAGGCTAGGGCTGAGGTGTAACCTTTATAGAGGTTTATAAAATCATGAGTGGCATGGATAAGGTGAATAGCCAAGGTCTTTATCCCAGTGTAGGGAAAGTCCAAAACTAGAGGGCATAGGTTTAAGGTGATGGGGAAAGATTTAAAAGGGACCTGAGGGGCAACTTTTTCACACAGTGCTGAGTGTATGGAATAAGCTGCCAGTGAAAGTGATGGAGGCTGGTACAATTACATTTAAAAGGCATCTGGATAGATGATGTGAATAGGAAGGGTTTGGAGTGATATGGGCCAAATGCTGGCAAATGAACTGGATTAAGTTAGGATATCTGGTTGGCGCGGAGGAGTTGGACTGAAGAATCTGTTTCCATGCTGTACAAACCAATGACTCTAGGATCTAGTAGAGACCTTTAAAATCATTCAATAGGGTAGAGGTAGAACCCGCTGTCTTACAGGGAAACGGTTCAGAGCAAAGACTACAGTTGCAAATAGATCCAGACTATTGCGAGCAGAAATCAAAGTATTTTTTCACACGATGTGAAAATCTGGGCCTATTACCCTTTTTTTAAAAAAAAAACAACAACAAACAAACCTTTGGCTATTGAGCAAATTGTAATTTGTTGATGCTAAGATTATTTGCTCCTTGTGTCATTGCAGCATTTGGAGATGTGAGATAAAGCGAGATGAGTGAAACTGAGGTACATATCATTGTGGATCTTTTCTTTTTAAAAGAAAAAGATTGAGGTGCTGAATGACTACTTCTCTCTCCCAGGTGTTTATTTCTACAAATTTAACAGAAGAATATATTCATTGTCGTAAGTCTATTTTTGAGAATTGGATAGTATCAAAGACTGTGTGTCAATTTCCTCAATTTAATGAGGAGGCATAAGTAGGCAAGATTTAAGGAGCTGTTGGAAGTTAACTAGATGTTTTAACCACTTTTTTTAATGTACAGATCAAGTATGAAGAATAAGTAACTTTATACGTAATACTATTCCATAGGTCAACAGCAGACCCAGGATGGTGGCGATACAAAATGGCATATGAAATTGCAGCCTGCAACTGTAACTCCTGTTACAGTAGCTGTTGGCAACATTGCCAATGCTACACTGGGCACTGTTAGCCCTAACAGCATCACGCAAGTACAGCTCCAACCAGCTAGTGACCAGGATGTTCAGCCTGGGAAAAGGCTAAGGAGAGTTGCATGCTCATGCCCTAACTGCAGAGATGGAGAAGGGAGGTGAGTGAAGAAACGAAAATTCTACCTTTTTTACTTTCCTTAATTCCTTAATGTTGAATTTCTAAAGGATATATTAATAAAGTTATTTGTATATGGTGAGTGTTCTGTAAAATATGGTACCAAAAGCTCATTTTTGGCATAGAGTGGGAAAGAATGTTTGTTTGTTTGTTTGTTTGTTTTTAAATGCTGTGTTTTCAATACTCATTAAAACGCAGTTCAAAAACCGCCATTACAGTTTACTTTCCATTTTGTGCAGTCCTCGTCACCAACGCTAAAACCACCGTATCTCCCTTAAAAATAATTCTGAAGTATGCATGCTCTGTAACCTCATGTCTGTATAATCAGATGAGATATGATCTTATTAAATTGGGAAGCTCCTTGTTGTATTTGTAAATGGTTGCAAATATAAATCTATATTAAATGTAAGACAGTTGAGAATCATCCCCTTTTTTTCAGGAGGTATTAGGAAGAATGGGTAAAGTTGGCAAAATATTTCAATCTTCCAGATCCAAAGATCCAAACATCCAAACATTGGGCTAACATTAAAGACTCATTGCTCAGAATCTGAAACATTTCAGAGCGGTGAATGAATGTAAATAATTTGGCTTCTGCCAAAATGTTGAGATTACAGAGATGAGGACTGGCAAGACCATAGAAGAATATAAACAAAGCTTATCATTTTTCATTGTGTGGGGTTGGGAGAGAATGTAAAGCAGTGAGGGTGAGGTTCAGGTACTAGATTTCCAAGTTTAAGATGAGCTGTTAGTGGAATAGAAGTTTTAGAAAATGTACAATGAGCATCATTGCTGAGCTGCAGTGAGGAACTGAACAAAATACTGAACACCACAACCAAGCATCGGATACAAGTCAGAAGGTATTCTGCACAAACTGGCCAGAGTGCGCAGTCATACAGCGCAGAAACGGACTCTTCGGTCCAACTCGTCTGCGCCGACCAGACAAGACAATCTGACCTAGTCCCATTTGCCAGCATCCGGCCCATATCCCTCTTACCCTTCCTATTCATGTACCCATCCAGATGTCTTTTACATGTTGTAATTGTATTCACCTCCACCATTTTCCTCTGGCATCTCATCCCATGCACACACACACCACCCTCTGCGCGAAAAGGTGATCACGGATCCATGGAAAGTTTTCAAATCCTGGAGGCGGTGAAAAGTAGATCCATAAGTCAAGAAACCCAGTTTTGTGCAAAAACTGGAGAAGTGTGGGCCTTTTGGTCTAAACAAGCTGAGGTGATCTCGAAAGATATGTTAGAGAATGTAAAAATTAAAGTTTAGACCTTTGTGGAGAGTCAGTCACATGAAATAGAAGCTAAAACCCTGGATTTGTTGAAATTTGTGATTGAAGAGACTATGGGCTCCCATCAATATATTGAGCAAAGAAAGGACTTAATTGTACTTGTATTATAGCGTATGTAGGCAGAAGCCCAGTCACTAACTTTTACCATGCTGAAATGTTTCCGATGCTGAGCAATGAGTTTGTTAAATTTGTGCATATGTAATAGTTGTACCAGAATTGGATGAGATTAGATTTGTTTTATTAAACAAGTTGAAACCAAAGTGTGGACTTCATGTGACAAGTGTTGCTGTAGCAAATAATACAGATGTATTTAAGGGGAAATTAAGTGTGAGCATATGAAAATGGGTTATGTTGCGTGTTAGATGGGCACTGACTGGAGGATGCTTGAGTGGAACGTGAATGTCAACATGGATTGTTTGGGACAAATGACCTGATTTCCTGTACTGTATATTCTATTTAATTGAATATAAATTCAGTTCAGAAGAGTTAATCTAAAACAAGTAAATAAGCTTTGAACAATTGCATGCACTGTCTGTAAGCAAGCTCTTGTAATATGGGCCCTTCTTCCTTCTGGCTCCTCCAGTCTAAATGCTATTAATACATGTTTACAGGTCTTCCATTCTAGAAATTATAGTGAAAAGCTTGATGCTGGAAACCATAGTCTGTAGACTGTTTATTGGGATCTAGCTTTTTTGAAGTGGTTTATGCTGTTAAATCAAGTGATTGATGTCAGGCTTATTTTCTTGGCAACTATTTTCAGCATAATCCAGGAGTTTCTTTCATTTGCAATCAATTATTTAAAACATTTTCTTGAGAACCTGTTGGCACTACCTCCGATTGTCCACAATAAACTTTTGGAATGGAAAATAGCCTATTCAGCTATATTGAGCCTGCTTGGCCAATGTTAGATTATCCATCCCATGCGTCTCAATTCCATTTATCTCCCTTTACTTCAAATCCCTAGACAACTGTGCCTAACAAAAATCCACCTCTATCAGGAAAATTCCAATTATCCTAACATTCACTGCCTTTGGAGAGGTTTTCAAGGATATTAAAAATCTGGGATATGCAACTTGTTCCTTTTTTTATATTAAATATAAAAATGAATAAATTTGTCAACTGAAATGAAACCAGCTTTGAATCTGTCATGCCAACTCATAACTTTGTTTTTGTTACTTGGTATCTTTTAAGCGTTATAAGTGTATGCGGACTGAATAGGAATTGTATATTGCACTAAAGCATGAGGCTATGCTAAATGTCACAATGACTGCTTTTTAGCATTCTGGTATATAGCTGTTTGTCTCCAGTGCTTTGAACTATAACTGAAGATAATTATTAAAAATTGATAATGCAGTCTAGTAGCGACATACTAAATGCTGAGGAGATGACTTGCATTTTTGCTGGGGAGACCAGAGTTCAAATAAAGTCTGGACTGGTTTCTATAGGGGGCAGATTTTGCCATTGATTGTATAAATGTGCCATCTGGTGTCATTTCTGGTTACATGGTTGAAGTATATCTTTGAGTAGGTTCTTGCAGTGTTCCTGATTAAAGCCAAAAGCGCCACCTGTACATAGTTGTGTATTTGAAACAAAGTTGAGAGAATATTTCAGGTGGAATTGTATCGCAACGTATCTGTGTGCAATGAACTTTACTGCTTTTATACCTCAGAATTGTCTAGATGTGAAGAGGATTCACTTTCAGGAAATGATTTAAAAAAAAAAAACAAAATAAAAATTGAACGTGAAATTGGTTATATTATGGAAGGATTGTAGTTGCAGTCATAAATAGTTATGATTCTGCTGATGTTTATCTGGTTCTTTAAATTTAGATTTCATCAACTGCTGCTAGAAATCCCCTCATATGTCCTGCAAATATTCTGTTTTGAATATATTCAGTAGTTATTAGGAAACAGTTGATTAATTAAATGGCTGGTCCATTAAAAATCCACACTGAGCAGCTTATCACAAGTGTTTTTATAGAATCCCGACAGTGTGCAAACAGGCCATTCGATCAGTCAAGTCCACACCAACCCTCCGAAGAGCATCTGACCCAGACACGACACCCCCTTACCACATCCCTGTAACCCTGCATTTTTCACCCTCATTTCCCATGGCCATCTCACCTAGCCTGCGCATCGCTAGACACAATATGGGGAATTTAGCATGGTCAATCCACCTAACCTGCACATCACTGGACTGTGGGAGGAAACCCATGGACATGGGCAGAAGGTGAGGCTAGAATTGAACCCGGTGCTATGAGGCAGCAGTGCTAATCAGTGAGCCACTGTGTTGTGTACCACTTTTTATAATGGTTTATTACCACCATCCTGAAATGGGTGGAAATTTTGCCCTTTCAAGGCAGAGCAAGCACGAGACTAGTTAATCTGTGTTTCCAGGTCCCAACTAAACTAGCAATGGTTCCTGGGGTTTCCCACTGGATATATGACACACATTTTCTGGAGAACTGAACAGCTTGGAGTGCTGTAAAAATCCTAATTTCACCTGTTTGGAATCACATTCGCTTCTAATGCTTCAGCAATCTATTGAGAAAGAAACTTTATTGTTGGGTACTGCATTATTTTCACAAAGGGTGACTGACTTGCAGAAAATGTTGGAATGCTTTAATTTTTTCTTTTGGAATCTCCCAATTGTGATTTGTTTAAATAGGAGTTCATCTGAACCAGGGAAGAAGAAACAGCACATTTGCCACATGGAGGGTTGTGGCAAAGTCTATGGGAAAACTTCCCACTTACGGGCACATCTTCGCTGGCACACTGGTGAGAGACCATTTGTGTGCAACTGGCTGTTCTGTGGGAAACGTTTCACCCGGAGTGATGAATTACAGAGGCACAGAAGAACTCATACAGGTTAGTATCACAGACGTGGTACAGTGAAAAACATTATTTTGGTCCTGGTTCTTATGGCACAGGCTCTTTAAATGAGCGCTATTACACACTATTGATCTTCTCCTTTTTGTCCCAAACCCTTAAACGTCCGAACAATCGTCCAGTGCCCTCTTGAATGCCTCATTTGAACAACCACACACTGTAGGCAGTGCGTTCCATACCTTGACTCTTTGCTCTGTGAAAAGGTTTTCTCCCCTCTTATTTGCTGCTTTTGCACAAACTTCAAATCTGCGCTGTCTTGTTCTCAATCCATTTAAGAGCAGCAACAATTTCTCTGTCCAGTCCACTGGTAATGACACTGGAAACCTCTATCAGATCACCTCTTAGCTTTTTTTCTTTGCCTAACCTTTTAAATCTGTTCTCATAACTGAAATTTTTCATCCTGACACCATTCTTGTATATTGCTTCTGTATTCTCTCCAATTCGTTGACAACCCTTTCATTAAGTGGGACTCCATTGTACATATTACTCCAGCTGAGGTCTGACAAATAGCTTGTCCAAATTCAACACCACCTCCTTGAAAATAAAGAATGGGAAGAGTCTTTAGTTGCCATTCAAGACCTGGATGTTTTCATTAGTGAATATTACTACAGATAACAAAAACAAAATTGCTGGAAAGGCTCAGCAAGTCTGGCAGCATCTGAGAAGGAAAAAACAGTGTTGACATTTCGGGTCCGGTGACCCTTACTCGGAATTCCAGTTAACGAAATGTTAACTCTGTTTTTTTACCTTCTCAGATGCTGCCAGACCTGCTGAGCCTCTCCAGCAATTTTGTTTTTGTTCCTGATTTACAGCATCCGCAGTTCTTTCAGGTTTTATTTATTACTGCAGATAATCTAGCGTTCAACCCTATACTCCCTTTCTCTTTGGCTAATTCATTCTTCATCCAGTCTGGGGGAAAGGTAGCTTGAAGTTGTTATTAACCTGGCTCTCACTAATGTTACCTGACAATATCCCACCAGGAGATGTGATTAAAGTGCCAGGGACTTTGTTACAGTACGTCCTGTCATCAAAATAAAATAATACATTCCCCAAGGAGCTGCTGGGAGCTCATGAACATCCAGCACAAACTTTAACAATGAAGTTCTGGGGTTAATTTATTTTTTTAAAAACTTAATTGTCTTCATTGCTTTACACAAGCTTAAAGCTAAATCAGATACAGCATTCTAATGCATACTATGCAGCAATCTCTTTCGTCTAACTTTTTAATCCTATTGCATTATATGAATTCCTTCTGTGGATTTCATTTAGAAGCATCAATAAGTGTCTTGGAGTCTAATTCTTCAGTAAATTGGGGTGTTTTCTGTTTTGGTTAAACTTTTGATTGACTACACAGTAATACCAAAATAACTACCTGTATTTGAAGGTTCCTGAAATGTTTTTGCATGGTAGTTGAATGTTCAGATTAGATCTATGTCTGAAAATGTGTGCAGATTTGTCTAGACCAGAGGAGCATTGCCATCAAACAAAGCCACTTCAGTTGTTATCCAATGACAATGGTGAAAGATGTTAGTTCAGAGAGATGTTGGAAACTGGCACTTATACTGTCAAGTTTTATAATTTTGAATGCCAGCATGAAGCCCCTTGATGCTCTGTTTTCCCTAAAATAAATAATCTGTTTGATATTCATGGGTTGAACTGAAAGGTGTAAATTTTGTTGTACAAATGTATTTTACTCCAGTAATATTGAATTTTTAATCCATGTATCTATCATCTTGAAGTACAACTAGTCAGTGTCAATTTTCCGAATGTATGCTGTCAGCATTCCAGTAGATTCTCCAAACTTGGATCAGTGAGCATTTAAACAGACAAGTTCATGTACTGAATTTTAACTGCTATTCTTATTCACTTTAGTTTAAGTTAATACATCAAGCCATATAAGGATATAAGTGACCAAGTGCAAATTGGGTCACAGGCAGCAAGTTTCCAAGGGTTAGCATGTGAGACATGAGCCAGGAGTACATTGGAATAGTCTAAAGGAAATGAGGTATCAGTGAGGATTTCAGAAGATGAAGTGCTGAGGCAGGTGCAGTTGAGTGATGTCACACGGATGGAAATAAGATATTTCAGCCATGGCATAAACATGAAGTTGGGAGCTCACGGAGTCCTGTAGTGCGGAAATAGACCCTTTTTGATCCAGCAAGTCCATGCTGAATATAATCCCAAACTAAACTAGTCCCACCTGCCTGCTGCTGGCCCATATCCCTCCAAACCTTCCCTATTCATGTAGCTACCCAAATGTCTTTTAAATGTTTTAATTGTACTCCCATCCACCACTGCCTCAGGAAGTTCATTCCACATGCAGACCACCCTCTTTTTAAAAATCACTCATCTTGGGTTTAATGTGACATCAAGGTTGTGAACTGACTATGACTGTAAAATATTAAGTTTCAATTGTATAATTAAATAGGTAATTTAGATTTTGGAACATTTGCACTGCAATTTTATCAATTTTGTCCAAGAATGGTTAAAGTATTTAACTAAGACTGAACAATTGCTCTAATAATGCCACTATCAGCTCCTAATCTGAAAAGGCACTGAAGACGTAACAATCAATCAAATGTGCTTAGTTTAGTGAGACCTGTGGGATCAAACATGTCCTTGACTATTGCCCTTGAGACAATATGTCACCTTCTCATGTCTTAAACTGCTTGTAAATGTCTAGTTACTGAAGGCTAGCTTTGAAGGAATTATTCGATTTATGAATTATGTTATGTAAAACAGGTTTTGGTTCCAAGTTATTCTGTAAGGGCATCAGAAATTTAAAAAGTGATGGTTTCTGCTTTATCACATGGCAATACTGCAAAATTTTCACAGCCTATTCTAATCGGCCCTCTATTGCTGGTATTGAAATGTTGATAAATACCTTAAAGTCAATTTAAAAGGTATTTGTTTTTTAAGTGTAATCTGAAACATCCCTTCTCTGTTATTGATAAACACCTTGTGCTTTGAAAGGAGTAGCTGGTATCAGTTAACACTGACCCTGTCACTAAAAGATAGAGATTGACTTTTCTGTATTATAACATGGACAAAAGCATACTGTTACACTCCAGGATTTCCTTGTGCAGTTTTACACTTGTTCAAATTGTAGGAAGCCACCTTCACAAGATGATTCCAAATTATCACTAATCCAGACTCTTGTTTTCATAGTTTATATGGATCTACAATTCTGCTAACAATATGATTCTATTATTGTCCCTAAAATGATTTTTTTTTTCAAAAATGGCAGTGATAGCGAACACAGTTAACTCGAACAGCAATTACTAGAAGTGAGCACCACACGGATTTAGCAAAGACAAAATACCCTTTTTCCACAATGGATTAATGTTTTTGTGGCACTACCACTGTAGATGAGTAGATTGAAAGCAAATTCACCAACTCAAAATGGGGCATTTGTAGGGGGCTGTGGATTGGAAGCAGTAGAATTGTATTTCACTACAGTCTGTAGCATCAAAACCTAGCATATCTCTCATTACAATCAAGCCGTTGAACCAACCTTGGTTCAATGAGGCATATTTCAAAGCTATTAGGAGCACTTGGCATACCTAAAACTGAACTTCTTACTGTTTAAGACTACAGTACATATGCATGCTAAGTAGTGAAAGGAGCCCAGAACTAAGTGATCCCACAGCACCAAATCAGATCAAAGCTGTGCAATTTGACCACATCGTTCACGGATGGTGGGTGGGCAATTAACAAGCCAGAAAAGAAGGCTGACTTGTGGCAGAGTATGTGAATACAAAAAAAAAGAAGCTGAAGCGTTTGCAATTATCAGCCAGAAGTGCTCAGAATTATGCATTACAGCCTCACGTATGCAATGTTGCTCTACAAAATGTGAGAGGAGATTGATTGATTGCCTGCCTCTGACATCAAAGTGGCATTTGTGACTAAATGTGAAAGTAAAGGGCCCTAACAGATTTTGAAGTCGATTGGAATCTGGATAGGGTGGCATTTGATGATACTGACCGCTGTTTGGAAACCCATCTGCTGTAAAGGATCGGTGTGGTTGTAGCAGGCCCAGTCATCTCAACCCAAGCATATCACTGCAGATATTACTCAGAAAAATGTCCTACATTAGCCACCTTCCGTCATGATGTTAGAAGTAAGGATGTTCACTGACGAATGCTCAGTGTTCAGTTCCGTATGCAACTCATCATAATAAAACAGTGTGTCTGCATGCAGCAGAATCTGAACAACTTCTGAGATTAGGCTGATAAATGGCAAGAAATATTGGACCATACAAGTGCCAGGCAGCAAGCAACTCCAACAACAGAATTCTGATCATCTCCCCGCTGACCTTCAATTGCGTTACCATCACTGAATTCTCCAACTGTCAAAGGCTTCAGGAATTACCGTTGACCAGCAACGTGTACTATCACTGAAAGGGCAGGTCAGAGTCTGGGAATTGTGACCGGTAACACTCTATCTGACTTTTTCCAAAGCCTTCCAGCATCTGAAAGATAGAAGTCAGGTGTGTGATGCAGTGCTTTGTTTTTTGTTCAGATGAGGGCAGCTCTGACAACACTTGACTCCTGACAATAAGCAGGAAAAACCAGCTGTCTTGATTGGCACTGCATCCAGCACCTTAAATATTCATATCCTCCACCACTGTGTATAATCTACAAAATGCATTACAGGTAACTTACGAAAACGTCTTCAACATTTCCCAATCCTGTAATTTGTACTGCCTGGAGTGTACAGGGGCAGCAGGAATATGAGAACAAGACCATTCCAGCTTTTCTGAAATTCACACACCAGTCTGACATGGAATGTTGTCACAATATCTTCATTGTCACTCGGTCAGAATCCTGAAACAACCTTCCTAACAGGACTTTGTATTTATCTAGACCCCGTAGAAGAATTGTTCAAGAAGGCTTCTCAGAAGATGGGTAATAAAAGCTTCACCAGCCATGTTAACTCTCATCCCATAAACAAATTTAAAATAAAACCAGTGATTTCAGGAGAACAGATAGTAGGAACTGCAGATGCTGGAGAATCCGAGACAACAAGGTGCAGGGCTGGATGAACACAGCAGGCCAAGCAGCGTCATAGGAGCAGAGAGGCTGACGTTTCGGGCTTAGACCCTTCATCAGAAAAGGGGGAGGGGAAGGGGGTTCTGA
>NC_063333.1:80753176-80772686 GCF_021869965.1 Rhincodon typus
TCAGAACCCCCTTCCCCTCCCCCTTTTCTGATGAAGGGTCTAAGCCCAAAACGTCAACTTCAGGAGAACATGCAGGTTAATTGATAAATGTTCTGTGAAAATCAGTAAGAATTTAGGAAGCAACCTGTTTGCAGAAGCATTCTTGTGATCCAAATGAAAAAAAACTTCTAAAAAATGAGTCACCAATGAAGAAGGGAGTATTATTTATAAATTTTGACTGAAACCTTTCCCTAATGATGATGCCACTGAAATTGTTGCCATAGTTTTAGCTGAAACTATTTTATTGTTTAAATGTAGAAATAGAGAAGTAATTCACTCAACAGATGTACTACTGAAGTGCCTACGAGTGGGAATTTGAAATTATTGAAGTGATGTGAGGTTCCTGTTTTGCAATAGCAATCTTAAAGACTCTGAAAAAGCTGTGCATTCTTCCTGTGGAAGGAGAGTATTTGCCTGGGTGTTTTAGCAGTGTACTGCATCATAACTTCTGAAAAACATTTCTGACTTTGCATAATTAATTTTTTAATTTTACAATGTCAAATTATTCCATAATGGCGCTTAGATTTTAATATCTTTGTTTCAACTTCTACTTGAAACTCTCAAACCTTATTTCACGCTTTAAATTTGTAAAAAGTGAAGGATATTTAGTGTGCACTACTTTTTATGTTTGCAATAATTCCTCAGTTCAGAAGATGACATCAATATTGCTAGATACCTGGAGATTCCCTTAATTTTGTGCCAGATTCAAATTGATGCCAAGGCAAAATGAAATCTGTGCCACAGAAATTGGGTCAGTCTTTCTCGAGCAATATTTAATTCCATAAATAAAACGACCTGACCTGCCCCTCAGACTGGATTTTAAAAACTGCATGGATCCCAGTTGGAGGTGGGCATGCAGCTTGGCGTTCCCAGCCTCCATGCCAGTCTGCTGCTGTGGTCTCAGCCATGCTTGAATGAGAATGACTTGGGATTGAATCATCTGCCTACCAGGAACCATTGGGCCACCAATCGAGGTTCATTACTGTTGAAGTCCTGATCCTCCTTTAGCTGAAATCTCTGCCTGGGCAGCCCTGGAACTTTGCACGTCACTAACAAAGAAATAGCTGCACCTGCTATGTTGCCTCTCGAAGATTCTGGCGATGCAGTTGTAGCATTTTGAGGATTTGCCCATACTCGTCCCTTGTAGTCTCCATCTCAATTGCCAGCTGCCACTTCTGCCAGGAGTAGTGTTGTGAAAGTGACACAATATTTTTCAACTTCCGTCATCTGCCTTTTGTTACCTTTTTTTGACTTTTCATGAAGAAACCTCTTTGTAAAACAAGCATTGACTTAAGATAACTGTACAGTCACCTTGTCACATTTGAGCCAAGCATACGAAGCTGATGCAGTGAGATGTGAAGAAACCTTTGACTCCTATTTTTAATTTGTATATTTCTCACATTGGAAGGAATGTTGCCTGCAGAATGCAGAGCTTGAGAAAATGCTGATTCCTACATGAGAATGTGCAAATGAGCTGCATTTCAGGCAAACTGCTTTGGGCAGAGCTGAGAAGGATTTGTAACGCAACTGGAAGACCTTATTTCACCCACTTTCTGTCTGTCTGTCTATCTTTTCCTGCCTGTGCTCTTGGTCTTTCTCTCTTCACACCCCACCTCCACCAGCTGGAGAAGCAGCACCCAAAGATAAAGCTAATTGGAGAAAAGTCTATTCACTGTTGATTTAGACAATATTTACAGATTTTGCCACTCTTGAGATTACATGATGTCTATTAAGCAATTGTAGTCTCAGCTTGCACCTAATACCTCAAGAACTAAAGGATTCTTTTAAATGCATACTCAGTCTTTTTTTTGTATTAGACGCACCCCATTTTAAACTTTATACTTAAATTTGTGTGTTTGACGTTGCAGTTTATTTTTTTCCTTTCTGGATCAACTGGCAATAAAATTTCCCTTTCACTCAAGTAAACCTGGTAACTTACTCCTTTCGGTACATTTGAATTGGAAATATGTAAAATTTGTAAAACACTTGTGATCAACCAAGGGCATATAAAAAGGGAGCCAATTCACCTCTCTTCATTTGACCAGATCAATAGTGGAGTGCATCCCTTCAGGCTTCTACCAGGGAAATAGCCAGCCATCCCCAATTGTACAGATGTCTAGCTTACTTCCTGGAGTTTAGTTGAAAGCTTTGAACATGTCTATTGGCGGGGTTCGTCTTAATCATGCTATGCTGGATCAGGGCCTGTTTCTGGCTCCCATTCCTGGTTCCTGAACCCTGATTGAAATTCCACCTTCTCTGTTTTGACATGCTGTGATTTAGATATGTGTCCTGATACATTGTTACCGCTGTGTTTTGCAGTTATATTGATTAACAAGCATTTCATTGAAAAATTATTTCATCTGAATAAATCATCACTGACTTATTTTTGCTTGTGAACATTTTTTGTGGCAAGGACTTCTACTACTAATCTCGAAAGAAATTCTGGAGGTTAAGCGTATTGTAGGCATGGTATTCCTCAGTATTTTAAGTCATTTTTGGAGTAAGTGATATTACTGTTGGAGGCTGTAGTTAAAAAGTGTCATATTAGGAGTTGTACTGGTTGGTTGACCAAAATGAATTAAAACATGTACAATAGGATAATCTATTTTAGAAATTAGTTTGCGGGGTAAAAAACAATAACTTTACGTTAACCATCTGCTGTTCTTCAATATTCGAAGTTATTTATCTGTGAGCCAGTTAGTCAGTAACATTTTATCCAGTGAGCTATGGAATTTATTTTAGGCATGGGGATCTGGATCATTTGTTAAGGTCTAATCATTATGAATAGCACAGACTCCATAATTAAAGAAGTATTGTTTATATTAATTAATGGTGCATTGTCAGACTTGAACTTACTACCAACTTTATGAACAAATGACTAGACTAAAATTAGGATAGTTTTCGATACAAAAAAGACTCACTTATTTTGATTGAAAAAATATCTATTGCTGTTTTATACCACACTTGAAAACAACGAAACTAAGCTTTAGCTTTCTTTGAAAGGATTAGCTCTTGTATTACAAGGCCTTATTTCTAGCCTTTTTGAAACCACATTAATGTTGAATAATTCTCTACAGATTGCATTGATCTGAATTGCATAGATTTTGATTTGGATCTTTGTGCATGTGTTGTACAAGAATAAAATTACCAAGTAAGTGTAAACCTAAAAGTTAAAAGATGTCTTTTAAAGTAGAGGTTATTGGTTGGCCAATGGAGCATAATTTGTCAGAAATTCAAATGAAGCTTGTGTGGTTTGTTTGTCAAATGAAATAGGGTTGCAAATTCTCCAGGTAATTTACTATCTGCTATATTTGTATGTCATCATTTCCCCGTGGAATAAGAAATTGTGTAGCAGGCATTTAAACAAAACTAAGTGTATATCACAGCTGGAGCAGCAGGTAATTAGTCTTGCTGCACCTGGATTGCAGTGGAATGACAGCAAGTTGAACATTCTGACAGCAAACTAGTGACCCCTACTGGAAGTCTGCAAGTAAGAATTTAGTGGTGATGATATTGAGCTGAAGCTGTGTCAGCTTTAATTCATAGGGCTCCAAGGCTTGCAAAGGAAAAATAAAGACTGACTGCAGTGTGGCATTGAGGAAGTGTTGCACTGTTGGAGGTGCAATCTTTTGGATGAGTTTAATGTTGAATGGGTGTCAAATCAGTTAGAGGGAAAAAAAGAAGTCAAAAAGGAAAAATTATTTTTCTACAGAAACTTTGTTTAGAAAATCCAACAGATAAAGCCTACAGAATTAGGTTTCACATTGTATTAGGTAACTTCCATTGCCAGAGATATTAATTGGTAGTAATTAGTAATCATACTTTTTGAGATGATACATTGGATAAGACTTCACTTTCTATAGAGAGTTTTGTTAGTATGCTAACCAGTTTCCCATGTTGTACTCTGTGAGCTTGAGCTTATTGGAACATGTTGATCTACGGTGGCCCCTAGTTAAACTGCTCAATTTCGACTTTCTTGCCCTTGTTTTCAGATCCAACCATCATCTAACCTGACTCCATCTCTCTCACCACTCCTGCAACCGTACTGCACAACCTTCCAAGATATTTGGACTGTTCCAATTCTGGCCTTTTGAGCATTCTGCATTTTTTTTTATTTCTCTGCCATCAATAGCTCTAAGATCTGGGATTCCTTGCACCTATTAATCCAGTAAACTTTTGACTCTGTCTCTCTTTTCAAGGTGTTATGTCAAACCACCACTTTAACCAAGCAGCTGACCTGGTGTCACATTTTGTCTGGCAGTGCTCTTGTGAAGTGACTTGATATGTTTTATCATTTCAAGTGATATATAATGAAAGTTTATTATTCATTATTAATAGCAACTTTACAGCAATCAGTACACTTCACTGGTGAGTTTGAACAGTAAGATGCTAATTTTGAGAATCTAATGGCATAGTGGTGCATCTTGTGAATCAATAATGGGTGACTGCAGTTAGCGCCTCTGTTACTTCTGCAAGAAAATCTGAGCCAACACACCCCACTGCTGTTTAAGATATTCGAGATATATCAACGAGGGAATAACTTGCTCTGTAGTTAGCCTGAGAGTAATCTGAAGACTGTTAGAAGATTGAATATTTAATGTGAATGTGTAGCATTATTTCTGATCCAGATTAGGATCAATATTTATTCTTTGCTTCACATTAGACAGTTGATTTGCCTTTCTACCATAGTGAATCAGCGGGCATCTGAGTTGCATTCTGATTTGGTTGTGCTGACATACGTAACTTTTCGATAGTACACAATACTGGCTTGATTCAACCTGGTTAGAAATAGGCTGTCATTGCCTGTGGCATTTTGGCCAAAATGCTTTGTATCAGAAATAATGAAGCGAGGTAAATTATCAATCTGTTTTCAGAGCATTATATTCTAAATGCAGCCGTATTTTGATTGGCTGGAGTTAGCTGACAGTAAGACCTGTTGGTAATGATGCTGTAGTAGCTTTGTTAATGTGTCTCCAAATAATAAAGTGTTGCACAACAGATAGAACTCAGTTGTCATAGCATTTAGATTTAATCTTTAAATTAGAATTTTGCTTCCCAGTAATCAGATATGTATAAACCAAAAAGTTAATTAGAATGAATGACTTGGTAAAAGGTTTCACATACGAATTAAGAATAATTTACTGCAGGTTGGCAGAGAGCCAAACAATTGCAATTATTTTAATCTATCTGTTTGGACATGTTTTTACACACCTCTGGTGCAGGTGAGACTTGAATCCAAACCTACTATCCCAGGGATAGGACATTACCACTACACACAAACAATTTTACAAAGGTTTTATTGTGGATCTATGATTTTAGTGTGCATACTGGTTTCTACTTTTTTTTTCCCTTATCCAGGAACCAATCTCCCTGTTATGAGTTAAAATCCCAGATCTTCGTAGAATCCCTGCATTGTGGAAACAGGCCCTTCAGCCCAACAAGTCCACCCAGACCCATCCCCCTAATTTACACATCACTCTGGGCAA
Organism: Rhincodon typus; assembly: GCF_021869965.1. Classification (NCBI taxonomy): domain Eukaryota; kingdom Metazoa; phylum Chordata; class Chondrichthyes; order Orectolobiformes; family Rhincodontidae; genus Rhincodon; species Rhincodon typus. The sequence goes on from NC_063333.1 coordinate 80,758,702, forward strand.
TTTAGCATGGCCAATCCACCTAATCTGCACATCTTTTGACTGTGGGAGGAAACTGGAGCACCCAGAGGAAGCCCATGCAGACACGGGGAGAATGTGCAAACTTGTCACAGACAGTCACCTGAGGGTGGAATCGAACCCAGGTCCCTGGCGCTGTGAGGCAGCAGTGCTAACCATTGAGCCACTGTGCCACTATTAAACCATTCAGACATATTATGTCACATCTCTGGCACAAGTGGAACAATTTTTGGTGTAACAATCAATTGCTTTTAAAATTGATTTTATTGAAATAGTTGAATTTCTGTGTACATTAACTCAAGGTGATTAAGTTAAATGAACGAGTTTATTTACCACCTTGTACATGAACCCTGTTTCCATTTTGAGTATTGTACATGTCAAAAGGCACCCAGTTTAAAAAAAAGACTAATTATCTGAGTAGCTAAATAAAATATGCATCGTAATATTTTCTTTGTCAAAAACAGAAGTTGCTGGAAAAGCTTAGCAGGTCTGGCAGCATCTGTGAAAAGAAATCAGTTAACCTTTTGGGTCTGGCGACCCTTCCTCCGAACTGGCTGAGCCTTTCAAGCAACTTCTGATTTAGCTTCTGATTTACAGTATCTGAAGTTCATTTTCATTTTTATTTAATATTTTCTTTGTTTTGGGGAGTGCAGTAAAGATTTAAACATGAATGGATGACTTTTTTTTTTAAACTGCTTGAAATAGAATTGGTCAATTTATAGCATGACCCAAATTAAGTGGAAGTTCAGGTTGTGAGCTAAGCATTTTGATTTTGTGTGGAAGGATAATGAATAAATGCATTTGGGAAAGCACTGGTACTAATTTGCTTCTAAATATTCTTTGTTTGCTTCAAGTCTCTAAAGGACTGCCTTTAGTTTTTTTTATTAAGTATGGTTGGGAATGCCAATGTTCAGAGTTAAATGTGAAAGGAATGCAATGTAACAGTTGGGAATTTTGAGTCTTGAACTGAAATTTTATTTAATATTTTGCAATTAACTTTAGCTTTAAGTTTCTCCAGATTTTATTTAGTAGTTGACAGTTCGTCAGTTGCCTGTAGGTGATTACTTGAATAGCTGTTAATTACTTTGAGCAGAAAACTGAGTCAGCACTTGAAACGCACCTGCTCTGAGTCTGATAGCCATTGAGCAAGATTGAGAGGTTTGGTATCTCAATTAGTTTGGTCCATCTCAGTTGCACTACACTGGGAGGTACAAGTTCAGAATGGGCCTGTTGGACAAATAAGGTGTAGTAACAGAAATCCCAGAGAAACTGATCCTATGCCACACGTACAATGTTCTTGCTACTTGAGGAGAAAGACAAAAACTAATGGAAGGACAGCAGAATGCAGACTCCAGTATCTGGAAGAAGGAAACTGAAGAGAAACATTTTAATGTGATAGTTGGAGGGAATTGGCAAGAATGAGTCTTTTTATTCACCGGTTCAGGAGTCCTACATAGTATGAAAAGGAAATATTGGAAATACTCAGCCAGTCAGGCAACGTGTGGCAAGAGAGAGATTTTAGTGTGTGAAATCGATTATCTTTTCTTAGAATTACAAAAGGTTAGAAATGTAAAGTTTTTTTTTAAGCAGAAAAGGGTGTGTGCAATGGTTAAGTTTTGAATAAGCACAAACGAAAGGCCAATGATAGAGCAGAAGACAGGGAAAAAATATGATTTGGTACTGCTGCACCAAATTCAAAGATGTGTCTAAAGGGAGCATGAATGGCAGAATGATGTCTGCAAACAAAACCACGTTGGATAAAATCTGCAAAGTGAAAGAAAACAAAATAAGTGGATGTAGATAGGGAAGGAGGTTATGGTTGGAATTTTGCAACTGTGTTAAGTCCAGAAAGCTGTAAAATCAAAAATTATAAGATGCTGTTCCTTTCGCTTATGCAGCTCTTCATCAGCTCAGCATAGAGGCCTGAGAACCGTGAGAGCAAGTTGCACATTCAGATACAGACTGTGATTGCTCCGAATGTTGAAATGGGCTTTTGAGAACCTCCGTTGCTACTCTTGTTCTCAATGTGCCAGAATTCTTTTATTTTAATAGCCTATTTGAAAACAACACCATCTGAGTAAGCTGCCAAAGGTATTTGAGGAGTTAGCTAACACATTTTCCTGTGCATGGTATGTATTTCTTTATTGATTTCTATGTTACGCTGATCCACAGGATCGCACTGAAGATCAGCTATAAGCTACAGAAACTCTGGGCACGACAGGACCGTTAAAGCATGCAAATAAAAACATGCAGATGTTCTGAGAAATAATTGCAAATAAGATCATAGCGTTCAAGATTGAAGTGTTTTATTTTAGCTTCTGTTATTTGCCTTCTCTTCTAAAGGTAGTGACTCTTGTAGAGTCATAGAGATATAGAGCACAGAAACAAGCCCTTCGGTCCAATTCGTCCATGCTGACCAGATCGCCTAAATAAATCCAGTCCCGTTTGTCAGCATGTGGCCCATAACCCCCTCGATCCTTCCTATTCATCTACCCATCCAGATTCCTTTTAAATGTTGAAATTGTGCCAGCCTCCTCCACTTCTTCTGGCAGCTCATTCCATAAATGCACTGCACTCCGCATGAAAACGTTGTCCTTTTTAGATCCCTTTTAAATCTGTGCCCTCTAGTTTTGGGTTCCCCACCCTGGGGAAAAGACCTTGTCTATTTACCCTATCCATGCCCCTCATGATTTTATGAACCTCTATAAGGCCACACCTCAGCCTCTGACACTCCAGGGAAAATAGCCCCAGCCGATTTCAGCCTGTCCCTCTAGGTCAAATCCTCCAAGCCTGGTAACATCCTTATAAATCTTTTCTGAGCTCTTTCAAGTTTCGCAACATCCATCCTATAGCATTTTGGAAACCCCTTGATGACTCTGGTGTAGTTCAGCCAGAATCTGGCGGTGACCTTTTACTTGGGGCAATCACTCTTTCTCCCCATAATAATATGCTGTCCTCTATTGTGATCAGATCTCACTGGGTTGAGAAAGGTTTCAACTCTGCTTGTGATGGCCCTCTTGATTTCCCCCATTACTACCACCTGTTTGTTTTGCCAGGACGGGGTCTTTTTGCATCCACATTTGATGTTGTTAGTGGTGACCGGAAGGGTGTCCAAGAAGGTTAAAACCAGAATGGACTCTTCAAGTGGCAGCGTCACTGGTGGTTCATCTGCCATTGGGAGGTGGCTCAAGGTATCTGCATTTGCCACTTGGTCTCCCGGATGGTGTTTCAACTTTTAATTGTGCGCACTCTGAATAAAAGCCTACCGCCGAATTCGACCTGAAGCTGAGTGGCACAGCCCTGTCCTCTTTAAGTAGCCCCAGTAGGGGTTTGCGATCCAATACCATCAGTCAAAGTCCGGGAAGCATATGCTATCAGGCCTTCCTCTCTGCTGGGCCACTGGTGAGCCAGCACTACCCCGATACAAAATGGAGAGGCATGGCGAGTCACTTCCACATCTCACTTGTGATCGTTATGTGCCAACGACTTAGATGGCAATAGATGCTGCTTCGTTTTCCTGAAGGCTACATCTTGGCTACAAGACCATTTCCAAACCTGACTCCTTTTCAATAGCAAATGTAATGGTGCCAGGATGGAGGCCAGGTTATGTATGAATATTCTGTAATAATTCACCAATCCAAGGAAAGACCTAAGCTCCAGTAAAGATGTTGGAACCGGGTACCTTTGATCACCCTCACTTTATCTTCCTACAGGTGTAACCCGGTCTTGTCAACTCTCTAGCCCAAGTAGGTGACTTGGGGTACCTGGAACACATACTTTCCCTCCTGAGGCGTACCCCGGCCTTGGAGAAATGATTAAGCACTATGTCCAAGTTCTCTAAATGCTCTTTTATTGATCTTCCTGGTTGTTAGCATGTCATTTGGATAAATGGCCATGTTCTTCATTTTCTGCTGGAAAATGGAACATGCTGATGAAACCTCAAAAGGCAGTTTCGTATATTGGTACAAACACTTATGGGTATTAATTGTAGCAAACCTCTGGGAATCCTCATCTAACCACAGTTGCAGGTACACATGGCTTGTGTACAGCTTTGCAAAAGACAGCACTCCCCCCATCCTGCCAGTTTTTTGTGTACAAGTTCTCTGTGGGAGGGACTGGATATTTATCCAGCTGCGAGAAGTGGTTCACCATTCCTTCGAAATTCCCACAAAGGTGAACTGACCCATTGGCCCTTAACAGTCAGTACAACCGGTGCTGCCCATTCCACAAACTGGACTGGTTTGATGATTCCTTCGCTTTCCAACCTCTTGATTTCTACCTCTACTTGTGCATGCAAGGCTGATGGCACTGGGCAGGCCTCATAGAATCGTGGAATTGCTTCTTGGTCCCTTTTTTTTTGTTAGTTCCTACAACTCCCTGAAAAAACTCCAGGCGTTTAGTTAGGACTTCACTCAGGCAGCTATTTTCTAATCAAAAAATGTTGAGCCAATCAACATGCATCTTTCTTGACCAATTTTGCCCCATTTAAGTTTTGGCACAAACCTTTTCGTACGATCAGCGGTAACTGAACCAGCTGTTCTCATGAGAGACCAGAACTTAAGTTATACTGTTAATCTGTAGGGACATCCCAGTATAGTTTCTCAGCCTGGCCGAGGTCTTGCACAAACTTAAGAGCTGGAGTCCAAAGCAAATTTTGATAAAGACTGGTTCTACGATCAATGTTACAGCTGTGCCAGTATTGACTTCCATTAGAACTGGATGTCCATTCAACTGGATGTTTATTTTTGGTTCTGATTTGGATGTTGCTAAGCAATTTAACTATTCCAAACCAGCTGTAGTTCAACTTTCCAGGGTGTGCCCTACCCTAGATACCAGTCTGAGTTCCCTTACTCAATTCAGGCCTGGTGGGATTCTTTTGCTGTCTCAAGTCCAACACCGGCAGGAACTGCAATGGGTTGTCGGCCTGGATCCTTGAGAGAGTTTTTAATCATTTGGCTGAGACTTGGCTTTGGGTTTTAGCTGTGGACTGACCCTAGGGTCCCTCTCTCCAGGATATGCCATGAGTGAGGCTATGCAATTGCCTTCACTCAAGTGGTGTTCCCCAAGCTCAGTCAGACTGGCGAGGATGTCCATTTCCATTGGCATACCCTGTAACTCCTAAGCTCCACTTGCTGCATTTTCTAACAACAAAGCCAGTTCTAGTGCCTGTTTGAAGTCCAGTTGCACTTCAGCGAGTAGGCACTTTTTGCATGGTCACATCATTAATCCCACATACCAAATGACCTCTTCTCAGTATCTCACTGAGGGTTAAATCAAAATCACATGCATCTGCCAGTCATCTTAACCCTTGTCAAAAATCCTGATACGGATTCCTCTGGTTTTCGAACTGTCGAGTAAAACTGATTGCATCCCAGAACGAGAAGAGGATTGGTGTTGTAATATTCCTTAGCTAAATCCATTAACTCTAGAAAGGTTTTGGCAGCCAGTTCCTCCCAGGACAGTTAGGCTCCCAATAACCAAGGAAGCTGCAGGTCCACCGCTGTCAGGAGAACTACTTGTTGCTTTTCGTCTGCCCCGATGTCATTTGCCTGGAAAAAATAATGCATTCTTTCTACATACTTCGCCCAGTCTTCGGCAGGATCAAACAAGTGAAGCTTCCCAAATAGTTGCATGATGTCAGCAATGTTTACCCTAATTCAAAGATGACTGAGTGGATCGCTTTAGGGGCGTGTTTTCCTTTTGTTGCCACGATATGATTCCACGAAGGTCAGTATCCCGTCAGCAAGTCTCCTTTTACACGTACACAGTACGTGACACTAACCCAGCTAGCACAGAGCCAGCTCCTAGAGTGAGCAGAACCCCTGACTGAGGCTGTTAAACTGTTCCAATCAGGGAACTCATTCTGAGAGATCCACCTGGCTGACATCATTCCAATCGCTACAGTAGTGAAGATTTATGCCCCCATTCTAGCTGTATCTTGATTCAAGCTGTTCCAGTACAGTTTATAAAATTAACAATAGACATTTATTCAGGTATGTCCTACCCACAAAAAGACAAATCTCATCCCTCAACCATCAACAGTGATGAAAGGTGTTGCATAGCTATCTATTCATTAATCTGCTTCAACATGCTCAGTTTGGGTTCTGCCAGAGTACCATGAGTTGTTAATGTGCAGGTAGCCCACCTGTACCTCACTGAAATGATCCTTGTAAAGCTCAATCCAGAGGATCAGGTTATTGTACAATAAGATGCACTCTTGTGACCCATATATATATGTTTGCCTGGATCTGACGCTGAACTTTTAATGCCCGGTTTCCCACCCCTGAGACCAGGTGGTAGGCAAGTAAAGTTAAATGGTGTTTTGGGAGAACAGTAGTGACTTCCTGGTTTCTCATGTATTTGACCAGGAGCTGGTGGGTGTCAGACGGTTCACATGTCTTTGGACCAATTGAGGTCCTTTAATGGGTAATTGGTGGCCAACTGATATTGCTAGTATTTGTGCCCACACTAGATGGTGAAACTATGATGGCTAGCACCTTAAGACCTTGCGTTCCATGGAAGCAGAAGCAACAACTACAGGCAAATAATTACATGTCAACCATAAAAAACTTTTGGTATTTCCAAGGCCAGTGGAGTCTAATTTACCTTGATTTTCCAGTTGGTGCAGCCTTTATATGAAAGTAAACATTGTTTGCACTGTCTGGGGATTGAACTTTGGACTTGTTTATGGTAATTACAAAATTGAATGTTTAGTAGATCATATCTTGGCATAATTATTGGTCACTCCTCTATGCGGTTTAAGTGTCTTAGCTTTGTAGGAGATGACTTGCACTGCCTAGATTTGTCTTTATCATAGCATGAGTCAAAGGTGGAATGAGATGGCTGTTTTCCATCTAAAGTTGAATTTCTTCCTCTCCTAAACTTTTATTCTCTGAAGGTGAGAAAACAAACATTTCTGAGACAGCTTTGAGTCGTTATACTGTGTGAAAATTTCAGTGTAGTTAAAGTAATAGCTAATATGCATCAACTGAATTACACAACTAGTCAAGTTGATTTGAATATGATGCATAGTCATACAGCACAGAAACAGACCCTTCGGTCCAACCAGTCAATGTTGAACGTAATCCCAAACTAAACTATTCTCACCATCCTGCTCCTGGCCCATATCCTTCCAAACCTTTCCTATTCAAATATCCATCCAAATGTCTTTTAAATGTTGTAATTGTACCCTCAGGAGGTTCATTCCACCAAAAGTCCACCCTTTGTGTAAAAAATTTGCCTGTCTTTTGTAATCTCTCTCCTCGCACCTTAAAAATGTCCTCCTTGATCTTGAAATTCCCCTTAGGGAAAAGACAATTGCCATCGACACTCTGTATACCTCTCATTATTTTATAAACTTCTATCAGGTCACCTGTCAACCTCCTACACTCCAGTCAAAAAAGCTCCAGCCTTTCCTTTATATATGTTGGCCCATATTAGTAGCCATTGTATTTGACTTTTTTTAAATAAAACTCAAAAGTATTCTCCAGTACTTTGAAAATTTTAGACATAGTCTGAGTTCTCTCAGCTTTTTATTTGACCACCCTAACTCTGCTCACAGTTATCCAATTTCCAAAAGAGTTTTTCTGAAGAAGGGTGCCAACCTGAAACATCAGCTTTCCTGCTCCTTTGATACTGCCTGGCCTGTTGTGTTCTTCCAGTTCCATGCTGTGTTATCTCCAAAAGAAAGTTGCTGTCTTCCTTGCACCCTCTCCATGCCTCTATTCACAGACTGTTTGGCACCATGGTTTAATCGGTTTTAAATGCCTCAACAAAACTAACACGTTGCATTTGGTTTAGTTTATTTCCTTTTGGAATATTAACCAGTCATCTAGATGCTGTTTTTTTTAAAGCAAAAGTTAGAATCCATTTTTCCTCAAATACATCATCAGAAGCATCTCTAATTCTGCAGTGTGTGTTTCTAACTTTTTTTTTTTTAAATCTTTTCTCTGTGACTACCTGGCAAGAGAAATTCTGAAATGGGAGAGTGGCTAATTACTGTCCAGTGCAGTTTTCTGATAAGCTGCCTGCAAAGACTAGGAAATAAGTTTTGATAATCTTCATTTCTTTTGCTTTATATTTAGTAGCCATACCTGGGAGTGTGGAGGTATATTTGAGGGTGTTTATATTTATTTGAAAAGTTTGCTGTTGATATGCTGTGCATTGGTTTCACCTTTTCTCATGGGATTTAGGAGCAACATTAAACCATTCAGCCCTTTGAACCTGCTCTGCAATAAGGTTATGGTAATGGCTGCTCTGATTGTGGTCCCAGTTCCGTTTTCCTGAATGCCCCACCTGGAGGCTTTTAGTTTCAACATATCATGGACAATGGTCAGCATTGTAAAATGTCCCCCAGAATGCCTTGTTCACACACCATAATCCAATGGGAATAACCATGGACTGACAGAATATAATCCCAAAAATTCCACATCAGTGTAAAAACAAAAGTAACTTCATTTGCACCAATCAGTAGAAACCTGTGGCCTTGCTTATAAGTAATTGTAGTTTAGAATCATAGAATCAACCTGTTTTGCAAAAAGCAACTATTCTGTACAGTGCAAAACGGAGCTGATTGTTAATATTGTTAAATCTTTAAAAGTGAAAACCAAGAACCCAAGAAATAAAACATTAACAAACCTATATGGTTGAAATATAAATACTTGTATTCTGTTACACCATCCGCTAAACAAGACTTGTATATAAAGTATTTTTGAAAACCAGTTATTCACTTTTTTTTCTATCTATCTTGCTTTCAGGTGAAAAGAAGTTCTCCTGCCCAGAGTGCTCAAAGCGGTTTATGCGGAGTGATCATCTTTCAAAGCATGTCAAAACCCACCAGAACAAGAAAGGTGCTGCTGTTGTCCAAAGTGTTGGGAGCGCCTCACCAGACATGGAGGCATCTGTGGCAGAAGTTCTCGTCTCTCCCAGAATAGTTGCCATAACAACTGCCTCCCAGGATTCCAGTCCAACAATGCCAACCATGGCAAATAGCATAGATGAATATTGATATCTTTAACATGCAGCAGTCTAGATACAGCACTTATCGATTTATTTCAAAGAAGTAGAATCAATATTAAAAATCTAGAAGAGCGTTGGGGGGTGGAAACAACAATTAGATTGCAATTCAAAACCTGTTACATTGATTTGGATCTAACATTTTAACTGAATTAAGTAGCAATATGCCCAGTAGCTGTTGAGCACCAGCCGTTTATTAAATTTGCATATTGAGTATTAAATTTAACAATCTCTAAAAGTTTACCACTTTATTAAAAATGCCATTAAGATAATCCCTCTTGGAAACAGAATTGCTTGTTTGACACTATCCAAAATAAGTCTGTCAATTATGCTTTTTGTTTTTAATTGTGCAATCTTAAACAACAAACTTCTATTAATTATAGCTCTTTATAGAGAATCCCATTTAAAAACAATGAAGATCTCCACTAAGCTTGCTTTATAACATAATCTTGGCCAGATCATTTCTAATGGTCACAGTTTAGTAACCATGCTGATTTATTAAAAAAATTACTGATTTTCTTTTTTTGGGGGGGGTTTTAAAAAAATCAGTTTTTCAACTCCATCTCCTCAGTGGATGACAATCGAAATTTTAAAATAATTGTATACTAGAACCATTTGCTTTAACAGGTAACCAAATTATAATGAATATATGTGAAATAAGTGGAACCAGTACGTTGGTAAGTGACTGCAATAATGGAGAGGCTTAAGGTGATCCTAGTTTGATTAAACCTCTCTGTAAGGAGGAAGATTTTATTCCAAGTTTTATTCACATGTGGAATAGATCTCAACTTGTTAACATTTAATTGTGATGAATGTTTTTGTAGAAATCTGATGTCTGCAGCTGTTTAGTTAATGGAATAGCTTTCTAGGATCCTAATTGTTGAAAGCTGTCAGCTAAGGGGAATATTTGGTTACAGGGTGGCAATTATAACTCCCTTGGATGTCTAAAAAGAAAACTACTTCTATTTTTCTTTTCTTGTGTAAAATACTTGTTTTACAAATGTTTTCAATTAAACTTATGCATGTTTTTTATTCCTATACTGACTTTTCTCATTGTTTAGGCATAAATTTGTTTGTTTGTTTCTTAAAACATTTTCATGGACCAGTTAGTTCTTGTTAGCCCAGTGAGAGAGAGAGTTTTTGTCTGACCTTTACATATTTGGCTTTTGTGTGTATATGTCTGTTTATTTTTTGTTTGCTCTTTAGTTCAATCTTTTAGGAATCATAAATTTATATAGAATCTCCTTTTCATAACGCTATCCTTGCTAGAGCTGTCTTCTGGAGATAAACTAGACACTGATTTGATCCAGTGTCTTAGTAAGTCTCTTGACTGTTTTCAGTGCTCATTCCTTTTTGTACAAATATGTTTATACCACCGAGTTATTCGTGTATTTTGTTGGTCTTAATCCTTGGTACAGCTATATAAGATTATGACATGTATAGTTCTATAAATGGTCAATGTTGCCATTAGTAATACTTGCAGGTTTTTTCCCCCCAGTGAGTTGGTGTCTTGTTGCAAGTGGACATGGCTGTAGAAGATTACAGTTCTGAAATTTGCATCTTGATTATTATTTATCACAAGTATTATTTACTTGCATACTATGTGCAAGGCCAGAAATGAATGAGATGTATTTGTAGGTGCAAGTAAATTTGTCCTTTTGGGAAGCAGTAAAATATAAAATTATATATATATAGATTTTCATCAATATAGTCATTAACTACCGTATTGTGATTATAGTTTGTTTCTGGCCTTGCAAAGTACTTTTACTTTAACTTATGTCTGATTCCATTTGTGCTTATAATCATGCATGTAATGATTAAAAAGAAATAATTGCCCATCAAACTAAATTCTAAATAACTTACAGATGTTTAAGAGTAAAAAGTACACAATTAATATGTGTAAAAATATTAAGAGGGAATATTGTTGATGGTAGCGTTTAGGGAAAAAAATAAATTTTGGTTTTGAATATCAGACTTTCTACAACAAAATTATTAACCTGAATATTTTGTTACAATAATTCACTTGTAAATCTTTTTTTAAAATGTGTTTTCCTGGCATCATAAACTTTTAATATTGGATTCTGCCAGAATGGCCTTAAAAGGCATGATTTGTTCACATTTTTATAATGCAGATTTGTATAAAAGAGTGCATTTTGTGGTGAAAGTGTTTTTTCACCTGCAGCAGAAAACTGAACTTGTCCATTAAAATATCCTTTAAGTTGAGATGCTTGTGCTTGTTGTTTTATTATTTAAACATTCTAATTCATTGTTTTCTTATAGGATGAGGAATTTAGTAAAACCTTTCTGATTTTGTTGACATCTTGATTTATCTTTTCAGTTACACTACAAAAAAGTCATTTACTTTCAACAGACAGACAGACAAAACCCATTTCTTAAGTAGAAAACTATTTTGCTCGCCTCAGCAGTAAGGCCTGCAATACAAAATATAATGTAGGGTAACTGACTATTGAAATAAAATAATAGAATGGGAAAGATTCAAAATACACATTCTACACATGATGATCAGCCTGTTGATTCAGTAACACTTTGAAGTTCCTGAAATTGTTTTTCTTGGTCAGTATGACATTCGTAAGTTAGATTTGAGTAAAATTACCTTTTAATTCTGCAGTTATCATCATCTCTATTTGACTGTAATTTAATGCTGCAGCATTTGGGGTGAATTGAGTATGTTTTCTAATCCCCACCAATGCTTTGTGTGACTGGATATAGTCAAGGCAATAATGTCCTCAAATTTCTCCTTCCACCAATACCCTGTTCTGACAATTCATCATTCATTCTACTCATTGTAGACTGACCACTTTTGAATTTGAATCAGAGTCCTTCTCCATAGTATTGCTACTGATCATGGCATCTTTTTTCCTTTTGCTTCTCTCATTATGGAGTGTGGTTGAGTTTTTTGTTTGAAGTGCAGCTTCTCTTTCACAACAATCTGTGGACATAACCTGATTTTTGCAATATTATGTAGCTTGGTGAAAATTTAAAATTTTCTTGTATTAAAATTGATTGCCATATAGATCATTGCAATGTTCAGGTGTAGCAACTGTAACCCCAGCATTAAAATTTAGTTTAATTTGATATTTGAGTGAGTTGTCATTTTATAAATTCTGAAGATACTTACATAGAACGTATATCGTACAAACCAGAAATACCTAGTTTTAGGTTCTACACCAACTTACTCCATATATACCTTGCCCAACCCGTGCAATGTTTTTAAAACTACAATCCTTTCTGAAGGAGAAAAAGAACCCAACATAGCAATATTTTCCAATAATCCCTCACTTCTAGTACTATCTTTAATTTTTTTTTTGGTATTTTATCTGGTGTTGCTATGTCCTTCTAATAGATTAGAAATAAAAATCTGGACATTATCTATAGGCTTACCAGGATCCTGTACAAATTCAAAATAGTCACTTTTAAATGTTATGTCTCGAGAAATAGATGCAAGTACTCTAATGCCACTTTTTCTCCAATGTATTGTTGAACTGAGATGCTGCTTTGTACTCTTCATTTAGTTTCCTAATATCAGCTACAATGGAAGTTGCAAAATGTAGCTTGTCTACTGTGCTTGGGTAGTTATCTTCTCTTCTAAATCTGCAGTCCTCTTCCCATTCCTCAAAAGAACCAATCCTTGATCCCCTCCATCCGTACAAACCACCCCCATATCTCCAGCTTTCCTCCAAAAACCTTGAATGCATTGTTGCCTCCCAAATCTATGCCTGTTTTTTTTCTGGGGCTCCACGTCCGAATCTGTCCATTCGGATTACACTCCAAAGTACTAAAAAGGGTTTTATCAAAGTCCTAGTTGACATCCTACGTGACTGTGATAAACTATCCCCTCTTGTCCTCTCAACCTGTCTGCAGCTTTTGCCGTGGTTAACCACACCATCCCCCTTCACCTCCCCACCACCCTCTATAGTAGCTGAGACTGCTCCCACTTGGTTCCAATCTTATCTGTCCAGTTGTAGCCAGAGTATCACTTGCAATGACTTCTCTTTCTGTACCTACATTGTTGCTGCTGGTATTGCCTGTGAATCTATTCTTGATGATTTTGGCTATATATGTTCCAAAGACGGCGCATTATTTACCACGTGTAAGCTGATGGTATTCAGCCATATCTCACTACCATCTTTTCCTCTCAAATGCCTCTAACTTGACAGCTCATCAGAGATCCAGCACTGGATGAAGAAAAATTTCCTCCTAAGATGAGACACCTAAAGCCATTGGTTTCAGTCCCAATCATCTCCATTCCCTAGTAATGAACTCCATTCTTTTCTCTTGTATCCAAAGTCCAGCTTTAACCAGATTGTGAATTTAGTGTCATACTGAAAGGAGCTTCCAATTACACATTTGTACCATCACAAAGACTACTTAATTCCATCCTCATTAACCAATTCTACATTGCCTCAGCTAAAAGATTATTATTAGGCATTAATGTCTGTTCAGTGCAATTCTGTACACTGCTGCAGGTCTCCCCTCTGTCCAGCCTCTGAAGTCAAGCCATCTAGTTTTCCCTGACCTAGCCTGTTTTGTTTTTTTTCCCTAATGTTTCATCCAGTGTGAATAGCAGAAGACTCCAGCAACTTTTAAACATTCTTCTGCATGATATCTTTCAAGTTACCCTAGCTTTTTCTATTACCTCATCAGAATATTTCAGCTTGACTTTAATCTTTTGGAATCATTACTGTTGTAATATTTTCTGTTCTGTTGCTACATATTGATGTAATCAATGAGAAATTGAATTTGGTTCTAGTAGTTGAGTTCCACTCTGGTCATCTTATTCTGACTAAAGTAAGCGTTAATGCACAAAACGGTCAGTAAGATGCATGGTCTGAGTGAAGGAGACACTGCTGGAATGAGACTGAGAAAGTCACTGGCAGTTGGGTTGACATGGAAATTTGGGGCAGAGTGAAAGAGATGCTTTAAGGTTTATTCCA
>NC_063333.1:80773186-80798186 GCF_021869965.1 Rhincodon typus
ACATTTTGGAGGTTCCCCTTAACAACATTGGCCTCATCTGAACATATGCAATGGAGATGGAGGAACTGAGAGAATGGGATGGAGTCTTTACAGGAAGCAGGGTGTGGGGATGTATAGTCCAGGTAGCTGTGGGAGTCGGTGGGTTTATAGTGGATATTAGTGGCCAGTCTATCCCCAGAAATGGAAACAGAAATGTCGAGGAAGGGAAGAGAGGAGTCAGAGATAGACCAGGTGAAAGTGAGGGCAGGGTGGAAATTGGAAGCGAAATCAATGAACGTTTCCAATTCCAGACAAGAGAGGGAAGCAGCACCGATGATATCATTGATATATCGGAGAAAGAGTTGTGGGTGGGGGCCAGAATAGGACTGGAACAAGGAATGTTCCATGTACCCTATGAAGAGACAGGCATAACTGGGGCCCATGTGAGCACCCATGGCCACCCCTCTGACCTGAAGAAAATGAGAGGAGTTAAAAGAGAAGTTGTTGAGGGTGAGGATGAGCTCGGCCAAGCGGAAGAGGGTGGTTGTGGGTGGGGACGGTTCAGGTCTTTGCTCCAGGAAGAAACGAAGAGCCCTGAAACTAATATGGTGGGGAGTAGACATGTAAAGGGATTGCACATCCATGGTAAAGAGGAGGCAGCTGGAACCTGCAAACTGGAAGTTTTGAAACCGGCGTAAGGCATCAGAGGAATCACGGATGTATGTGGGCAGGGATTGGACCAGGGGAGAGAAGACTGAGTCAAGGTAGGAAGAGATGAGTTCTGAGGGACAGGAGCAGGCTGAAACAATGGGTCTACCCGGATAGTCCTGTTTGTGGATTTTTGGAAGGAGGTAGAAGTGAGCTGTGTGGGGCTGGGGGACTATCAGCTTGGAGGCAGTGAGGTTGGGAGGTCACCAGTTGAAATAAGATCAGTTACCGTAGTTGATACAATGGCCTGATGCATCATGTTGGGGTCATGGTCCAGGGGAAGATAGGAGGAGATATCTGAGAGCTGGCGCTCAGCCCCTGCAATGTAGAAGTCAGTACGCCAGACTACAACAGCACCACCCTTATCGGCAGGTTTAATAACAAAGTCAGGGTTAGATCTAAGTGCATCGAGTGCAGTCGGTTCGGAGGGAGATAGGTTGGATTTGGTGAGGGGGAGCAGAGAAATTGAGGTGAACAATTTCACATCAAGAGTTCTCAATGAACAGATCGAGGGCAGGTCAAAGGCCAGAGGGAGGAGTCCAGGTTGAGAGAGAGTGTTGGAACTGGGTGAAGGTTTCTGTGGGATGGGGAGAGGACTCTTGCCCAAAGAAATGGACACAGAATGAGCAGCCTGCACCCTGTTCTGCTGAAACCACAATGGTTGTCCTACACAGGAGTGGTAGGAAGCAGCTGAGAAAGACTTAAAAGGTGTACAAGAGGATTCACTTGGATGTGTAAAGTAATGTTTGTGTGTTGAGTTAGTGTTTAATTCAATGAACAAAATACTTTATTTGAAATCTTCATTCTCCTGCACTCTTATTGTTGCATCACTCATTCGTCCTGTACAAATATCTTCAGGTGAACGGTATGAGCAGGTTGTCTAATGCAGAAAGACTATGAATGTAGTTTGGTCATTGACTATTGAAATGTATTGTGTTTGTGGTGGACAGGAGGCACAGGATTTCCGATGGATCCCACACGGACCAAAATTAAGTAAAGCTTGCCTAACTGAGGTCATTGAGGGTTTCTCAAGCAGCCTGGTGTACGGCTGCAGGCACTACGGGGCCAAATCCAGCTCCCTGCGGGAGCAGAATGCTCATTGCTCTACTCCATCCTTTTCCTGCAGATCTACTGCTCTCTTTGGAGCAGTGTTGCAAAGAGTACTGTAAGCCACAACCATCCAAGAGACCATTAAAGGACATATTGAAAAGCATCTCCAGATTTTCAGTCTGTGCTGAGGTACTCAGTTGTCCAGCCCTGTTCATACAAATCAGCACTTTTGAGGGAAAGGAATTGGAATTAATTAGGTTGAGAAGAAAGGTTGATGAAAGTATTATCAACAGACAAAGCAGTTTACAAATGTGTCTGCCAATATTGTATACAAAATATTGACAAATAGTGTCAAAGATGCCAGTTAGTAATTTGGTCTGATAACATATTTGTAATACTTATTTCCTCTACATTAGCAATATTTGTTGACTTAAACTAAACTAATGACAACAAAAGTTTCTATCACACTTGAATGAAGGCACATGCATTATATAATATTCTATTGGGAACAATGGCCTGGAGTTTCCAATGGCTGAATAGTCATTATTCCAGCATAGATGGGAGTTGTTTATGGGGACCCTTTAGAACCTCCACCATTGTAGTCTCCAAAGGAATTACACAGAAAATTGAAGATTCTACTGTGCAATTCCTCTGCACCTGGAACTTTCCAAACGTCTCCATTCAAATTTGAGAGTTCAGTGGGTTCTGATTAAATTAAGTATATGGTTACTCAGGAAACATTATACAATTAAACGCACAGTCTAACTCCTGAGTATTCTATGTGACTGCTTACTTAGCTCACAAATACACACAACCTCCCCAGACCACTTACACTCCCCAGGCCCTGATCTGGTACACCCTTTTCTCAAACTGGGACTCAACCCTCTCCTCCCCTCACTGCTGGACATACTCCCCCATTTTGCCTGTTATCTCTCATGACCACTAGTCATGCTGCCCTTTGACCCACTCCACAGCCAACCCTATTGTCCAACCTCCAGGCCTAAGTACTCACTCAACCCACTGCCAGACCTGACCCACCCAGGCCAAACACCTGTCCTCCCAAATTCACCCTGGATCCAACTTGTTCTGCATGATCAGCTTAATGAGGTGGGTGATGAACATCGTGGTTACTTGTTGGGAAAGAAAATGTATTTTGACAATCACTGTCTGTGAAATATCCTCGGCTGCTCACTATGAGTTGTTTTACACTTCACTTTGTAAGCTTGCAGGAAACATGTAAATGGATTGTAAAAGCTTCTTTAGGGGTTTGTAAAGAGAAAACTGTTAGTGAAGACAAATGTAAGTTCCTTACAATCAAAACCAGGGGAAGTTATAATGGGGAGCAAAGAGATGGCAGACCAATTAAAAGCATATTTTGTTCTGTCTTCACAGACAATGTTCCAAGCATGTTGGCAAACAAATGGTCTAGTGAGAGAGAAGAACTGGAGGAAATCAGCATTCGTAGGAAAATGGTGTTGGGGAAATTGCTGGGATTCACGGCTGACAAATCCCTAAGATCTGATAAGGTCTGTGGAGAGGGAGAAAAGTTAACCTTTCAAAGTTTTACTGTTTCAGTAAATAGATCTGCAGAAGAGTCATTTGACTTTAAATGTTGACTCTTCTTTCTCTCCACAAATGGTGCCAGACCTGCTGAGTTGTTCCAGCAATGAATTTTGCCCAGGGGCAAATAAATTTATCTCGTTAATCTAACTGACTTGTCCAGAGCCATATCACATGACCAAAACTCTTCTGGCCTCTGAGCACTTTATTTGAAATTTCTGGACTTCCTTTAACACAATTGAATGAACATACATATGAACATATGAATTATGAACAGGAGTAGGCCACATGTACCATTAACCTTTCTCCACCATCCAATAAGGTCATGCCTGATCTGATTGCTCCATATTCCCACCTACCTCTTATAACCTTTCACCTCCTTGTATATCAAGAATCTATCTACATCTGCTTTAAAAACATTCATAGATTCTGCTTCTACCAAGTTTTGAGAAAGAGAATCCAAAGACACTTTGCCCTCTGTGATAAAAATATTCTGGCTTAAATGGGTGACCCCTAATTTTTAAACAGTGGCCCATAGGTCTAGATTCTCCCACAAGAGGAAGCATTTTTCCTACATCTGCTTTGTCTAGAACCCTCAGGATCTTGTAAGTTTCAATCAAGTCATCTCTTACTCTTCTGTACTGCAACAAATTCAAGCTTAGCCTGTCAAACGTTTCCTCTTAAGGCCCCCATTCAGCCAAAAATAAAACAAAGAACTGAAGGTGATGGAAATCTGAAGCAAAAGCAGAGAAAAGCACTGAGTTTCTCCAGCAATTTCTGCTTTTATTCACCCAATCAAGGTGTCAGTCAAGTAAACCTTCTCTGAACTGCTTCCAACACATTTACTTCCTTCTGTATATAAGGATACTAATTCTATGCAGAGTACTCCAGATGTGGTCCCACCATAAAGCCTTATCTAACTAAAGCATTACCTCCGTATTTCATGTTTAATCCTCTTCACAATAAACAATAATATTTGTATTAGCCTTCTCAATTACTTGCTTTTTTCTGTTTTCTGTTTACTAGATTTCGGAGACCCCTCTGCATCTCAGAGCTCTGCAATCTCTCACCATGTAGACGATATACTTCTTTTTATTACTTCCTGCCAAAGTGGAGAATTTCAAATTTTCCCATGTTGTACAGGATTTGCCAAATCTTTTCCCACACTCTTAACCTATCTTTAATCCCTTTGAGGCCTCTTTATGTTCTCTTTACAATCCTAACCCTAGTTTTGTGTCATTAGCAAATTTAGTAAACATACCTTCAGGCCCAAGTCATTTACATTAGTCCTCTTTTAACTTTGCCCCAATTCGTGTTTCGTTTTAACGTCAGTAAATTATTACAGCCTGAAATCTCATTGATTATCACAAGATTTATTTTAATGTTGTTTACTGTAGCTGACCAAACTAATACAATTTTAGCACAAACTCACCCATTCCCAGACTTAAGGGTACTCCCTGTGTCCAGCCTTCTCCACACACGGTGAAGACTGCATTAAGAAGCCTTTACTCATCAGGCTATAGAACACCGGCCGGAGATGTTCTTGAATACACTGTAGCCAGTGCTTGATAGCATCTTTTTTGAGAGGTCCTGCCTTCCCTTCTGCTGGCCACTACTATCTCCAGGAACTGCTTGGACATGATGGAGCTGCTGCTTTTGCCAGGCTGTGGAGCCTTGGTTTACCTCCTCATCCTCGAGGCTGGCAATGTGTCAATTTTCAGCGTTCTTAACGTCTCTCCCTCCCCTTCTCTCTCTCAGCATCAGCACGGATCCCAGTGGTACATTGCTGGTCACAGCCTCCTAATCACAAAAACAACCCTCCACTACACTGTTTATAAGCCAGTCTTGGACCCAGTTTGCCAACTTGCCTCGGATCCCTTTTGGACCAGCCTTTCATGTCAAAGGTCTTTCTGAAGTCCATGTAAACCACAAACCTGCACTACTTTCATCAATATATTTAGTCACTTTTTTCAAAATTTCAAATTGGTTAGACAGGATCTCCCTCCAACAAATCCGTACTGACTATCCCTGATCAATCCCTGCCTTTCCAAGCATTGATTAATCCTATCCCTCTGAAATGTTTCCAATAATTTCCCCATCTCTGACTTCCTACTAAATGGTCTGTAATTACCTGACCTATCCCTGCTGCCCTTCTTGAACAAAGGAACCACATTAGCTATCTACCAGTCACCTGGCATTTCATCTGTGGCCAGCAAAGTATTAAATATCTCTGCCAGGGTCCCAGCAATCTCCTCTCTTGCTTCCTGTAGAAATCTGGGATACATCTCATCAGGTCCTGGGAATTTATGCACTTGTATGCCCATTAAAACATTTAATACCTCTTCTTTATTAATCTTAACATGTTCTAGAACCTCACTAACTCAAATGAAATCTGCAGCTACAATATCTTTGTCCTTTAAGAATACATGTAAGAAGTTTTCATTTCAGACCTCACGCATATCGACTGGCTCCACACACAGTTTGTGCCTTTGGTCTCTAACAGACCCCACTCTTTTCATAGAATCTGTACAGTGTGGAGCGGGGTATCTGTCCATCGAGTCCACACCAACACTCCACCAACTCAGATTCCTGCATTTTCTCATGGCTAATCCACCTACACTACACAGCTTTGGACTGTGAGAGGAAAGCGGATCACCCAGAGGGGACCCATGCAGACATAGGGAGAATGTCCAAACTTCACACAGACAGGCGCCCGAGGCTAAAATCTAACCCAGGTCCCTGGCACTGTGAGGCAGCAGCACTAACCGCTGAACCACCCCATGTTGCCCTGGTAATCTTCTTACCCTTAGTATACTTCATGCCTTGGGATTTTCCATAATCTTATCTGTCAAATATATATTTTTGGCCCCACTTTCCCCCTTAATTTCTTTTTTAAACTCTTCCCCCCCCCCATACTCTCTATACTTCTGAAGGACCTCTGCAGTATTCTATACCTAACATATACTTCCTTCTTTCTCTTTATCAAACTCTTGACATCCATTACCCAATTAACGTTTTGGGTCCAGTGACCCTTCTTTGGTTGAGAGGAAGGGTCACCAGACCTGAAACGTTAATTCTGATTTCTCTTTGCAGATGCTGCCAGACTTGCTAAGCTTTTCCAGCAACTTCTGTTTTTGTTTCGGATTTACAGCACCCGCAGTTCTTTCAGTTTTTATTTTGATAGCCGTTGACATCCAGGGTTCCCTGGATTTGCCCTTTGCTCTTAGAGGAACACTGTTAGAAAGCTGGTGCTGAATTCTCACTGTACTACTTTCAACAGACTCCCACCTTTCAAATTTAGACTTACCTGCAAGTAGCTGTTCCGAGTCTATATTTGTCAGATCCTGCCTAATGAAATTGAAATTGGCCTTCCTCAATTTGGACACTTAACTCCTGCACTATCCTTATCCCTTTCCGAAATGATTTTGAAACATATGGAGTTATGCTCATTATCTCCAAAATGTTCACCCACTGAAACTTTGACCATTTGATTGGCTTCTTTTCCTAGGATTGGATCTAGCACTGCGCCATCTCTAGTATCTCTAGTATATAAAAGCCCATCTGAGTTCCCTTTAAAAAGTCTATCTGCTTTTGATCCTTTCACTCGAAGGCGATCCCACTTAATGTTAGCAAAGTTGAAATACCCAATTACTATAACATTATTCCTCTCATAATCTCTCTTTGATTTGCCTACATATCTGCTTCTCTGTCTCTCTCTGACTGTTGAGAGTTTAATCCCAGCAGAGTGATCGCCCCTCTTTTTATTTCTAAATTCTGTCCATGTGGCTTCATTTGAAGAGCCTTCTAAGACATCCTCCCTCATTAATGCAGTGATGGTCTCCATTATCAATAACGCAAAGCACCCACCTTCCTTACATCCTCCCCTTATAATTTTGAGCTGCCAGTCTTGCCCTTCCTTAAATCACGTCTCAGCATTTGTGACAATGTCAAATTCCCAGGTACTGATCAATGCTCTAAGATTATCTGCCTTACCAGCCAGGCTCCTTGCATTAAGATAGATACAATTTAGCTTTCCAGTTCCCGCGTGCTTTCTCATTACCAACCCTTCTCCACCTATTGAACTGGCCTAGTGTTCTTTCTATATGTGATTGAACCTTGCTCCGGACTTTACATTGTGCCCAATTTCCCTACCAAATTCGTCTAAAACCTCCCCAACAGCATGAGCAAACCTCCCAGTGAGGATATTGGATCCATTCCAGTTCAGGTGCAACCTGTCCAGCTTATACAGACCCCAGCTACCCTAGAAGCTGTGCCAATGATCCAAAAATCTAAAGTCCTCTCTTCTACACCATCCCATAGCCACGCATTCATCCAATCTATCTTCCTATTCCTATACTCACTAGAGCATAGCACTGGAAATAATCTGGAGATTGCAACCTTAACAGTCTTCCTCTTTATTCTCTTTCTAGCTCTCTAAATTCCTGTTGTATGACCTTATATCTTTATTTAACCCATGTTGGTACAAGTATGTACCAGTACTGCTGGCTGTTCACCCTCCCCCTTCAGAATGCCCTGCAGCTGCTCTGAGACACCCCTGACCCTGGCACCAGGGAAACAACATTTGAGAGTCTTATTCACAGCCACAGAGCCACCTGTCAGTTCCCCTTACAATTGTGTCCCCTATTGCTACAGCTCTCTCAGTCTTTCCTCTCCTGATGTGCAGCAGAGCCAACCGTGATGTCACAAACTTGCGTGCTGCTGCTTTCCCCTCAGAGGCCATTCCCCCCAACAGTATCCAGCATGTTATCCAGGGTACTCCTGCACCACCTGCCCATGCTTACTAGTCTTCCTGATGGTCACTGAACACTTTTCTGTCTGTGTAGCCCTTACTTGTGGTGTGCCCAGCTCAGTAAGTGTACTACCCATGATGTCCTCAACATCACGGATGCTCCATAGTGAGGCCATCAGCAGCTCCAGCCGCTCCATGCAGTCAACACACTTCCTGCATACATGGTCACTATGGACACTGGACATGTCCCTGCTATTGCAGGAGGAGCATTCCACAGGGCTCGCCAATCTCCTATCCATGTCAATATGTTACTGCTACACCACAAGTTTTTATTTTCTGCAATAATTTTGATGTGAGATCCAATGCCTTCCTGAAGTCCAAGTATGGTATATCTACCAGTTCTCCTTCATGCACAGCACATATTGTTTCCTCAAAGAACTTCAACAAATCAGTCACATATGATTTCCCTTTAACAAAATCATGTTGAGTTTACCTGAGTACCTTTCATTTTTCTAAGTGCCTTGCTATAACTTTTTAGTAACACTTTTAGCATTTTCCCAATGACAGACATTAAACTAAATAGTCTGCATGAATTGAATGCATGAATAAACCACACTTCCAATTTATTTCTAGAGAGACTTTGTTGCAAATAATTCTAAAAGTTGACTTGGCTAATAGAGGGTTTAGAGAAAACACATCACAGCCTGTTTCAGAACCGAGGGGAAAGAAATAAACTAACTCTGCTTATGGAAAGAAGGTGAGAAGAATGAAAAAGTTCAATTTATCTCATTCCTCTATTCATAAATTTTATTGATATATGCTTATGATTTAACTTTTGCAATTTCTTTCAATCTGACCTTCTCATTGGCCAGCAGTAATGGCTTAAGAATGGTCATGACATGCAAAGTTACAGTTTGTTGTTTCTCATCAGACCATGTGAGATGATTGGAAATCTGTGAAATAGGATATGAATAGATGGTTCAAACATTTTTCTCTGACATGCTACAGCTCTCAGACTGTCCCTGATTAAATTCTATTATTCAATTGCTAGTTGTATTGCAATGTCAGGTATGAGTGAATTCCAGAACTTGCTATCAACTCTGTAAATTGACTGGAAACAACCTGTGGTCCATTGTTCATATATGCTAGTCTCTAGCGTATTTAATTTTTAAACAATTTGTATTGAATGTTAATGACTGAAATGATGATTGTGGATTTGTTGTAGTAATTTCTGGCCATTTTCTATGTGGATTGCCAAGGAAAATTATTTGATTCCTAGGGGCTGGTGACATTCTCCAAAAATATCTACTTGGAGTAATTGCCATTGGTTCTTTTGGCTATAAAGTTGAATGGAAACACAGGAAAGGTGAGCAGATTTTGTTTCGTAGTGTCAAAGCTACAGAATTTTGAATTAATATTTCTCTTCTCATCTGCAACTAGCCACCCAATTGCTTTACAGGATTGTTGCTTCATCTTAACAAAACCCAGATGTCCTTTGCAGACAAGGTGCAACTGTGGCTTTAGCACTTAAACATAACTGCAGGAGTTTATGGGCAAAATAATTGTCACCAAACAATGGGAGTTTACAGTGTTCTCTGTAATACTGGGTCAGATCACTTGGTCTTTAGGTACCATTATTTTCTGCAGTGCACTGCCTGTCACCAACTCTGTCTTCCATATTCTCTTATATTGCAAGATTCATGGTTGCATGTGAAATCACTGTTCTTTAATATAGTTCTTCAATGTAGTTTAATATCCTTCTTTTAATATAGTTAATAATAATTGAATGTCTCAATTACTGATGCAATTTGTGACAGTAACATAGCTAAATGTGTCTCTCAGCTACGTGAATCTATTAGACACCCAACTTCAAAGGTGTACTGAGGATGATCTCACAATCTGTAGAAGTGTAGAGGTTGATGACCAGCTCCTTATATGGCTAACAATGTAATCAGTATTTCCTAATTGGGACAGAGAGTGTATTTGCTAACATAGACATATATGTGTCAATGTTCACAAGTGTGGGTGCAGAGCTTTCTGCTGTCCAGCATTGTATTTGCATCCAGTTTCTGACAACAGGCAAAACTGTAAGCAATTGGTCATTCACCTCTTTCAATATAACTTGAGCTCATATCACATATACTGATGCATCCATTATCACATACTTCTCCATATGTGGAACATGAAACAGCCTAGGATGACATTTCTGCAGGGCTCTGGAACCGTAACCATTCCCAAAATCTGGCAACTCTGGAATATACCATTCAATCATTACATATTTCTTTAGCCCAAAATATTATTTGACACATTTACCACTGTATCAATTACAGATGAGAAGTTTTTGTGAGGTACTCAAACATTTTCTAGCTTGCTGCTCAAAAACAATGAGAGTATTGACTTCTTGTGGGTCCCTCCTACATCTGGATTATCACGATTCCACTCTAATTGGCCGCTCTTGTTTTTTTTCTCGCACCTCAGAAGTATGCAGAGATTAAATCTGTGTATAAGTGCGCACAGGAGTTTTCTTTACAAGTGCTTTAAAATGTCTGCACTTGCATACTGACAGTTTGTGGCCTTCAGTATAAATTTTAGTTTCTCTGCAACTCAGACATGGCTAACAGTCACACATACCTGAAAAGCAAAGAATTGAATACTACAACCACCATCTCTCTTCACTCCCAAACATAGGTGAGAAGGCAAATGATAAGGATGTCACAAATTGTCTGCAGAGGAATATAAACAGGTTAAACGAGTGGGCAAGATCTTGTCCAATGGAATATAATGTGGAAAATGTGAGGTTATGCACTTTGGCAGGAAGAATAGAAGAGATGAATATTATTCCAATGGAGAAAGACTGCTGAGAGCTACAGAGCCAAAGAAGTTAGGAGTCCTTGTGGATGAATCACAAAAAAACTATCATCCACGTTCGGGGGTAATAAACATAGGAAGTGGAATGTTGGCCTTTAGTTCAAAGGGAATGGAATGTAAAAGTTTTTATTAAAACTATGCAAGGCACTAGCTAGACCTATCTGGGATGCTGTGAATAGTTTTGGTCCCCTTATCTAAGGAAAGACATACTGACATTGGAGGCAGACCAGAGAAGATTCACTAGACTGATCCTGGGTATGGAGGGAAGATCTTGCAAGGAGAGGTTGTATAGGTTGGGCCTACATTCATTGGAGTTCAGAAGAATGAGAGGAGGTCTATTTGAAGCATATAAGATTCTGCAGGAAAGGTTGTTTCCTCTTGTGGGATATTTTAGGACAAGAGCACATAATCTAAGAATAAGTGATCACATATTTAAGACAGAGATGAGGAGGAAGCCTTCTCTCAGAGAGTAGTGAATCTGTAGAATTCTTTACTGTAGAGGGCTCTAGAGGCTAGGTCATTATGTGTATTCAAGGCTCAAAGAAACAAATTTGTAATCAGTAAGGGAATTGAGGGTTATGTGGAATAGGCAAGAAAGCAGAATCGAGAATTATCGGATCACCATGATCTCGTTGAATGGCAGAATGGCACGACCAGAGCAGCAGCTACAGCACCAAGCAGGGTAGCAATTAAACAACACCTACAGTGCCAAGTGGGGTCATGACCTGAATGTAAAGTCTACTGGTCCATTGAGCTTGCCTTATAATTTCATTGTGTAATTTCTGCACATTATCATCACCCTTTTCCCCCACCTACCATTTAATTTCCAACACCCAGTCTTGCAATCAGCTCGATGAGCCAAGATAGAGAGAAAAATGTTTGATCAATGTCAGAAAAAAGATTGCAAGTTCTTCTCCAAAACCTAAAGACAATCAAAAAATGTCCAGGATCACTGCAGTGACTGGGAAACATTTTATCCAGTCACCTCTAACTTCCCTATGTATTTACATCACTTAGGAACACATTTCCTTTTGAATGTCGGAAATAAATATGGAATCACTATCTGTATCAACAATTGATCTTGTTTTTAAGAAGTTGTTTTTCTTAATATGATGTTACCGTAGCTTGTCCTGGAAAATAGATATAGGATTAATTTTGCATTTAAAAAGAAATTCATTTTTTCACAGTATGTGTGTATCACTGGCAACACCAACATTTCTTGCCTGTCCAAATAGCTCCTTGAACTGAGTGATTTGCTAGGGCAAATGCCAGAGGGCAGTTAAGAGTCCACCACATTACTTTGTGTCTGGAGTCACTTGTCAGCCAAACGTAGTCAGTGCAGTAGATTTCCATCCCTAAACAGCACTGGTGAACGAGGTGGGTTTTTTTTTTGAAAATTGATGATAGTTTCGTTGTCAGTATTATTGAGACTATTTTCAATTCCAGAATTATTAATGGAATTTATGTTCTACCATCTGCCATGGTAGGATTTGAACCACTGTTTCCAGAATATTAGTTTGGGACTCTGGATTACTGGCCCAGGTGCATTATCATAACTATGCTAACCATCACTCTCTGCAACATGTTTTATTATGCATTCTACACTGCATTCTATTAATCATGGCAAATTTTCATGAAGTAATTCAGCAAATTACCTATCTTTATCCTTTGGAAGAGGGAGACATTACACCTTACGGATGCAATGCCTAAAGGGGTATAGACAGTAAATGAGGTAAAGTGAGGATTTTATGCCTTTGCATCCAAGAAACTTCTCATAGTAACAAAACTTATTGATTTAAGCTGCTAAAATATATTTACTCTGACTTTGCACGTTAGACAAAGCTTCTTATTGTTATAATGGACAGAGTGAACTTCATTAAAGTAAATGTCATGCCGTACAATCTATATTTTGTTCAGGTGTTGTATGCAAAGTTTCCTAATAGTCCATTTGCATAATTGGACATAATCAGGTTCTTCAGAATGGCATATTTTTCTGGATATATGTTATATGGCTTCAAATCTCCAAGGATAATGTTCCTAAGTTACTATAACATATTGGACAACCCAGCGCACATGTAGAAGTATGGACATACAATTGGTGTTTCTTCAAATATTTCAGATTTTCATTCAGTCTGTTCAGGAATATTATGACACGTGTCTGGGGCACATGGGATTTGAACCCAGCCTTCTGGCCCGGAGATAGTGGCAACACCACTACGCCACAAGATTATTACAATTACAATTACACTATCCCTTTGTTGTCACATGTACTCCATTGTAGGAGTACAGTGAAAAATTATTACAATGTTTGCCTTCTTACAGTGACATCTTACGTACAAATACCTAGGTACAATTCTTGGATACAGCAGAGGAATAGAAGTAGTTGCTTAATTACAGAGTTGAAAATAAGTTAAAAATAGGAAAATATTAAGGGGTTAACATTACAGTGCTCTAAGGCAAGTTCTAAGGTAAGGATTATCCCCTCACACCGGTCTCCGACCAAGGCTCGCTGCCCTGAGGCTGCTTCCCATGTGCTGTTGTTGGGCTTCTTCCCTGCACCGCTCCGGGCTCACTGCTCGTGGTGTACTGGAGCTCACGGGGTGTGTCTGCAGGTCCCAGAGGACAAGGCCACGCTGCCCCCGTGCTGCTTCCGCCATGAGACTCAGTCCATGCTCACTCCGGTCCGCCACAAGAGTCAGTCCGTGTTCGCTCCGGTCCACCCTGGGACTCAGTCTGTGCACGGTCCGGGGGGTGATGGGGGTGAAATAGGGAAAGCCACAAGAGGAAAGATAAAAAAGAGGGAAATAAGTTAAAGGGACTGGCAAGCAGAGGAGCTCCAAGGAGCTCCGACCAGAATGTCCTACTCTGCTGCCATCATGAATCCCTCAAATATTTTATGCTGAAGAAAAATTATATGAAGTTGTGTCTTGGCATCAATGAGTGTCTGCGAAGGTATGCAACTACTCCAGAAGGATTGATGAATGTGTTTTATAAATGCTAAAGGCTTAAGATCTAATGTGTGTACTACTTTGGGCTGGAGCTTACCAGTGGTCAGATGTGATAGTATCAGGCTGCTGAGGCTTTATAGAGCTCAATTTTTACCCATTAAGAAAGTATAGCAGTTTTGTTTACGAAATTTGAGTGGAAACCAAATAATTGCATGATTACTTCCGAGTCGAACTGAAACAAGATGAAATTAGTAATGCAGAGGATCGATCAGGTACCTTCAGATCAAATTCTGAGTTATGGCTAATATCAATATTATGTCTTGTAGTTCCTCTGGGAAATATCCCCAAGAATCTTAAATTGGCAGGTTAATTTTAATTAGTCTTGCTGGGTGGGACTTGAGACCATTCGCTTTAGACATTGCCCAATTTTGTTTTTGCCTGAATCAATAAAAAGGAAAACCGGGCACAATGTAAAATGTACATCCTGCCCATCAGTATCTGCCTCCTGCCCAGCAGATGCAGTTCATCTGAACTTTCAATTCTTTCCTATATTTACAATCAAATCATTAATAAAAATTTTCACTCATGTTCTTTTGTAATAAAAACATTTAATTGTGAAACTTGTAAATTTCTATTTGCAAATTAATTAGGACCAGTCAAGTTAAGATCTTGAATGACACAATTAAACCTCACTTGCATCATATAAAGCAACTAAGAACATGCAAAATAGTAAAAGAGACTGACCACATAGCATCTCAATTCAATATTCTGTCATTCAATATGCTGTCCCTATCGTTTGCCTCATTGTCAATCTCTGCCTTAGGTATACTCAACAATGTAACGTCCAAAACCCCGCAGGGTAAAAATATTCCAATAATTCAAAAAGCTCTGAGTACAGAAATTTCTCTTTATCTCAGCCCTAAGTGATCAACTGATTATCCTAATGTTGCGCCTCTTTTTCCAGATTCCTCAGCCAGGGGAAACAACCTTTGTATTTACCCTCTCAAGCTCTTCAGAATCATATGTTAAGATCCCAGTTGTTATTAAAACTGGACAAATCAGATCCCAGAATGAATACTGAAGGAACTGCGGATGCTGTAAATCAGGAACAAAAACAAAAGTTGCCGGAAAAGCTCAGCAGGTGTGGCAGCATCTGTGAAGAAAAAATCAGAGTTAACGTTTCAGGTCCAGTAACCCTTCCTCAGAACCGGATCTGAAACGTTTACTCTAATTTTTTTCTTCACAGATACTGCCAGACCTGCTAAGCTTTTCCAACAATTTTTGTTTTTGTCTCAGAATGAAACCTCACTTCATAGACCCTAAATTAGTTTTGAATTATTTTAATCAAGGAGCACAGTTACGCATTACATTCACGGGAGTTTGCCAGCATACTTTTAACGCAAAGAATAAAACATGTACTAAACAAAAAGAACATGAACTATATTATCCTAGACAAAACATTTGGAAAGATTTTTTTTATAAGCGCCAGAGAAGGATTCAAATTTACACTTATCCATTTATCCCAGCAATATTTTTACAAACACTAGAGCCCCAGTAATAAAATACCACTGTCTCCAAACCAAGGCATCTTCCTCAGGCTGGAACAGCAACAATTGTTATTCTTCCATCAAATATCTGTGCATTCAGGCTCTTAATGTTGTCCAGGATTTGTACATTTCAAGTTAAAGAGAACTGGTGTGCAAATTTCACAGCAGCCAATGACCAATGACAGGCTCTCTCACAAAATTGCAAACTTCTCAGCTCATTATTAAGGGAAGCAAGATATTGGACATGTCACTCAGCAAATTGTGTGGCAATCAAGATGGTAGTACTCACCACTGCTCAGACCTTCGCCTCATCCTGTACAACTACTAACTCCTCCTGTCCACGGAGAACACCTCGCCAACTCTCATACTCATGCGTGATTGCTAACTGCTCTTGTATTCTATCATACTCAATCCTTCTGTTCCTTTCAGTGCAGGAAAAACATGACCCACAATCCGACCGAGTGATGGAAGACAGGTCAGGGAGTAATTGGGGAGGCAATGGCAGATATCAGGCTGTTCACTCCCCATGACGAGAATATGGTAGACATATTCAGGGAAGACCAGGTTGACTTATCTCTTCATGGTGTGACATCAATGAGCAACCAACCTAATAAGTTCCATTGTGCTATGCTCAAGTCTGACTACAGCAGCGCCAACTCATTATTGCTTTGCTCAAGCTTTTATCTGTCTTCTCTAAATCCCTCATTTCTCTAATGCAGGTACTGGTAGCAGCTAGAGAATCTCTAGAAAGAAGAGCCCACAGTTTGAACCCTGCAGCAACATCTCCACCTCTAACGAGGAAACCAGTGAAATCTCTGTGATGTATTAGCAAGGCATTTGTCTGCAACCTCCACAAAATCAGAGAGTTTCACTTCAGTTATTTCCCAATCTAGATTAGATTCAGGAGCACAATCTGTTGAGCATATTACTGACGCATCTTCCTAACCATTGAGGAAGAAATGGCCCAGGTCTCTGAAATTTGGAGGACTCCTAGAGACGAGGTACCGGCTCAGTCTCAGGCAGAAGATATGCTCCTGTACATGGCCACTAGAGGCATGCTCAATCTGCAGAAACAGGCACAGGAGCATCAGGCTGATGGGCCAGAGGTACTCAGTAGGCTGGAGCTAAAGATGGAGCAGTCCTTCAAGTTCTTACTTTAGTGGTGAATCTGACATGCAACTGCATGGTTTTCTCCATGGATAAGGTAGGAGCTGCTTTATGACTAAAGTGCAGCAAACCTCAATGACTGTCAGATGTGCCCTTACACCTGCACTTCATTGCCCTAGCCGTGAGTGCTCATTATCAATGGCAGGGCAGTAGGGAGATAAGGACATTTACTTCACTTCAGGTTCCATTTATTCACACAGGGAGACAGGATGGTGCCAGCAGGCACCTACAGGGAGGAAATATGATACACAAGCTCCTTTCAGAACACTGCAGAAATGCCCTTCCCCTCTGACTCCCCTGTGATTTGCTATAGGATCTGGGTAAATCAGACCAAAGTGAGGGATAAGGAGTCTCTTCATGCATCACAGCAAAGTAAGATGTTGTAATAATTGCCAAGCATTGTTTATTTGTCTAAAGTCTTTAACTGCAAATAGCCTTATACATAAGGGATCCTAACGAATCGTAATTTTGAGGATTACAACTAAGGCTTTGTACGTTAATGTGGCAGACACTAAGGCCATATCTTTGGGCTTTCACTGGCAGGGGAATTGAGTTTGAGAGCCGCGAGGTTATGCTGCAGCTCTATAAAACCCTGGTTAGACCACACTTGGGATATTGTGATCAGTTCTGGTCGCCTCATTATAGGAAGGATGTGGAAGCTTTAGAGAAGGTGCAGGGGAGATTTACCAGGATGCTGCCTGAACTGGAGGGCAGGTCTTATGAGGAAAAGTTGAGGGTTTCTCATTGGAGCGAAGAAGGATGAGAGGTGACTTGGTAGAGGTGTACAAGATGATGAGAGGCATAGATAGAATGGAAAGCTAGAGACTTTTAGCTAGGGCAGAAATCACTATTACAAGGGGGCATAATTTTAAGGTGATTGGAGGAAGGTATTGGGGAGATGTCGGGGGTAGGTTCTTTACACAGAGAGTGGTGGGTGCGTGGAATGCGCTACCAGCGGTGGTAGTGGAGTCAGACACATTAGGGACATTTAAGCGACTTTTGGATAGGCACAAGGATGATAGGAAAATGTAGGGTATGCAGGGTAGTTTGATCTTAGGGTAGGATAATAGGACGGCACAACATTGTGGGCCGAAGAGCCTGTACTGTGCTGTACTGTTCTATGTTCTATGTTCTATCTTTCGATACTTACACCTGCCTTGTGAATGAGAGTACAGAATCAGTGATGATTCTGCATAAATCAGTAGGAAATGATCATTCCTGTGCCTGAGCTTTTCAAGGGATTGCAGTGAAATTCAAGACTGGGAGATGTTTAATAAGACCATAAGGCATAGATACTGCTGCGCCAGCAGTAGTAGGTATACCAGCATACTGTGACCTCATAGTAGTCACAATCCATGGAATCAGTCAGACATCAGACACATAACAGAAACTGCAGCAGATTATTCAAGAAACATTTACAGAACTAAATATGAACTAATGAATGCAACACTTTATTTTCTCCTGAATTAGTGGAGCTAAATCTGAGCTCTCTGATTTGAAGAGAATAATGAAAGTTCTGATGGAAATGGCTAAGTAACCAGCTCAAGATAAAACCAGACTTGAGAATGTCATCTCATAGATAATGGAGTCTTTAGGGAATAGTTCTGCTTAGCTCACAAAGGTGCATAAAGACCTGAAACAGAAAGAAAGGAAGCAGGATGAATTCTGTATCATCAATACAGTGAAAAGTATTGCTGGTTTGCAGAAAGATCTGGAGGAAGTCACACATAAAACAAATCAGGCTCAGGAGAAGCAACTACAGAAATGGAGGCTTGAGCTCAAAGCAGTGCTGGAGAAAATAACAGACCTGCACACAACAAGGAGCTGCAAATCCTTCATGAGGCAGACCTTTCAGAGTGAAAGACAGTAATGATGCTGTAATAAAAGAACTGAAGCAGGGCATAGAGAAAAGTAAACAACCACTGAATCAGCAAGTAGAAGTGCTCCAGGCTTCAAAAAAAGAGATAAAACAAGTTGAAAAGGTTGGAAAGTTATCACTGTAAGTTATGAAGGAGAAAATGTATTGGTCCAACAGAAGGCTAAAATGTTGGTAGAATTTGAAGGGTCCATAGTGTAAAACCAGAAGCTTCAAAACAAGCTGGAAGTTCTTAAAGAACAAAACAGCAAATGCCAAGAAGATTGAAGCACTTGACATTGAGGAATGGGATCATTCAGTGGTAATTGGGAACAGAACATGGCTGTAGTGCACCAGGATCAGTAAATTCTGAAACAGCACCCGCAGTCCCTTAAAGTAAAACCTGACAACACAAAAAGCAATAACAGACATAATCACTGATGACTGTGAAAATTAACAACACAAAGTCACCAACACAAGATTTATATACATTCATATATATCTTGTTAAATACAGAAGCTTGGTCCGTGCTTTTTATCAACATGGCTCTGAAAATCAGGTAAGTTGGAGAATTTTGCATAATTTTTATGTTTAACTTTTGCAGTGACTCTGAGAATCCTGGGGCTTAATTACCAGTGGCATGACCCAGTGAATCATGATAATACAAGATGCATTTCAGAGCCGGTAAAAGATGCACTACAAGAGGAGAGTTAGCAACATGCAGAAGAAGGAGAAATAATAACTATGAAGCTGATCCCGACTGCATGGTGAGGCAGTTGTCTGTAGAAGCAGTCCTGATTTGGAATTCAGTGATGACTCAACAAACATCAGAAGCTTCAAGAGTAAAACTCAAAATCCCTGGTTGGCCAGAGGAAACATTAAAACACACATCAATGCAGACTGGAATATTGAGAATAGCTCAGATTGAGCTTTGTCACTATAGAGAGTAGGCACCATAAGGCACAGCTACAGAAATAAAAGTAAATGTTCAGAAAATAACTTTTTCTGCAGTCATTCTCATTTAAATAAGTTCAGCTCCTATATCTTTCTGCCAATGTGAATAACTTCACATTTTTCACATTATATTAACCTGCCAAAGTTTTGCACACTCACTTAACCTGTTTATATCCCTCTGTAGATACTTTGTGTCATCCTCACCACTTACCTTCTCATCCATTTTTGTGTCATCTGCAAACTTGATAGTAAATTCACTTGCATCAACAAAGTCATTAATATAATTGTAAATAATTATTGTCCCCAGCACAGATCCTATGGCATTCCAGTAGTTAGAGGACGCCATTCTGAAAATCCCCCTCTTATCCAACTCTCAGTCTTCTATTAGTGAACCAATCCTCAATCCATGCTAATATATTATCATCAACAGCAAGGGCTGTTACCTTAACAAGTAGCCTAAGTTGTGGTATCTTTTCAAACACCTTCTGAACATCGAAATGTATTTCATCTCCTGCTTCCCCTTTATATATCTTGCTTGTCACCTCCTCAAATAAATTTTATTTTTTAAGGCATGAAGCCATGCTGACTCTGTTTGATCGTATTATGTGTTTCTAAATGCTCTGTTATTACAACCCTTGTAATAGACTCTAACATTTTCACAATAACAGATGATAAGCTAATTGCCCTCTAGTTATTGTTTTTTTGTCCCTTTCCCTTTTTAAATGAAGGTGGTACATTTTTGGCTGATTTCCAATCCTCTTTAACATTTCCAGAATCCACAGATTCTGGAAGATTACTTCGCACATCTTTTAAAAAACCTTTGGACTTTAAGGTATACATCCCATGATATTAAAAGAAATAATGAGTCAACAAACATCAGAAGCTCCAAGGGTAAAACTTAAAATCCCCTGATTGGCCAGGGAAACATTAAAACTCATAGCAATCAAGCTTCTGATGTTTGTCGACTTATTTCTTTTAATGTGGTAGGATGCATAATTGAAGGTCCTTGAGGGTTTTATGTCCTTCTTTCACCCCATTGGCCTTTCTCAAGAGCAACTAGGAATGGCCAACAAATCCTGGCCCACTTTTTAAAATAAAAAAAAGGTTGCTCTGTACTTTTACCCTAGTGATAGTCATTGTATTTATTCCTCTTCTCTTTTTGTTCAGTATTTTTGGATTGCTATTAGTGTCTTGTGTAAAGTATTTATATGACTCCTCTGCCATTATTTTCCCCAGCCCCCTTCTCTAACATGTTCCAACAAATTTAAAAGATCCCTTGGTGCTCAAGTTAGGTGGCATTGGGAGCAGAGTAGATAATGGCATTTAATTACAAAGAGATATTGATTGACTGAGTGAATGAGCAAAACTGTGGCAGATGGAGTTTAATGTAAGCAAGTGTGTAATTATCTGTTTTGGACGAAAAACTTCTTGATCAGGGTACTTTCTAAATGGTATGAAATTAAATACAGTGAATGCACAAAGAGACTTGGGGGTTCAGATGCAAAGATCTTTAAAATGTCGTGAACAAGTGCAGAAAATAATCATGAAGGCTAATGGGATACTGATCTTTGTATCTAAAGGACTGGAATATAAGGATACAGAAGTTATACTGCTGCTATACAAAACCCTGGTTACTCCTCACTTGGAGTACTGTGAACAGATCTGAGCAGCATACCTTAGGAAGGATATATTGGCCTTGGAGGGAGTATTATCATAAACTTGCAGGAATGATATCTGGACATCAGGGGTTAAGTAATGAGTGGAAAATACACAAATTAGACCTGTTTTCTCTAGAATTGAGAAGGTTAAGGTGTGGTCTGATTGAAGTCATCAAATTTTTAACAGGAGAAGACAGGGTAGATAAAGATAAACTATTTCCAGCAGCTGGGAATTCTAGAGCTAGGGGGGGCATAGTCTGAAAAAATAGGCCCTGACTATTCAGGAGAGATGTTAGGAAGTACTTCTACAAACAACAGGTGGTAAATATTTGGAACTCTCTCCCACAAATGGCTGTGAATGCTAGATCAGTTGTTAATTTTAAGTCTGCGGTAGATAATTTTTTGTTAAGCAAAGGTACTAAGAGATATGAGCCAAAGGCAGATATATGGAGTTGGCCACAGATCAGCTGTGATCTCAATGAATGCCAGAACAGGCTCGAGGGGCTGAATGGCCTAGTCCTATGCCTATGCCTATGTTCCTCTTCAGTGGGATGCTGGCACAGGTGAATGGAATACAGTGGATTTGAGGCATTGCAGCAAACTCCTGAGGGGAGAATTTTTTGACACTATGTTAAGGTAGGCTCGACCATGTGAAATATCAGAAAGTTTAGAGGAATTTGAGTGCTTTTACAGATATGTGCCTAATGTTCTGATATTTGTTGCGCAGAGGTGATCCACTGCACCTTGGTAAAGATTATGGAAAATTCCCCAGGGCATTAAAAATGACAGAGAGCTTCACCTATGTAATAATCTGAGGAAGAAAATGCACTGTGCGGAAGAGATTTGTTGGGAATCTACCTGAGTTTTTTTGCCTGCACCAAATTTCAATTGGTTTGCGTTTTCAAGCGTTGTATGCCCACAAGAGATTGCAAGGTTCCCCGTTCATTGCAATTTCAAAAATTGTACTTATGAAGAAAGCAATACAGGCAAGCTTCAGTTTGCCTGGAAATTGCTGTGTGAGTCTGGAAATTAATCATGGTAAAAATAAAAAGGAAAAGTGAATGTTCAGAGACATATTTTGACCACCTAAACAATGGTGTTTTAAATATAGATTTATTGTAGAGTGCAATTCAAGTAGGAAGTGCCCCAACCATAAACAATTCAGGAATTTGGCAAGATGACCCAATTTCGTTTGCCCCTTATTCTTGCAAACCACTAACTGTTGTTACGGTTTTCATTCTTTTAAATGGTCTGATTGCTCAGCATTTAAGGTTCACACTGAACAATGCTTCAGTTGTAGACTGCTTTTTCACTGTTTAGTGTAATTACTTTGATCATTTCTTCCCAGCGTATTTTTGGAAGTGCCCCATTGCAGGAAAATGATTGACACATTGATTTGTGAAATAGAAGAGCACCTCCTGCTAGTCTGAAGTGAGCAAAGCATGGCAATTTGGTAAGTACAGAGATCTAAATTCCATTAACTAGTTCTCTAGAGAAGGTAGATGCTTTTAATGTGAATTGTAGTGCAAGAGGAGGCCAGAAAGAAAGTAAGAGCTGTACCTAAAAAAGAATGAACAACGGAACTAAAAGAAACCACATAGCAGCAGATGATATACATTTAGGTGCAAATGTATCACATATATATATTCATAAATCTGTTTATTGTAATGGTTCAGGTGGGAATGAAAAATTCCACATACTGCTTGAAGAGGGGCAGAGAGCTCTTGGCCAACATTCTTTCTTCACCAAGCCCCATCAAAGACAAGTGAATTAGCCATTCCTGTCATTGTTGTTTGTGGGATCTTACTACACATGACCCCCATTCAAATGCTGTGTACCTAAAGCGCATGTTCTTTTAGATGCAAGGTTATCATTCTTATTATTTTGTGTTCCTCTCTATTATGTATGTGGATACAATGAGCCAATTTAACAAAAATCCAAATTACTAAGTGAACGCCTAGTGCTTCTTTGGACTCCAGACATTTAATTATTTTTCTTACCAGCACAATATCTAACTGCTTTGTCACTATTACAGAACTAAAATCTTGTTGCTCACATAAATGGCAGGCACACAAAGCTGCCTTTATTATATGTTGCTGCTGATACACTGAGTAATAAATACCTAACTCAGCTTGTGCTTCATTATTCCAAACTAGTCAGCAGACAAATCCTTATCTACAACCTAGGTTGCCCTTTAAAGGAAGAAGACTTCTCAATATTGCCACTTAGTGGTGACACGTGGATAAAAAAAACATGCCAACTCGTAGGAGAAAAATGAATACTTTCTGAAAATCCATATAGGATGTATGTAAAACAGCAAAATAATCTACATTTAGAAAATGAAACACCGTTTCATAAAGGTCAAAAAATTAGATATTTATATGCAGTATAAAATCTTTAGAACGAATAAATGACCAGTTACGAACTTTCAGGTTGCTCAATGATTTGAAATGATACCAAACAAGATCTTCTCAATCAATATTTATAATACAGGAATGTATTTTGAATTTGTTAATTAAACAATGCCTAATCATAGCACAGAATCATATAATAGATGTATTGTTTTTAAGCACAAAATTGATAATATCTACAAACTTGCAACTTCTCAGACATCTTTGAACAATTAATATGCAATTTGCAACATTTTGAAAAAAAAATCAGGATATAATCTGATTATATGGAGATATTATTTTCCCAAGATGTTAATATTCTACTATAGCCAGGTTTTAAACAATGCAGATCCACTAATGTATCCTGGATATTGGTAAAGCTGAGGCAGGGCAGTAATTTAAAGAACAGTATTTTATTGTTAATAAAAAGTTACTTCATTGAAGCATCCAATGTTAACAAATATGTCTAGTAGACTGCTGGATTGGAGCAATCTAATAGTTTTCATTAAAAACTATGACTGAGTTAGATAATATATGTTAGGCCAGATTACTGCTGATGTTTGTGTAAATAGATTTCTATCATAGAAGCTTACACCACATCATACCTGTGTGAGTTTTGTGAAAGACTTATTTGGTTCTTCCCATACGCCCTTCTTTCCATAGCTTGGGAAATTCTGCCTATTGACCATATATTCAATTCTCTTTTGAATGTTACTATTTATCCTGCATCCACACTCTTTCAATCAGTAACAACTTACTTAATTTATTTTATATTTTTTAACTGAGAGCAAAAAGTAGATTTTATCTTTTTCGTTTTGAATTAGTTCAAAGTTGGTAAGAAGTTTTATGTCAGTAAAGTGCAACAAAACCAAACAATAGTGGAAATATTACTTCAAGTGTCACATTTCTACTTAGCTCTTGATGGAGAGCAGGAATGAGTTAAGACCTTTCATTTTAAGATTGTTTACCATCATGACTAGAATCCAGCTTGTCCTTATTTGATGAAGTTTTCAACAGACCTGTTTAGGCAAGGAGAATGCAATTATTGTTAAAAATCAAGTAGAATATATTTAATGTGATCAAGTACATTGATTTATAACTGGTTAAAGAAAGTTATTTTATCCTGTTATTTAGATGTTCGGTTATAATTTACCATGTTGTAAATGTTCATCTTCTTAAAATGTTTGATTGTTATTCCCTGACCTTCAATTATCTTTGTCTTCTGATTCCTCCTGATTTTAATCTGATAGACAGTGGTACTTTCACTTGTAAACTTCCTCTTAGCCAGTGTTTCCTTGTTTTATTTTCAGGATTAAGGTGTATTTTTATATTTTGTTACGATGACATCCTGGTTTCATGGCAGCAAATTAAATTTGCCTATAACACGCTTGTATTAATTCACAAATAATTATATTTCATTCAGCTTTACCTCATAAAACATTTGCGGCTCCTGGAAATCAGGCTGTGTTTAATATTTGTAGACAAACAGATGAATTCAAACTCTTGCTGTAAATTTCTCTTTGAATAACCTAATCATGTTAAAAAGAAAGCCAGCTGATCACATTT
>NC_063333.1:80798686-80823129 GCF_021869965.1 Rhincodon typus
CCACCTTCTTCCTCAACTAAGGATTCCACAGCACTGATGTCGACAGGGCCCTCAACTGGGTAAGACCCATCTCCCGGATTTCTGCCCTCACCCCCTCTCTTCCCTCCCACAACAGCAATAGGGTTCCCCTTGTCCTTACCCACCAGTAACCACAACCAGATGATCATCAGACGCCAGTTCTGCCACCTCCAGCAAGATACCACCACCAGACACATATTCCCCTCCGCTCCCTTGTCCACCTTCTGCAGGGACTGTTCCCTCTGGGACACCCTTGCCCACACTTCCTTCACCCCCACCACACCCCCACAGACCCATGGCACCTTCTCCTGCAACCAGCAATGGTGTACCACCTGCCCATTTACCTCCTCCCTCTCCAGTATCCAAGGGCCCAAACATACCTTCCAGTTGAAGCAACACTTCACCTGCACTTCCCAGAATCTAGTCTACTGCGTTCGCTGCTCACAATGTGATCTCCTCTACATTGGGGAAATGAAATGTGGACTGGGTGACCGCTTCACAAAACATCTGTGTTCTGCTTGCAAAAAGACCTGTTGCCTGCCACTTTAACACATCACCCTGTTCCCTGGCCAACATCTCTGTCTCTGGCTTGTTGCCGTGTTCCAGTGAAGCACACACCAGGTCTTGTTATCACATAGCCCGCCATTACTCACTAACTATGGTTAGTTACTAACAGTCCCATTAACAACTATTCACCCTCCCAGCCTGATCGTTATCAACTCCCTTTTTCTATCCAACTGTTCTTCTCTCTCTCTGGGGCTCTATCCTATCGTTTACTCCATGCTCCACCCCCTCCCTATTTTCTACATATAAACCAATGTTTTCCCAGCTACCATCAGTTCCGAGGAAGGGTCACTGGACCCAAAACGTGAACTCTGATATTTTTCTTTGCAGATGCTGCCAGACCTGCTGAGCTTTTCCAGCAACTTCTGTTTTTGCTTATTCCTGAGCTCTGACAGATGGGAAGCTTGCAGTTGGCATCCTGTGTGTTCTGGAGTCATAATGATCCCAGCAAAGGCTGTCCATACTGCACCAGTGCAGGGGAAGACTTAGTCAAAAGGCAGGAAGGAGTGTGGGGAATGTGGGCTCTGATTAAGCTGGAGGCAGGCGCAAGGGATCAGACAGAGAACTTGGAAGAGTTACCTCTGCCATGTCCCCTTTATCTTCCATTTCACAGCCTACCTGCACCTCTCTGATAAACAAAAGCTTCAATTTTGGTTGATAAAAACCAAAAGAACTATGGACGCTGTTAATCAGGAACAAAAACAAAGCTGCTGGAAAAGCTCAGCAGGTCTGGCAGCATCTGTGAAGGAAAAAGGCGTTAACGTTTCGGGTCCGGTGACCCTTCCTCAGAACTGGAGGAAGTTCTGAGGAAGGGTCACCAGACCTGAAATATTAACTCTTTTTACCTTCACAGATGCTGCCAGACCTGCTGAGCTTTTCCAGCAACTTTGTTTTGGTTCAATTTGGGTTGAATGGATTAAGGCAATGGTTGATGAGTGATTTGTAGATTCTGCCACATGTGAGGCAGGTAGTGAAAATAGAAAGAACATGAAGTAAGAGATAAAACCATAAAAATTATAGTTTAGAAAACTGGAAATAAGGCTACACCAGTAGGTTGCATGACTTGGATTTGCCATATTCTTCAATACAGTCCAACCCTCTGGAGTCACCTGACAAAGTACAAATTAATCTTGGGATCCTCCAAGTTTATACAACCCAGTCAATAAATTAAACCATTGTTGAAATCATTGGAAAAGGTTAACCATCCACAGATACCATCTGGCTTACTGGAGTGTAGTTGAATTTTAAAAACCTGCTTAAAACCGAATTTAGTAATTTCACTAAAGTGGTAGTGCTGTTTCAATGGCTAAACTGCTCCTTTCTCTGTCAGTAAGTCAAAAAGCAATACACCGGGAAAACATGTTAATGAAACACAAATTGTACAAAATTTCAGTGCTGTAGCATTGAATATGTGTAACATCAAAAGCTTAAAATGTTTAACATTTCATCAGAAAAAAATGTTCTTGTTTCTTTGCTTTAAATGTGTACCAATGATATTTGACAATATTATTTACATTTAGATAGCTTATAAAGCAGTAAACAAGACAAATATGGAAAAGGTCTCTTAGTTATTACTTTAGACATATCCTGTATTATTGACATTACTTGCCACTTGTAGAATTGATTCTCTGATATAACTAACTTTCACCTCTGTGGGTGAGACAGGTGCTGTCAGTGTCTAATTCC
Organism: Rhincodon typus; assembly: GCF_021869965.1. Lineage (NCBI taxonomy): Eukaryota > Metazoa > Chordata > Chondrichthyes > Orectolobiformes > Rhincodontidae > Rhincodon > Rhincodon typus. The sequence continues at coordinate 80,800,955 of NC_063333.1, forward strand.
CTGTTCTACCAGATTCTCATACTCTGTGTGTGTTTGTTGCAAAAAAGAAAGCAGCACTAAAATATGAGGGTGCAGCCATCAAGCCAAACACATTTTGATTTCACCATGTCCTGACTAAAGCTTATCAGTGGAGCCAGTCAGTTCAGTATGACAGCTAGAACTTGTACAACTTTTTAATCCAACACACAAAGTTTCACCTCATAACAACAGTGCAACCACCCAAGACTTTGGATTTGAATCTTTAAATTGGTAAATTGCTAGTGAGTAACTTGTATTTTGGGTTATAGTAGCCCTTCTAATTTACTTTCAAACTTCAGACATCACTGTGCATATGGCACACACACACACACACACACACACACACACACACACACACACACACACACACACACAGGGGCTTTGAGTATCAAATGCTTAATGTGTACAGCTGCTGTAACACATAGTGTGACAGATGCAGCGTACACACTTCATTTGTGATGGTAATTTTAAAAAATAGGATGTAGCATTGCTGGCTGGTCAAGTATTTATTGTGAATCTCTTATTGCCCTTAAACTGAGCGGCTTGCTCGGACATTTCACTGGCCAAATAGTGTCAATCACATTGCTGTGGGTCTGGAGTAACATATGGGTCAGACCAAGTTAGGATGCAGATATTTCCCCATCTCTGAGAGACAACAGTATATACGTACAGACAAAGATACAGTGGAGACACTTAGAGCTCTATAAAAAAATTAATTTGGCTCATATTCCTCTAAACCCTTCCTACTAATATAACCATCCAAATGCCTGTTAAATGTTGCATTTGTACCAACCTCCACCACTTCCTCTGGCAGCTCATTCCATACATGCACCACCCTCTGTGTTGAAAAAGTTGCCCCTTAGGTCCCTTTCAAGTCTTTCCTCTCTCAGTTTAAACATATGCCCTCCAGTTTTGGACACCCCACCCCGGGGGAAAGACCTTGTCTCTTTACCCTACCCATGCATCTCATGATTTTATAAACTTCTGTAAGGACATCCCTCAGCCACCAATGCTCCGCGGAAAATAGCCCCAGCCTATTCAGCCTCTCCCTATAGCCCAAACCCTCCAATACTGGGACCAACACTAATCTGGCAACATCCTTGTAAATCTTTTCTGAACCCTTTCAAGTTTCATAACATCCTTCCTATAGTAGGGAGACCATAATTGCACACAGTATTCCAAAAATGGCCTAACCAACGTCCTGAACAGCCCAACATGACCTCCAAACTCCTATACTCAATGCACTGACCAATAAGGGAAAGCATACCAAACGCCTTCTTCACTATCCTGTCTACCTGTGACTCCACTTTCAAGGAACTATGAACCTGCCTTCCAAGGTCTCTTTCTTCAGCACCACTCCTCAGGACCTTGCCATCATGTGTATAAGTTATGCCCTGATTTGCCTTTCCGAAATGCAATACCTCATTATCTAAATTAAATTCCATCTGCCACTCCTTGACACATTGGCCCATCTGATCAAGATCTCATTGTACTCTGGGGTAACCTTCTTCGCTGTCCACTACACCTCCAATTTTGGTGTCATCTGCAAACTTACTAACCATACCTCCTCTTTGTTCATAATCTTCTGTTTTGTTGTTAATGCAAACTCTACAGCATTGCATGCTTAAGTTTCAGTGAGGAATCACTTTTGTTAAGACCAAAACAAACAAAATATGATTTATCAAGTCAGGCCTCTGGGTGGAATCTGACTTGCCTGGTATCAGCTGAGATCAGAACAATATAGCTGGTTTGGGACTGGCCAGGAAACCTGCTCTAGAGAGGTAGATCAATTATTTTAATTTTTCCTCAGGTTTTGTCATAACTTGAAATTTAACAGCAGTGAGCAGTGTTCCTGGAGCCCAGGAAATTCAGCACCTAAAAAGCAGCTAATTCTAGCAAGTTAATGGTTTTCAAGTTCCACTTGTGGGCCAAAAGGAGTTGTTGTGATAATCAGCCACAACCCCTCAAGTAAATCCGGTCTGATTTCTGCTGTTCTCCTTTTTGGTGACCTTTTCCCAAGACTGTAATCTCTGAGAGACAGCAGTATATATATATACACATATATATATATATATAGACGAGGATACAGTGGAGACACTTAGAGCTCTATAAAACACAATTAATTTATTTAGCACTTAAAAATATAACACACACTTTTAACTACTAGAGATATCTAAATCACTGTCTATCAATGCCCTGATTTCTGTAACTAAACCCAAAAGTTGTTATAGGGAGAGTTGGCAGCTAGTCAGGCTGAAACTCTGTTTGACGTCTTCACCATGCTTCCTGATGTAGGGTACCTTATTGCAACGTTAATCTTCAAAGTACTACTGGGGCTTTCTGAGCTGCTTTATGCACAGATCTCTGTGCCAAGTGTATAGTTTTTTGGAATTATCCATGCACATGACCAATCTTGACTATTTTGGCCAAATGTATGCCTTATTACTGAACTTATTACAGTTACTGAACTCCTGCAATTTTAGCTCTCAGCAGATCTGAATGACTCAGCACAATTCCATTCACATGAAAGCCGATTGTAAAGCCTCTTATCTGTTCCTTTGTCTTCAGCCTTATCCAACAAGATTTTCTTCCCTAATGGGTATTGGTAAACCAGATGGGTTTTTTTTTTAATGAAAATGAATACCAGTTAACTGGTTGTCTTTAGACAAGTTCTCTTTAAATCCAGATTTTTATTGAATTGTAATTTCACTATCTGCTTTAGTGGTTTTCAAACCTGTGTCCCCAGAACATTCATCTGAAACTCAGATTACTAGTCGAATAACGATACTACTATGTCACAGCCTACCCTGCTTGTGGTGGAAAATTGGTGTTACAAAGGGATTAGATGGAATTCTGGGATATAGGTAGTTCTCCTATAATGCAATAAATGCGTTCTTGTGTGACTTGGCACTATAGAAAATCACGCTACTGAAAATCACCATAGAAAATAACATTATAGGGAAATCGCTGTGGAAAATCACTGTACTGTACACCAGAAAGTTCACGTTATCCAAACAGCATCCACTATTCATCAGTCGCATTACAGCCAATTTGCGTTAACAAAACATACGTTATAGCAGAACTACCTGTACTGCCAATTGAAGTAACTGCTGATCCAGTTCTAAACTCGTTTCAGAGATAGTAGGAACTGCAGATGCTGGAGAATCTGAGATAACAAGGTGTAGAGCTGGATGAACACAGCAGGCCAAGCAACATCAGAGGAGCAGGAAGGCTGACGTTTCGGACTTAGACCCTTCTCAGTTTCTCTCAAACCAATTTAAGTGGGATTCAGTCGTGTTCCGCTCTATAGGTAGGCCCCAAGGGAATTATTCCTTTAAAGATAATAATTAAAAATCAGAAAAATAATTTTACATACATCCTTCATGGTTCCAACAATAATTCTTCCTTAGTGTTATAAAACTTCAGTAATATCAAAAATTTACTTTGTTTGTTGAGTGTGCTGAAGCTGCAGAACAAGTTTTAAAGGACTTAAGTAACCTAAATAATCAGTTTCAAAATGGCCAAACATTGACATCACTTAATCTGGCAATTAATAAAGGTAACAAAATAGCGTAGTGCTGTCTAGAAACAGACCACAAGACACAAGTGACTCAAATGAATGTGAATAACAAATCCATTGAACAACTCACAAAACTTGATAACCAAATAATTTTGAGGGATGTGGACCAAGCTGTTGGTCTCAGTCATTTTCTTCAATGGAGACCAGCTGAGAAGAAATTTTTGCATCCCTCTCCAATCTTCCCCCAGGCCATTTTTTTCAAACAATGTATCTGGAATGAAGGCTCCCTCGCTTGTTGTGAACTTTTTGGCAAAGTGTTGTTTTCGGGGAGATTCATTGCAAGCGGTCTGCCAGGGTTCATGTTGACTTTGTCATGCAATAGTCTGCTCTTCGACACATTAGTTATGCCTCTTTGGAGTTCCTGCAATTGGGTGGAAGGAAAGATGGAACTTCTCACACCCACTAGGACTTTGTGATGTTCTTACTGTTGGTGCCATATTTAAACCCAGCTCCACAGCAGTTCAGATGTTGTAAGCAAACAGCAGGCTTTACTATGTTGTCCTGCTCTGTTTAAACTCATCAAATCATGCAGAAAAGAAAGCTGGCACTCTGTTTTCTCCAACAGACCTGGAGATTCTTTTCAATAGGATGGTTGAGAGAAAAGGAGTGCTATTTCCTCTAGGCTACCTAAGTAGACCATACTGCCAGAAGCATCCACAATGAATATATATAGTGACCTGGGTCAGTGCATTGTCTCTAATGAAAAGTAATTGCCAGAAGTGGCGGAAGAAGGTGAATGACCTTCTGCAATCTGCAAATGTAAGAGTCAGCATTTCCTCTCTGCTGCCTCATACTCATAGGGTCACCACCAATTAGTCTAACTGCCACTATATACACATCTCAAATCTCATCGTCTACAACTCTCACTATTGCATGTATCATGTCTGACAGCTCATCCGCTGACATGACTGCCTTCTGAGCTTTCTAATCACACAGGACACCTCACCATCTCACCTGCCCCTGTATCAAAACTAACTCCTTTCCTAGCCCCTTCCATCATTTGTAATAATTCCCTTTGGCTCACTGCAGGTAACGTTTTCTTAAAACCAGGCCAAGACTGGCAGTTGGGCAGCAGATGTTAGACACCCTCTCTCGCTATGAGGAAAAATACTGGAGCTGGCAATGGAAAAGGGTGACTACTCAAGGGAATATCACAACCTCCTCAATAAGACTATAAGGGCAGTAGTAGAGAATTTGTCTCATCGAGCCTGGTCTGCCATTCAATGAGATTGTGCCTTATATGATAATCCTCAACTCCACTTTGCTACTTTATCCCGAAACATTGATTACCTAACTAAATAAAACTCTGCCCACCTTGGCCTTGATTATACTCAATGACCTAACCTCTACAGTCACTGATACCTACAGGATTCCAATAGTTACAGTGTCCTCCTGAAAATACCCCCTTTATCCAAACTCTCTGTCTTTCATGGGTTAGCCAATCACATTGTTGCTAATTAGTTGACAATCTAGTTTCATGTAAACTCTTGGGGAAGAGTGAACACAAAAGGATAGAATTCTTTATTAAGGTGGAGAGTGACATGGTTGATACTGTGATTCGGGTCCTGAATTTAAACAAAGAAAATTATGATGCTATGAGTTGTGAACTAATTGTGATAAATTGGGGCTCATTATTTGAAGCAATGATAATAAATAGGCAATGGCAAACATTCAAAGAATGCATTGGCGAACTGCAAAAATTATTCATCCCAGTCTGGCATGAAAATAAAATGGGAAACGTGGTCAGACTATGACTAGGGAAATTAGTGCTAGTGTAAAATCCAAGGAAGAGGCATACAAATTGGCTAAAAAAGAAAAAATGCAACACTGAGCATAAGGAACAGTTACATTCCAGCAAAGGGAGACAAATAGACAGATTAAGAGGAAGATATAAAGTATGTCGGTAAACTACTAGCTCATACACTATCTCCATAGCTACTTCTTTCAATATCCTAGGATGTCAAACCATCAGATCCAGGGGACTTACCAGCCTTTAGCCCATTAGTTTGCCTAATACTTAACCTTCTTTTAATATTTAGCACTTTGGTCCATTGATGGTTTAGTTTTTTTTTGGATTGCCGTTAGTGTCCTATACCATGGAGACTGATATAATTATTCAACTTCTCTGTTATTTCCAAGGTAGAGATTCTTATTTCCCTGGTCTCGTTCTCTAATGGGCATTTGTTCTCTTTGGCCTCACTCTTCCTTTTTTAAGTATGTAAACAAGCTCTAATTATCTGTTTTCATTTACTTGTTCATTTGCACTCATAGCTTATTTTCTCCCATTATTGTTATTATTCTTTTGGGTAACATTTGTTGCCCTTTAAAATTTTCCCAACTGTCTAGTTTACCACTAGACTTTGCCGCATTGCATGTTTTCCTTGCCATTTAATACTGCCTTTAACTTCCTTTGGTTATCCCCTTCCTAGAATCTGTCTTCCTCACTGGGACACATCGTTGCTATGAGTCATTAAATATTTCATTAGATGTCTGCCATTGTTCCTCCACCATGTTTTCTGCTAAACTCCTTTCCTAGACTACTCCAGCCAACTCTGCCCTCATCCCTATCTGAAGAATACCACAGTTGTTTTTGAACCATATTTTCCACCTTCAAGCTGAATACTGAATTCTTCCATGTTCCCTACGGAATATTTTATTGTCAGATCATTTACTAAATCTGCCCAATTACACATTACCAGGTCCAAAATAGCCCGATTCCTGCTGGTTGGTTCCATAACATATTGTTCTAGGAAACTGTCCTGAAAACAGTCTATGAATTATTCCTTTTGTTTACTTCTGCTAATTTGAATTTTCCAATCTACATGAGGATTAAAGTTGCCCATGATTAATGTACTGCCTTTTTTAAAGCGCTCATTTATCTTTTGATTTATTCTCTGTCCTACAAAACAACTACTGTTATGGAGACTTGTTGACTGCTCCCACCAATGCCTTCTGCCCCTTTTTATTTCTTATGTCCAGCCATATAGATTCGACATTATCTAACTTTTGATCATTTCTTGCTATCATACCATATACATATCATACTAATAAAACCACCCCAACTACCCTTCCCTCCTTGCCTGCAATTTCAATAATCTTCCTTGCATCCACCTCACAGCATAAGCTCTTAGCTAGCTTTGTGTCATCTACAAAATAAGAGATAACTTGCTCATCTATATAGGCAAGGCCACATTTGGAGTGCTGCACATAATTCTGGTTGCCATGCCATAGGAAGGATGTTATTAAACTGGAAAGGGTACAAAAAAAGATTTACTAGGATGTTACCAAGACTGGAGGGTTTGAGTTGTATGGATAAGCAGGAACTTCTTTCCCTGAAGTTTAGGAGGCTGAGAGGGTGACCTTATTGAAATTTACAAAATCATGAGAGACATAGATAAGGTGAATAGGCAAGGTCTTTACCCCCAGTGTAGAGGAGTTTAAAGCTAGAGACAGCATGATTTCAGATGAGAGGGGAAACATTTAAAATGAACCTAAGGGACAAGATTTTCAGGACCAAATTAAATTACCAGTCCTCCATGTTCCCTTGAGATTTAACCCTCCATTTTTGAATTGAATTGGCTAAAGCAAGTATCTCTGGCGGTAGAGATCCCTGGAGAATGCTGAGAAGGATCATCCAATCAAAAGTGTGCTTAAAATGGCTGCAAATACTTTTAGCTTTTAGACTCATTTGCTGGGTTCTGCCAACATTGTGGATGGGATATTCAAGGACTTTCCTTCTCCAATTGGTTCTGTGGCGAGTCTGGGAGTTTTTTTTTATGCATTCATTCACATGATGTGATGGAGGGATTGGATACTAAAAGCAACTGCCTTTTTAACTAATAGTGCTTGGATTCCAATCTTAATAAATTTTATTAAATAGGCTTTGAATTGCGTACGACTTCCATGGAAGTTAAAATTGCATCGTAGTCAGCAACCCTGATATTTACACAGTGGTGAAGAGGGAGCAGGGGCACGGTATTGTCCACTAAACTTAGAGGTCCTAACATATGCAATAATAGGATCCCATTAGAACAGTTACTTACTCCATTTCTGAACTTGTCAGATTGAATGCTTCCTGACTGTCTATTGGGAAAGTTTGTGATACATGGCTGAAGATGGGTACTGCAGATTACAGTCTTGGGAAAAGGTCACCAATAAGGAGAACAGCAGAAATCAGAGCAGGTTTACTTGAGGGGTAGTGGCTGATTATCACACCAACTCCTTTTGGCCCACAAGTGGAATTTGAAAACCATTAATTTGCTAGAATTAGAGATAGTAGGAACTGCAGATGCTGGAGAATCCAAGACAACAAGGTGTAGAGCTGGATGAACATAGCAGGCCAAGCAGCATCATAGGAGCAGAAAGGCTGACGTTCCGGGCCTAGACCCTTCATCAGAAATGGGGGAGGGGAAGGGGGTTCTGAAATAAATAGGGAGAGAGGGGGAGGTGGATAGAAGATGGATAGAGGAGAGGATAGGTGGAGAGGAAACAGACAGGTCGAAGAGGCGGGGATGGAGCCAGTAAAGGTGAGTGTAGGTGGGGAGTTGGGGAGGGGATAAGTCAGTCCAGGGAGGACAGACAGGTCAAGGGGGCAGGATGAGATTAGTAGGTAGGAGATGGGGGTGGGGCTTGAGGTGGGAGGAGGGGATAGATTGGAGGAAGAACAGGTTAGAGAGGCGGGGACGAGCTGGACTGGTTTTGGGATGCGGTAGGGGGAGGGGAGATTTTGAAGCTAGTGAAATCTTGTGAAGCTTGTCAAGACATCAATCGCCTCAACCTCTCCACCCCTCTCACCCACTCCAATCTCTCCCCTGCAGAACGTGCAGCCCTCCGCTCCCTCCGCTCCAATCCCAACCTCACCATAAAACCCGCGGACAAGGGAGGCGCAGTTGTAGTATGGCGCACTGACCTCTACAACGCCGAGGCCAGACGCCAACTCTCCGACACCTCCTCCTACTGCTCCCTTGATCACGACCCCACCCCCGAGCACCAAACCATCATCTCCCAAACCATCCTCAACCTCATCACCACAGGTGACCTCCCACCCACGGCCTCCAACCTCATCATTCCCCAACCCCGCACTGCCCGCTTCTACCTCCTTCCCAAAATCCACAAATCTGACTGCCCTGGTCGACCCCTTGTCTCCGTCTGTTTCCTCTCCACCTGTCCTCTCCTCTATCCATCTTCTATCTGCCTCCCCCTCTCTCCCTATTTATTTCAGAATCCCCTTCCCCTCCCCCATTTCTGATGAAGGGTCTAGGCCCGAAACGTCAGCCTTTCTGCTCCTATGATGCTGCTTGGCCTGCTGTGTTCATCCAGCTCTGCACCTTGCTAGAATTAGCTGCTTTTTAGGTGCTGAATTTCCTGGGCTCCAGGAACACTGCTCACTGCTGCTAAGTTTCAAGTTATGACAAAACCTGAGGAAAAATTAAAATAATTGATCTACCTCTCTAGAGCAGGTTTCCTGGCCAGTCCCAAACCAGCTATAGTGTTACGATCTCAGCTGATACCAGGCAAGTCAGATTCCATCCAGAGGCCTGACTTGATAAATCATATTTTGTTTGTTTTGGTCTTAACAAAAGTGATTCCTCACTGAAACTTAAGCATGCAATGCTGTAGAGTTTGCACTAACAACAAAACAGAAGATTATAAACAAATAGGATGTATGGTCAGTAAGTTTGCAGATGACAGTGAACAGATTGTAGTGGACATCGAAGAAGGTTACCCCAGGGTACAACGGGATCTTGATCAGATGGGCCAATGTGTCAAGGAGTGGCAGATGGACTTTAATTTAGATAATGAGGTGTTGCATTTCGGAAAGGCAAATCAGAGCAGGACTTATCCACGTAATGGCAAGGTCCTGAGGAGTGGTGCTGAACAAATAGACCTTGGAAGGCAGATTCATTGTTCCTTGAAAGTGGAGTCACAGGTAGATAGGATAGTGAAGAAGGAGTTTGGTATGCTTTCCTTTATTGGTCAGTGCATTGAGAATAGGAGTTGGGAGGTCATGTTGCGGCTGTTCAGGACGTTGGTTAGGCCACTTTTGGAATACTGTGTGCGATTATGGTCTCCCTGCTATAGGAAGGATGTTGTGAAAGGGTCCAGAAAATATTTCCGAGGATGTTGCCAGATTAGTGTTGGCCCCAGGGTTGGAGGGTTTGAGCTATGGGGAGAGGCTGAATAGGCTGGGGCTATATTCCCTGGAGCATTGGAGGCTGATGGGTGTCCTTATAGAAGTTTATAAAATCATGAGGGGCATGGGTAGGATAAATAGACAAGGTTTTTCCCACAGGGTGGGGGAGTCCAAAACTAGAGGGCATATGCTTAGGGTGAGAGGAGAAAGATTTAAAAGGGACGTAAGCAGCAACTTCTTCAATATAGAGGGTGGTGCATGTATGGAATGAGCTGCCAGAGGAAGTGGTGGAGGTTGGTACAATTGCAACATTTAAAAGGCATCTGGATGGGTATATTAATAGAAAGGATTTAGAGGGATATGGGCCAAATGCTAGCAAATGAGACTAAATTTATCTAGGATACCTGGTCGGCATGGACGAATGGGACCGAAGCATCTGTTTCCATGCTGTACAGCTCTATGACTCCAAATGAAAATAAAATAGAATAAACCAAAAAATCCACTTATGATGCAAATTCAATGATTTTAAACACATGGCAAAAGTATAATCCTATTAATCCCCAAAAACTCCTTTATATGTTGAAAAGACAAATAAAAATAATCTTTTGTAGAGTGCCCAAAACACTCCCTTGAAATCATAGCAAAAAACACCTGTCATAGAATACTCACACCAGAGTTCCTATGTCTAACATCTTGGTCATTTAAGTCACTTGTGACTAAGATTTTTTGACTGTACTTGCAGCTGTCATAAAATTGAGTACATTTCAGCTCAAGTGTAAGTAACCTCTTCAGGGTTTCATTCCAACAGTTCAGATCTGAGACCAACACTAACTCCTCACTGTATGGTAAAATAGTACACTAAATACTTTTGTCTCCTCAGGAAAACTAGTCTACATCCTATTCCACGGATTTCGTTGGACTAATCAAAATTCAAATAAAACAAAAACCAAAAGTCTTCCTTTCTAAGCAATGGGTGTTTACCTTAAGTTTAAAAGAAATTATGCTCCAAGAGTCTTTTAGAAACCTAGAGACTACATTATGTACCTTTCTGGGTGGCAAAGCAATCTAAGATAAACAAAACAAAAATCCATTTGTGGAACATACAAACCTATTCACTCTAAAACCAGGCCTGAAAAGCTGTTTTACAATAAATCACTACAGCTATGGAATTACTTACAATTATGAACTTTGGACACACAGAAAATCCATAGGTCGCTAACTCCTTTATTACCCATTTCAATTCTAAATTTGGATGCATTCATGAGGCATTCACTTGCTTCTGATATGTGCCTTGGGTGGCTAAAGATATGCAGTGAAGGTGGTGATAGGTGTGAAATTGGAGGGAACAGGGCAATAAGTCCACCTATCAATTTTCACTTCATTGTTTCCCTGCTTTTGCTGGATACTGTCACAGGTTTATTTGAAAACGCAAGCTTTCGCAGCTTAGCTCCTTCCTCAAGGGTAGTGAAAGGGTATAAGACACGGAATGTATAAGCAGAAAGGTAGCAACCCTAAAACTGGCCGCCTGTTGTTGAATCTTTAATCAGTTAGGAAGGAGACCACTGATTAAAATGCAAAATCCAGATTCCTTTCCAGCCATTGTCCTGAGATAATTAAAGGTTTTACCAATTTATACAAGAGGTGACATCTCAGGTTGTGCGACTTTTGACCTCGTCCACCACAGTCCAACACGACATCTCCACACCTTGCTGAATAGAGTGAATTATGATTACCCCTAACATGTTATCTACACACGTTGTCGTTGACATTCAGCTTTGTTGCACTTTTTAAAATCGTAATACCATTTGCATTTAAGCAACATACGGAAACATCTAAAAGCACACAATGAATTGTTTTTTCAAGGCAGAAGACCGTCACAGCAACAAACCTCAAATTATAAATACAATTTATATTTATCCCTTTACAAATTAATAATGGCCTGACATTTTCTTAGAGCTGCTCCCAAACAATGGTCATTCACCACTTTACTACAGCTGCATGCAGAAATAGGATTTCCACTGCCTTTTTGACTTAAGTTACAGCAGTGAGTCTGAAGAAATGAACCCCCAATGTCTTTTCTTTAAAGCCCGAGGAATTGTCTACTTAAAATTTTAAATCTGATGCTATTTACTGCTTTTACTCTTGACCTAGGGTTCATCAGGTGTGTTCCATTACTCATTAGAACTATTCCTGGTGGGACACAGAGTAGTTACCATCTATAACAATGATAGTCATTACATTACTTTAACGTTGCTTTAATTGAAAGCATAAATCCCCTGAATAGTCACTCTGCCTGCGATCTGCATCATCTGACAGAAATGATCATGGGCTTAAAAAAAATACCTCTTACAGATCCACACATCTTCCATCTCAACTTGCTGGGAGATTGCTAGAAAACTGCACCAATTTACTGCTCCCAACTGCCTGATAATGGACACTTTACTGTACACTTTTCCTTCATTATGGCAGAGGTCATGGCTGTCAAGAAGGGTTCTGCCACATTTGATGGATAGTCAGGTGCTATCTAGATGAATGGCACTGACCACATGACCACTTAAAGCTATGCTTACCCTTTTCAACTCTCTTAAAGCTTTCAGAAGGTCCTCTAGAGAAAAAAAGTCATTTCATTTTTTTAAGCTGGCAATGCAGAAAATAAAATTAATTGTTTCGAGCAACCCAGACATAAATAATATATTTTTAGCAGGTACGAAGTACCATTTCTGGATCGCTAACAATTATTATTAAAATTGTGTTTCATTCACAATTTTTAAAAAACAATACATTTTAAAGTACATAGTTAATATCTAAATTACCTGCACTGATTATCTCAGAAAAGTACACAAGAAAATAACCTAATTACTTAAGAGCATTTCACACACAATTGTATAAATAGTGCATGTAATAATTGTACCATTTACCAGAAGAACACCAATTTTCAGTTTCCAATGTGAATATTGTAAAATATTTCAAGGGCTGGAACTCCCAGATATTTTATTTATCCTCGGATTGGAATTCAAATACAGTTCTAATGAAGCACTGGAATTTGTGTCAGAACCTAGATTAGTCAGCTATCTGAAATAAAAACAGAAAATGCTGGAAAATATTCCAGTGAGCCAGCACCTATGGAGAGAAGAACAATGTTAAAAGCTGGAATTTTATGCTCCTTTGGTGGCAGTTTGGCAGGCATGAGGCACTAAAATTTGAGCGCCATGGCGATGGCACTATATCTGTCACCTATGCACCCTTACTGACATTTTACACCGCAACCTCTCCCACATTAACCAGCCCATATGTCTTTAGATCAATTGAGTACCTTGTGTCATCAATTGTGGCCGCTTAAGGACTTCCCCCTGCTGCCATGGGAATATCTCATATCTCAAGGCAACCCGGTTTGGGTCGCTCAGGAAATATTGATGGCCTGGTGGCCAGGAAAGGATGCAGAGTCTTCTGTTTGGGCATCAGAGATACCCCCCACCACTCCCATCCTATGTTTCTGCTCCATTCTTGTCCTTTCAATTCCAGCTCCCGAATCATCTTGCCAGCTTGGCCTTGGGATACCTTGCACTTGCCTGCAAATTTGGGCTCCATTGGCATCTCCTTTTCCATGTGACTGGCCAGCAGATCATGTAGAAGGGGCTCTCGCTCTCTCTCTCTCCGATGAGATTGAAGCCCACCTTAACTCAATTAATAGCAGACCACTGCCTTAGTTCAGGGGAGGGGCAGACTGACTGCTCCCAAGTAAAATTCAGCCCAAACTTCCAGATTAATAGCCTTTCATTGGAACTGGGTAGGTTGCTGTTATTTGGAAAATTTTAATTTAAATCTGGGTGGGGGTGGTTATGGGTAGATAGGAAATTTACAATTTATTGGTTAAAAATTTACATTGCTCTCCATACACATACTTTTTTTTAACCATAAGTATAGTGCAAAGCAGAAAATACACCCCAGCGGGTGTTATCTAGCATTTCCAGTTTAGATGGAGTCTCTGCTATCAAAACATGAAGCAGTCTTTTTTACTTTACAAATACAGACAGATTGACAGTGTATTCCCAGCCTTTATGTTCTTTCTCACAATATTGTTATATAAATATTAATTGAAAAGTGATTAATCTCATTTTTCAACAATGGTTATGGATCATAAATCTGTCCCAATAGTTAATATTTGAGGCAAGAGATATATCGTCTGTGCAGAGGGTACCCAATTTGCAAATGTCGGACTTACGAACGTTGTTATAATTTTAAAGACCTGACTTATGAATATTTTCTCCACTTATGTTCATTGTGTTCTAACTTGTATAAAAGCCAACTTGCGAACGGACTCCAGAACAGAACCCATTCACAATCCGGGACTGCCTGTGTACTTCTTCCAATCAATGAATGCATTTTTCTATATATGTACCATTTTATTTTTAGCCAATGTCATAATTGAGTTGAAAAGGATCAATTGCATATAATTCTGATAGGTGATAACTTTAAAGAAGGTGACATGTATGAACTTTGATTTGCATCATATCTGTTGGCACACATTTAACCCTTCAAGGACAGGACTTGCAGACTTTGTATCAGAATTTAAAACACAGATTTGGAGAATAAATTCATAGGAAAGGCATTCTTACTGTGATTATTATTTGATGATATTTAGAATTAGATTTCTGTTTTTAAAATCATGTTATTAATCTGTAGCTTTGCAAATTACACTGTTTATTAGTTTAGGTTAAATATCCATGTAAGACTGTGGATGGAGTCATAGAGTCAGACAGCACGGAAACAGACTCTTCAATTCAACTCGTCCATACCAACCAAGTTCCCAAACTAAACAGTCCCGCTTGCCTGCATTTGGCTCATATCCCTCCAAACTTTTCCTATTCATGTATCTATCCAAAAGTCTTTTAAATGTCGTAGCCGTACTTGCATCTACCACTTCCTCTGGCATTTCATTCCACATATGAACCACTCTCTGTGAAAAAGTTGCCCCTCAGGTCCCTTTTAAATCTTTCTACTCTCACCTTAAAAATATGAACTCCCCCACCCTAGGGAAAAGAACTTGGCTCTTCACCTTATCTGCTGTCCTCATAATTTTATAAACTTCAATAAGATTGCCCCTCAACCTCCTATGCTCCAGTGAAAAAACTCCCTGGCTCTCCTAATGACTCAAACCCTCAGTCCCAGCAACATCCTACTAAATCTTCTCTGAACCTTCTCCAATTTAATAATATCCTTCCTCTAACCAGAAATGCACACAGTACTCCAAAAGTGGCCTCAGCAATATCTTGTACAACCTCTGGAACAGCAAGGGGAAAAATTAGCTAAAATCTGAATGATGTAAATGCCTCTGAATTCCCAGGTTCCAATTTAATTAGATTGTAACTTCTACCTTTTGCTAAATTGCTCTAATTTCCTCATTACAAAAATATACTAATAGATTACATAACATCTCTGTTTAAGAACCGCTGACACTGGAGAAATACATAGTTTTGCTACCCCAAAAATAATGAAACACTCACCCTCAATTCCAAAATGTTTCTGTTTCCTATCATCTCTCCACTAAATTCCAACATAATCCACCAATCTCATTCCCCCCCACCAGTTGATACTGGGTCAAATTGGCTTCCCTTTAAGAAACTCCAGAATCAGTACTATTTGAACAAGAGGAGGAGCAATGGAATGACACCAATCTTGCTCACAAAGCTTTAGAGGTATTCCTTGCCTTTTTATTTTAACTTATTACTTTTTCTAATCAACCTGTTCAGAGATGTTATTACACACCCCTGGAGCAGGATGAGACTTGAACCCAGGCCATGAACCAGATCGTGGGTAGGGACACTACCACTGAACCACAAGGGGGCCCTTGCCTGTTGGCTTGAATCTGCAGACCTATATCAACAAATGTACATGCAAATAATTTGGCTGAACATCTGTCAATCCAGATGCTCTTGTTCTCAAAGATAAATTGAACAGCAGAGTTAATGACATAATTAAGATAATTGGATTCTGAATGCAGCAAGTCACACTTTCAGCAGTGATGTGAAAGCAGACGTGTTGGGGTGATCAATGACCCAGTTGATCTTATGTGTTAAGAAACCGCCAACCTCCTCTACAAGCGTTTTTGCACTTATCTAGTGATGACATGGGGAACCATGTCCAAAGTGTTTGTGTCTACAAAGAGTCAGAAGCAGGGCTATATCACCTTTCTCTGGGCATCTGCAGCTACTATGCTGCATATTATTGGCAGAGCCAGGGATAGTGCTGGTTAGCTTTGACTTTAGGCTTGATTCCACCTATTTGGAGGCATGTTCCAGGCAGTAAGAGACTTTCTTTTTCACAACTACCTCCAGTCACTTCAGTAGCTGCCAAATTGTGGCTGCTCTACCATTTGTTTGAAGCTGTTGTCTCTTTTCCACTTTCTTTGTTTATCACTTCTTAGTCCACTTCTGTGTCACCCTGTTCAAAAGCTGCTGCTGAGTCAAAATGCCTTCTGTGTCTTTCCCAGCACTGTAAGAATGTGAAGGCATTAGAGATGGTGCAACAAATATGCCAAGAGTGGTTGCAAAGCCAAGGAACCTTATTAGCTTGGATGGAATGGAGAGGCTCAGGCTGTTTTCATTGGAGAAGAGAAAGTTGATTGGAGCCTTGATAAAGCTGACCAAGATCCTGAAAGAGTCGAGAAAGAGAAGATAGTGGGAAAGTTCCCATTGATATAAATTTTGAGAAATAGAAGATACCAATTCAAAAGAAGCAAAGGCTATAATATTAAAAGCAACAAATGCAACATGTGGCTATTTTTGGATACAACAGGTGATTAGGGTCTGGAATGCATTGCATGAGACTTTGGGAGGTAGATTCAATTGTGCTCAAAAGAGAATTGGTTTATCATCTAAAAATAAAAGAAAATGTACAGCTACAAGGGAAGAGAGGGAATTGAACGAGATAAATTGCTCCTTCAGAGAATTGGGACAGACAAAATGGACTGAATGGCCTCTTTGTGTGATTATAATTATGGTATTTGTAAAGAATTAGAAATGAATTCAAGATGACACATTTACTGCTTCTCCGCACTTAGATGCTGAAACAAAACTGTATCAATCCATTCTGCATGAAAAGTTGTAAGAAATGCACCCAATGAAACTCCAGCATTTTGAGTCTTTTTTTTAAAAATTTAACTTATTTTTAACTTATTTTTCTAATCAACCTGCCACCTCAGGAGCACAATGTTGCCATTTATGATGTCATCTTAGGTACAAGATACCTAGGTACAAAATCTTAGTTAAAATGTAAAAAGACCGTAAGACACAGGAGCAGAAGTTAGGCCATTCAGCCCATTGAGTCTGCTCCGCCATTCAATCATGGCTGGTAAGTTCCTCAACCCCATTCTCCCGCTTTCTCCCCGTAACCCTTGATCCCCTTGATAATCAAGAACCTACCTATCTCAGTCTTAAATGTACTCAATAACCTGGCCTCCACTGAACCTCCTGGTCCAAGGGTAGACATTTCCACTGCACCATAGGAAGCCCCCTTCCCCATTTTTAGTCTAATTTTTAGTTAACCTATTTTTCTAATCAACCCGTTCAGAGATGTTATTACATACCTCTCTAGCAGGCTTGAAACTGAGCCTCTTGGTCCATGGTTGGGGACACTACCATTGCACCATCATAAACCCTCATCCCCCAATTTTGAGTCTAACCTTTTTTTAACCTATTTTTTCTACTATTTTGACTCCAGAAGTGATATTTCAAAAGAAATGCAGCTGAGCTCTATCATGCACAAGAGGCGTTTCCTCCTCACCAACGTCCTCCTCCTCGTCCTCCTCTTCATCCTTCTCCTTGGAATATTGGTCAGGTTCCTCAGTTCCTCAGCATCTAGCATATCACCTCACTGCCTGCTCCAACTGTGCACAGCAATGCCAGGATGATGCAGCACACGCTGTCTGAAATTTATTGGAGACTCCCCCCAAGACTGGTCAAGGCAATGGAACCACATCTACAGCAGTCCTGTTGTCTGCTCCACCATAGTCCTGGTTGAGGCATGTGCACCAATTTGAAGATGCTGTGCTGACTGAGTAACTAACACATGACATCAGAAGGGCAATGACTCCGGTAAACCAAACCCTTTCTCATTCCAGACCCATGTCGATCATTCAAGTTTTCACTGCACTCAGTAAAGTCCATTGTTGCACTGACATGACATCCAAAGAGATGACTCCCACTGAACCCTTGGAAGTTTCACAAGTAATGGGACACTTTTGACCAAGATTCGCGTCTTCTGAAGTCATTGCTGCTAACCTTTATATCATTGAGATGCCAATGTTCGGTTTGCAAACACCAGAGGCATGGTGCAAATTGCCTGTGACTAGCATTTGAAGCCGAAGCATGTTCACTCTGCATGCATTGCAAATGGGCAAAGAAATGATTGCAAACAAAATGTAGCTGGAGTTTAGAATCAGAATTGGGTTTTATTGTCATGTGTACTCAAGTACAGGAACACAATGTTGCCATTTATGATGTCATCTTAGGTACAAGGTACCGAGGTACAAAATCTTAGTTAAAATGTAAAAAGACCGTAAGACACAGGAGCAGAAATTAGGCCATTCGGCCCATTGAGTCTGCTCCGCCATTCAATCATGGCTGGTAAGTTCGTCAACCTCATTCTCCCGCTTTCTCCCCGTAACCCTTGATCATCAAGAACCAACCTATCTCAGTCTTAAATGTACTCAATGACCTGGCCTCCACAGCCTTCTGTTGCAGTGAGTTCCATAGATTCACCACTCTCTGGCTGAAGAAGTTTCTTATCTCCGTTCTAAAAGGTTTTCCCTTTACTCTAAGGCAGTGCCCTCTGGTCCTAGTCTCTCCTACCAATGGAAACATCTTCCCAACGTCCACACTGTCCAGGCCATTCAGTATTCTGTAAGTTTCAATTAGATCCCCCCCTCATCCTTCTAAACTCCAATAAGTACAGACCCAGAGTCCTCAAACTTTCTTCATATGTTGAGCTCTTCATTCCTGGGACCATTCTCGTGAACCTCCTCTGAACCCGCTCCAGGGCCAGCACATCCCTCCTGAGATATGGGGCCCAAAACTGCACACAATACTCCAAATGTGGCCTGACCAGAGCCTTATGGAGCTTCAGTAGTACATCCCTGCTTTTATATTCAAGTCCTCTCAAAATAAATGCCAACATTGCATTTGCCTTCCTGACTACTGACTCAACCTGCAAGTTTACCTTGAGAGAATCCTGGACTAGAACTCCCAAGTCTCTTTGCACTTCAGACTTCTGAATTTTCTCTCCATTTAGAAAATAATCCATGCTTTTATTCTTCTTACCAAAGTGCATGACCTCACACTTTCCCACATTGTACTCCATCTGCCATTTCTTTGCCCACTCTCCTAACCTGTCCAAATTCTTCTGCAGCCTCCCCACCTCCTCAATTCTACCTGTCCCTCCACCTATCTTTGTATCATCTGCAAAATTAGCCAGAATGCCCTCAGTTCCTTCATCTCGATCATTAATGTACAAAGTGAAAAGTTGTGATCTTTCAGGAATCGCTAGAGTCAGGGACCCTTATGGAACACCACTTGTCACCAGCTGCCATCCTGAGAAAGACCCTTTTATCCCCACTCTCTGCTTCCTGCCACACAGCAAATCTTCTATCCATGCTAGCACCTTGCCTCTAACACCATGGGCCCTTATCTTACTCAGCAGCCTCCTGTGCGGCACCTTGTCAAAGGCCATCTTGAAGTCCAGGTAGATAACATCCATTGGCTCTCCTTGGCCTACCCTGCTCGTTACTTCCTCAAAGAATTCTAGCAGATTTGTCAGGCATGCCCTCATCCCCTTGATGAAACCATGCTGATTTTGCCCTATTTTACCATACACTTCCAAATATTCAGAAATCTTATCCTTCACAATGGACTCCAAAATCTTACCCACGACCGAGGTTAGGCTAATCGGCCTGTAATTTTCCATCTTTTGCCTTACTCCCTTTTTAAACAGGGGTGTCATGTTAGTGATTTTCCAGTCCTCCGCGACCGTCCCTGACTCTAGCGATTCCTGAAAGATCACCACGAACTCTTCCACTATCTCTTCAGCTATCTCCTTTAGAACTCTGGGGAGTAGTCCATCTGGTCCAGATGATTTATCCACCTTCAGGCCAATCAGTTTTATGAGCACCTTTTCATTGGTGGTGGCCATCATACTCAGCTCTGCCCCCTGACTCTCTTGAATGTTTGGGATATTACTCGTGTCTTCCACTGTGAAGACTGATGTGAAGTAATTATTCAGTTCCTCAGTCATTTCCTTGTTCCCCACTACTATCTCTCCAGCATCATTTTCCAGTAGTCCAATGTCCACTTTTGCCTCTCTTTTGCCCTTTATATATCTAAAGAAACTCTTACAGTCTTCAATTATTTTACTGGCTAGCTTACCCTCATATTTAATCTTCTCCCTCCTTTTTTTTGTTGCCCTCTGTTGGTCCTTGTAAGCTTCCCATTTTTCTGGTTTCCTTCTGCCCTTTGCCACAATATATGCTTTCTCTTTTGCTTTTATGCTATCCCTGACTTCCTTAGTCAGCCATGGTTGCTTCATTCTCCCTGTACCATGCTTCTTTCTGCTAGGGATGAATTTTTGCTGTGTCTCCTGAATTACTCCCAGAAACTCCTGCCATTGCTGTTCCACTGTCTTTCCTGCCAGGCTCCTCTTCCAGTCAATTCTGCCCAGCTTCTCCCTCATACCTCTGTAGTCACCTTTATTCAGCTGTAATACCTTTACCTCTGATTCTATCTTCTCCCTCTCAAATTACAGACTAAATTCTATCATATTATGATCACTGCCTCCTCAGTGTTCCTTCACCTAAAAAGATAAAGAAATGTGTTAAAAGTGCAACATCAGAGTTCTTAGCAGTATAAAGTAGTAAATAAGAAATGAAGTTGAAAGTTCCAATTACAGTCTTTCTACAGCCAAGGCCCTGCAGTCACTCCACTCCAGGCTTTCCCCATAAGGGCTCGATCTCTCCCCCTGTGCTGGGCTCGATGTCTCAATCCCTATGCCTCCCATTGTCTGACCACCATCGTCTCTCTCCTGCACTGGGCTTGATCTCTCAGCTCCCACGCCTCTGCGCTACCATCTCACTGCACCATGCTGTATTTTCTTCCAGATTTCCATGTTTGACTCCTGCCAATTTTTAAAAATGTACAACCCTGGTGTGCTATTAAGGTCACATAATCATATTTCAGAAGCTTCAGAACTTCCTCCATTGTATAGACATTTCATTTAAAGCTGAGACAAAGACTTGGAGATGGGAGGGTTGCAAACGTCTTGCCAGCCTTGGACAAAGGAAAGCCTCAAAACACATTATATTAAAATGGGTGTCAATGCCCTAATGGATTCCTCTTCATTTCACCATAATAACTCTGATGGAGAGATAAAGCTCCTATGTTTGTTTAATGACATTCCTATTTGAACACCAAGATGGGTCCTCAGCGTCTGAAATGCCTGTCTTTGCCGTATGACTGAAATCTGTGTTTCGACAAGGTTACTGCTGACCTGCAGAGGGAGGGAAGGGCTTCAGACTGAACTGGTAACCTGCCTTGGAGCCTTTATTTTTATCTCAGCCTGGAAGTAAGCCTACATTTTGCCTGCAAGAAGGGACACTACTGGGCCTAACTAACAAAGGAAACCATCACTGGACACTGATCTTTGGGAAGTTGTAATTCATGTGAACTGATTTTAAATACCTCTATATTTACTAAAGCTTATGACGTGTTCCTTTTCCGGTCGTCCTGGAGTGTGTGTGTGTGTGTGTGTGTGTGTCTGTGTGTATGAGTTTGTGTGTCTGCGCGTGTGTGTTTCTGTGTGTGTGTGTGTGTGTGCATGCGTGTGTGTGTGAATGAAGTAGTCAAGCAGTTCGATGATGTTTTGAATGTTTAATTTCATGTCAGAGATTTTTGATGTGGGTTTATTTCAAAAGTTGGAATCTGAAGATTAGGATTTGGGGGACACCCTTCAGCCTACCTCAATAAGGAATAGGTATGTAAAAAAGGGAAAGGAGTAAGTCAAACAATAGCTTATTATTTCACGCTTAAGAGTGGAAAAGCAATTATAATTTAATCAGCACCATTCCACTTGTGTCTGTGACAGAATTTTATTGAATGTAGAGCAGCTACCAAGAACATAAAGATTTCAATTAAGACTTGTGAGGTTTGGCACTACAATAGTGCACGTCCAAAGAAACATCAAACTACAGAGAATACATTGGCTACAATCCTACTGAACAACTGGCACAACAGAAAATGAATCAGAGATAGTAGGAACTGCAGATGCTGGAGAATCCGAGACAACAAGGTGCAGGGCTGGATGAACACAGCAGGCCAAGCAGCATCATAGAAGTAGAGAGGCTGACGTTTCGGGCCGAGACCCTTCATCAGAAAAGGGGGAGGGGAAGGGGGTTCTGAA
>NC_063333.1:80828129-80858139 GCF_021869965.1 Rhincodon typus
TTCAGAACCCCCTTCCCCTCCCCCTTTTCTGATGAAGGGTCTCGGCCTGAAACGTCAGCCTCTCTGCTCCTATGATGCTGCTTGGCCTGTTGCGTTCATCCAGCCCTGCACCTTGTTGTCAACAGAAAATGAAGTTGAGTCTTATAGATTTTTGATTTAAAGATACTTGGCTGTGAAATTAAGAGATTTACCAAAATTACGAACAGTATAGAGGAGTTTGTGATTAATCAAAGCTCAAGGCAGTGGGGTTAGTGTGGATCTGATAAAACATGGAGATGGAAAATGACAATAAAGGAGAAATAGGGAAGTCTCGATTCCAATGACAGTAAGACCCCAAAAGAAATGGACCAGCTAACTAGAACTCCATGAAGACTACCTGACATTCTATGATGGCTCAAACAGTGTTTCACTGAGTGCCAATCAAAAATTGGAGAACAGAGAATCAAACTTCCTCAGAGACCTGAAATCAACTTCAGGGAGATTGGCAAAACAACTACATTGCATAAATTTCTGTGAGCCAGAGGTAAAGACAGAGACTCTGGCATTGCAAAGTGGGATCGCAGGGGATGTTGTAAGTAATGTATACACTGGGAATCCAGGGCATGGGGACTGGGGCTGAGGTGGTGTACACTAAAGGGTTAATAGCCTAATATATAAATATTCAGCCTTCTCTATCCGTGATGAAGACATCACATGGCAGCCAACTCTGGCGAGAAATAACTATGTGCTCAGCCTTGCGTCAAACTGCACGGTGTAAACAGGTATTAGAATCCTAAGGAAGAAGATAATCTTACCAACAGCCTAAACGTAGCATTTTCTTCAACTCTTATCCAGGGCGCACCGTCTTCCAACAACCACGACCAAGTTACCAAAATGGGTGTGACAGATGTTAAAACACACAGATATCTTCAGGGAAGTGTTCTTGGCTAAACCTGAAGGCAGTTATGCTCTGCTCTACTTTTCCAGAACCTTCCATGGTCTATCATAAATGGAGCTTCTAGTGGTTGCTGTCAGAAGACTTCATTTTCGTCTCTTTAATTTTTCCTTTCACCTGAACGTGAAGGACCCAGCAGGAGTGTTCATCGTGGTTTCAGAAGTATCAGGGTGGGGCATGGCTAAATGTTCACAGCAGCCCACTCTTTTTGGTCTATCTGAGACTTACTGCTGGTGCTGTACGTAGTCTAAATTCTTTCAGAGAAAACTGATGTGCTGTCCTCGAGGCAGGTGCTGACATCATTCGTAGGAGTCCGTAATCCAGTTTTGGATGTGCTTTGGAGCTCCTGCTCTGGCAGACGCTGTGAGCATGCTGACCATTTTTGGCCCAAAAAACTGACGTGGAGAGGTTTTTCTCCGAGGAAATTAAAGCTGTGCAAGTCCGTGTGTTATGTTTGCATTCAAGAGGTAAAAGTATGACAACACTTTATAAACTACAATGTTAAATTTATATAAATAAATACTTCTCATCTGTTTAAATTCAGAAGCATATAATAAATAGAAAAATTGATTAGCAAGATGCCAATTTATACATTACTCACAAGAGAAACCTGTGTAATTCAATCATGAAGCAAAAATCTATATCTCACTCCTCATCATCTATTATCCTATTACTCTAATGAAAATCATAGTTCTATGATACAGTAAAATCAAAACATTAAAAAGTCTGTGATTACAGATGAATCATGTGCTCATTACCAGGAACAGCCTTTCTAACCCAGGAATTTTCCACTTCACAATTATAAAGCCAAATAGACATTTCTGAATCAGTATTTTGTACGTGTTCTGCCTTTTCTTGTTGATGCTAATGTCATATTATCCCATGCAGCTGGCAGCATCAGCATTTACAGAATCATTTGAAAAATAAAACTTTAATTGATATATTTTTACCTCTAAGTTTTTCCTCTCCTCTGCTCTCTTCTTCAGAAGGAGCAGTGACTTTTTGTTGGATAATGGATCCTTTTACACCAGTTCTTCCCTGGCACCTTGATCAAATGGTCACTAAAGTGGTGTGGGATCCTTCAAAATTATTAAGCAGTTACAAGGAATTTTAGAATAAAATAATGATAAAAGAAGTGATAACTTTCTAGAAGTTGGAAAGACAACATATTTCTAAAAGGATATTTCAAACAAGAGGAAATATATTACGGGCCAGCAGTTAATGTAGCTGAAGAATGATTAACACTTATCATTCATTAGATTTCTCCCTTCCCATTTCATTTGCTTGTAATGGTGGCTCAGTGGTTAGTACTGCTGCCTCACAGCACCAGGAACCCAGGTTCAATACCCTGCCCTTGGGTGACTGTCTGTGTGGAGTTTGCACATTCTCCCTGTGTCTGCATGGGTTCCTCTGGGTGCTCCGGTTTCCTCCCACAGTCCGAAGGTGGTCAGGCTGGGTAGATCGACCATGCTAAATTGCTCATAGTGTTCATGGGTGTGTAGTTTACGTGGCTTATAGGGGGATGGGTCTGGGTGAGATGTTCTGAGGGTCAGTGTGGACTTGTTGGGCCGAAGGGCCTGTCTCCGCACTGTAGTGATTCTATGATATAGCTGTTATTGTTTTGATGAAACAGCACAGCACATTTATGACATGTGGAAACAGGAGAAGCAACTGTGGTCAAGGAGATATAAAGAAAAGGTTCCAATTTATTTTTAAACACCCAATAACATTTAAAAGCTTAAGGAATAACATTCCCTATTTGTAACTGTTAATTAGTGCTAGAGAGCTGGTTGGCAGCAAATAAGACTGCAATGGGCAGTGCCGAAGTAGAGTCGTACCAGATTTGAATTGTTAATTCTGTTTCTCTCCCCACAGACACTGCTAGACCTACTGAATTTCTCCAGCACTTTCTGTTTTTATTTCTAACCTCTTCAATTTAGTACATATTGACCGTGTAAGTGCAAAAATCATGCTTCTTACTGCATTTCAATGGCGTGTCAGGCAGATACTGTTTTTCCAAATCTATCAGTATAGATACACATCTTGGACAGCAACTTCCAAATGTTCACGTGGACCCATGCATTTGTTCTTGCCTGATGTTGTGTATAGATAACAGTTAGCGGCTTTGGCCTCGCCATTATTGACAGAAAAATCTGAGCTGATCATGGATAAAGGCAGTCCAGCAGCACCAGTACTCCTACAACATGGGGAAAAAAATCTTTATTGTGGCAATGAATTACTTTCAATTTAACTGAAACTTAAGTGTGTAAATGGCTATATCCTGAAATATTGCATTAAGTTTTGGGCAAATGTCTGGGAAGATATTTTGATCATAAAAACAGAGAACATAGAATCTAAAGAATAATATCAGGCCTTAAACAGGGTGCATAATCTTGGTTTATATTCAAAAATTGGCTCTTCAAGGATCCCCATACACAATGTTGAGGGGCCCAGCACGTCAGTGCAAAAGATGAAGTCAAAGAATTTGCATCCATCTTCAGCCAGAAGTGCCAAGTGAGTGATCCATTTCTGTCTCCTTCTGAGGTCCTCAGTGTCATAGATGCCACTGTTTGGTGAATTCAATTCACTTCCGCGATATCAAGAAACAGCTGAAAGCACTATATGTTGCAAAGGCTATGAGCAGGTAATGTTACTAAAGTCCACAACAAAAAACAGGCCACATCTAATCCGGCTAACTGTTGCTTTATGAATTTATCCTTGATCACTAGCAGAAGTGTTTGAAGTATTTCCAGTAATGCTATTAAATTGCATTTACACAGTAATAATCTCCTTGCTGACGCTCAGTTTGGGTTCTGCTAGAGTCACTCCACAACCAATTACAGCCTGTTGGTTCAAACACGGTCAGAAGTGTTGATCTCCAAAGGTGAGGTGAGGGTGAATGCACTTGATATCAAGGCTGCATTAACTGAGCGTGACATTTAGCAGCCTTAGTACAACTGGAGTCAGTGGGAATTAAGGAGAAAACTAAATCAATTAGAGTCGTAGCTAGCATTAAAACAAAAAGGTTGTGCTCATTTCAAGCACCAACTTCTCAAGGACAAATAGGGATGGGCAATATATGCTGGCCCAGTCAGCAAAGTCCCCATCCCACGTATGATTTTTTAAAAAAAGGATCTGAGCCTTGGATATCTATGTTGGATTCCTTGGAGACATGACATTGGCCAACCATCTTCAGCTGTGTCCTCTGACTTTCCCTCCACCATAAAGTCGGAGGTAAGGAAAGTTGCCGAAGACTGTATCATGTTCAGTACTATTTGTAACAGCTCCGACACTCAGCCACTGTATACTTGCATGCAGCAAAGGCGGGACAACATTTAGGATTGAATCATTAAGTGGCCAATAATATTTGCACCACACAAGGTCCAGAAAAGGACTACCTTCAAAAGAGAGAATTTAACCATTGAGCCTTGATGTTGAATTGCATTGCCATCACTGAATCCTGCTATTATCCACATGTTGGAGGTTACCATTGACCAGAAACTTAACTGGATTAGCCATACAAATACTGTGCCTACAGGAGCAGTCAGAGGGTAGGAACTATACAGCACTCCACTTGACTTCCCTTATCCTGTTAGCATCTACAAGGCACAAGTCAGGAGTATGATGGAATATTTACCATCTACCTAAATGACATCAGATCCAGCAATACTTGAAGAAGCTCAACATAAACCAAAACAAAACAACCTATTTGCTCAGTAACCCTCTACTACATTCACTATCTCCTCAACTGTTGCACAGTGGGAGGAATATGTACCACTGACAGGAGGTGAGTTACTCACTGAAGAATTCCTAGCCTCTGATTTGCTCTCGTAGCCACAGTATTTGTATGGATAAATGACAAAGATAGCTTGTAACTAAGACAAACAAACTTCAGGTCAATTTTGATTGATGCTATCTTAGCTTATCTTAGCAGGTAATTGGCCTCAATTCAAAATGTTAGGAAGAAAAAGAACAATGATTTCTTGTTCCTGATCACTATCCAGTTCCCGTGTTTCATATATATGTAAACGTCAGTCATAAAGGTCTACAGCATGGAAACAGGCCCTTTGACCCAACTTGCCCATGCCACCTCGATGAGGATGAGGGCCTGATTAAACCTTTCTTTAACTTATTCCACATGTTGCTGACATTCACAGTGAAATATCTTGTTGACTTTGGAAGATAGTTGAGCAAAAAGCTCCAGGTTCTTAGTTCGATATTAGAATTGCTGTTACTAGGCTCTAACTGGTTACATTCCACACAAGTGATGTTTCACAAAACCCAGCCGCACTGAAGTCTACCGAGGATTTAATCATCTGTTAGCAGATTGTTTCCACAGCACTGCCTCCATAGTGAATGCAGTGAGGTAAATGGGATAATACTGCTCCTCTCAGAAATCCATGCAATCCATGAACATACTTTTGTTTGCTCAAGAGCAAATGGTCATGGAGAAATTTAATGGTAAATGGAAAATAATTTCAAGGAAGTAGATTTTGAATTTGACCTGTCTATTGCTCGACTAGCCTGTTTCCAAACCGAGAAGCTGACAAATCGCTGGGAATTAGACTTCAGGCCTTTACAGTTACCTACGGACTCATCCTGAGAGTGGAAGAGAGTCATTCTGGTCTGCAAGGGACTGCTGATGATTAACGTAGTCCAGGTGTACTTGTTTTAAAATGGTAGTGGTGTACCATGACATTTTGACTGAATTTAAACTGATACAGATTCTAATAGATTTCAATTCTATTATTCTGTTAACCACGATACTAACTACTACTACTGATACACATACCCCTTGTGTTGCATAGAGTTAAATTTGCAATTCAAAGATAAAAGGGTTAATTATAATTCTTTTGCCAGTATATTAATGGAAAAGAAAATTTAATGTGGCACAAAACAGTCTGCTGATAAGTTACTATTGTTCTTTGCCCAGCATTAAAATTTTAAGTTATCCTCAAACTACATGATCAAAACAAAAATAAAATCGGATAGAAACTGATCCAATCCAAAGGAGCAATTTAGAAGGCCTTGCACAGGTCAATATAAAGTTTAAACCACCCCAGATTACTTTGGAATAAACACAAACATAAATTCTACTTCAATTTAAGAGGTTATTGCGGAAACAGAATATATATGAACAAAGATGTCAATGTATATTAACATCCACAAATTAAGAGAATAAATTATCCATAATAATAACCTTAAAAGAATATATCTGCCTTCTTTTAATTTTTTGTTATGTTGTATTTATTCAGTTAGTCATGTATATATTATTCAACAAGAAGAAACAGTAGCTAAAGAGCGTTTAAAAACAATTTCATGCAATAATTACATGTTTTGTTACTGGACATGACAATAACCAGGAGAATATTTAAAACTGTAATTTTTTGGGAATCTCTCAAATTGTATATTTCATTCCATTCTTCAGCAATGCAGTATGTACTGTTATAGAGTCTATGGACACTGGCTATTCAGAAACATTGGTACTGAAGAAGATCCATCCACCGACAGTTCATTCAGTGAACTATTCAGAACAAGCCACGAACTAAAAATTAGAATTCCACTAAAACTTGCTGACCTGCAGAATTTATTCACGGGAGCTCAAACTCCTATTATTTATCTCCAAATGTTACAGGTCCTGCAGAAAATTGTGCTGCAATTGATTTTATTTCTCACAACAGGTTCTTGGCTCTTCTTTTGATCATGACAGTAAAAGTAAAATCTGCTGTCAGCCATCTCCCACCTCCCCCTATTCCGCACTGATTTCCCTGAGAGAGAGTATTCCATATCCAATTGCTTGCTGCTATCAGACAGCAAACGTAAGTGTAGAAAAATTCTCTTTCTGATCTTGCAGAGTAAAACATCTGAGCCTAATGAGATCCTTGTTTCCCACAGTTGTTTTAGTTATGTAAAGCTGACTTTCAGATTCTGAACTGTATTTTAACATGATCATCTAAAATTAACATCATGAAAACCCTGTTCTGAAGAACTTAATAAGACAGAAATGCAAGGCACCAGGGGGCACAAGCACACAAACAATGCTTGACCTGTACCATTAGCTTGGAAAGGAGGGAGGGGAAGGGTCAAATTTGGAGAGCATCATTGCCAGAAGTGACATTCTGGTTGCCCACCTTTTGCTTTCTTTCAATTCAGCTCAGCAGTAACTAAACATCCATTAATTTTTGCATCCACACACCACTGCCCCTATTTCCCACAAAACATTACTTTGGCTTTAACTTTATGTATGAGGGTACAGTTGATCGATGTTGGTTAGCCCCTTCTCACATGCACAAATTGGCACTCCATTGTAATTTGACATACAGTTTGTTGGTAGAGGGCCACATCTTTTTCTAGTTGTTACCTTCACCAACCCATGATGCAACACGTGAATGTAGAAAGTAAAAAAATGCTGTACCACAGTTTCACAAAAACTTGTCCAGTGCTAGATGAATCCAAGAAATCTGATAAGTCCCCAAACAAGAGTTCATCACCATCTTGATAAGTGCAAACAAACCCTTACACTGTGTTTCATACTTGGTAAACACTTCTTTGTTTCTATTGGATAGACAAAAATATAAATACATGAAAATGTGAAAAGCCAATCCAGAATTTTGAAGCTATAAGTGTTTACTTATCTGGAGGTTCCTTGCATGCTTCCTTGGGATTTTTTTTACATTAACAATAGGCATAATGGTTTCTCGTGAATTTTTAAAAACTTCACAAATAATAGCTGTTTCATTAAGGAAAGGAAAAAGAAAGAATCAAATTTAAATGTCAACAGATTTTACTTGGCTAAGTCACTCTTCTACCACAGCTCCCTGAGAAAATTTATTCCTTCCAGACTGATGTATATTTTGTAACTCAGAACTGTTGAAAGAAGGCACTATTTTCTATGCATACAGCAGGTTTTCCTCAGCTTTAAAATGTCTACTCTTGCTTACAGATAAAACTTCCAGCAACTTCTGCAGTTCATTTACTGTTCTCTCTGAATCCACACATTGATTAGTTTTACCTATCACATTAACACTAATAAACAGACTCACATAATCAAATACAGATCATATTAAACACTACATCAACGAAGTCAAAAGCATATTCAATTCCCCTTTATAATTCCTCAAATTTCTTCAGCTCTTCCGACTAATATTGGTACAATTTTCCCTCATCAGTTCAACATTGTACTCTTCACCATCTAACCCAGTAGGCCAGTTAAGACTTTAACTCTCCCCTCTTCAGTAGGAATTTCTTCTTTTCCTCTCTTTGTCCTCTCCATCATACCCTCTCATTTAGTATCAACACTCTCCTTCAATCCTCACTCCGGTGCTCCTCTTAGCATCTCCCTCTTTTCCCACAAAGCATTGTTTCTGGAAGATGTTTTGGCCGTTCAGATGTACTGCCTCAGGAGTGATGTCGGGAGTGTGTGGCAGCAATCAACTGTGATTGAGGCCTGTGTTTGTGTTTTTGGCAATTTTAAAACTAAATAAAATTATCGATAGAAAACATTTGATTTGCTTGGCAGTTCTGGTTCTTAGCCTGAACTAGAATTTGCTATTGTAATCTTAGCTGGAACATGAAAAGTAGTATTATAGTTTGTTGTAGCAGCCCTGGGCTACGGAAAGGAAAATTCAGTGATTGTTCCAGCAGCTGACAGAATCTCGTGATTTTTGTTGGAAAATGCACATTTGTCAGGTAAGAACAAGAGTGGACATGATTGTAGTAGTTTCTTTTAAAATAGGTTTTCATCACTCACTGTCTAAGTGTTGAGATAGAATCCTGGAAGAGGACCAGCAGATGTGGAACTGTATCCAAACTAAGCACCATCAAGAATCCAAAGGAAGAAATTGGAAAACAAAACACTGCATTGTGCTTCAGACCTATTCTTTCATCATTAAATGTTGCTTTTAATTCAAGGAATTGCACACTTTAATAAAATCATTAAAGTAATTACTTCCAAACACACACAATAGTCTAAAAGTATGTAAAATGTGTTCAGAGAAAATTATTCTTTTTTTAAACAAAATGGAACGGAGCTTTTGAGAATGTGAGGGTACAACAAAATACATACATGCATTACAAGTAGCTTCAAAGCTTGTTGAAAATATTCAAAAGCTGCACTGTCTGTAGGCAACCACTGTAATGTAAATCTTTAAAAGCTTTTCTTATCTAAGGAATCACTTTAGGAAAGGCACAGCATAAAGCAGGTTGAGAAAGTAGAGTCAAAAGCAACAAACAAGAAAGCCAAGTGGAGAGATGATTATCAGAATTTAGTGACCTACAGTATTCCTCACTATAGCTTTATCACTGAGTAATAACAAAGCACCCCAATTTGTGTCAATGTCATCATACAGTGCAGAAAAGACATGGATCCATTAAGGCCTTCAGGAACAAATTGAGATCCTCTCTTTCAAAATAACAACCTTTAAGACACTCTCTTTGGCGGTCCTAGGAAATGACATTTTATTTCACATGTGACTTATCCTCAACGGCATTTTTCAATATGCTGTTAAAATATTTCACTCCTCACCATGCAAAAGAAAGCACAAATATATCTTTGTACATACCTTCGTCTCGCCGAGTGCTTTGTAACTTTTCCCATGTCCATTAGGCCTTGCAGTCTAATCTTGTCGCACCAATAGCTCCCATGGTGAGATCATTAAGAGAATTATTTTAAGATCAAACAGCCAGCAGTGACAATGAAGTCCGATGTAAGGTGAATGCTTCAAAGGCTTCCTCCTCAAATTATGGCTCTACAGGCTATTCATCACCTCTCGATGGGGCTTGTCCCACTATTAGTTGCTTTAGCTGCAGGCTAAGGTAGCACCACTAATTGGTCTTTGCAACAAAACTGACCTGTGGACAGGATAAAACTTGTGCTAAACTTTTTAAAAAGATTGAAGGTCAAAGCAGGACGATTACAGCTATGAGCCATATCTGTTAAATCAATTTCTTCCTCTTTGGACAGTTCACATTATGAGACATCTGCATTGCTACCTGAGTAAAACAATTGCTCCTTCAAGTAGCTCAAAAACATCCACTTTTATACCTCAAGGACAAATGGATCTATCATTTTCTTCATTTTCTGCAGTTCCTCACAGTAGAGCTCTTTGATCTCTGGGAATAATGGCAGACAGAGCAATTTAACTGCTTCATACAGGTGCAAGGAGTTTATTTAGCAGGTTGTGCCTTTTTCCCCTAGCGCATTAGCCACATGCATACAAATAGACTTTTACTGGTTAATGCAGGTGAAATGGCAAAAGAATCACTACAAAGACTTGGTCGCACCTGCAGGAATTCGCATTTTAAAACACTACATAATTAAAGTTAGCAGAATAGGTTCAACCCCTCCCAAACCCCTCCACCATCGCAAACCTCCACCCCCACCCATCCTCGCAACTGACAATGAAGCTCTATGGCTGAAGCCAGAACAAGATCATGTAAAGTGAAAAAAGAATGCTTACCTGTGAACACATCTCAGCTGTTTCCCATATATAAAGGACTTCCAATTACGGTAGCCCTGCATTTGAAAGAAAACATTTGCCCTAGGTCGATGGCTAGATCCTGCCTTACACAAACATAAAGTGTGGGGGAGGGGCTCAGAGTAAGCTTTAAATCTGCATCTAGTCAGGCAAAAAAAAGGAATCGGGTTGGCTACTGCCATTCACAATCAAAAGTTTGTAAAGGTTTTAGTGATTTGTATGCACATTTTCTTTAAATGGCTATATGTCTTCATTCTGTGTCCTTATGTTGATGGGAAGGATGGTGGGGGGTTGTGGAGATTGCTGATTCATTTGATAAGGGAATTTTCCTCAACTTCTGTACTTGGCTGACCATTTGTTGTGAATAAGGTGGGTAATATTACTTTTTACTAAAATTCCAATTGTAAAATACTGCAGTATTGAAAGGTACTACAATTAATGAACCCATGAATGGATCAAGAATGAACTGAGTAATGAGTAAGATACAAAGAAAATCATGAATACTGGAAATCCGAACCTGCTAAATGCTGAATTAATGCAGCTGGTCAGTCAGTGTCAGTCAGCTTTATAGTTTATGTATTTTACCCCCTTCCCTCTGTCTTTCAGTCTGTTCCTTCTTCAATGTTGTTCATCCATAATAACTTCTAACCTGAGGTACAGTAATACACCCAAAATATCAACTAAATCCTATTTTTCTTAACCTAAGGTTATATTTCCAGAGCTTTTTACTTTTTTAGATTTCCAGTATCGACTACATTTCCTTTATTTTGTTGTGTTTATATTGTTGCTAATTCAGTTTGGATTCTGGGAACCTGTTGTCTGTGAATAACTCTGACAAAACCTGGTTCCTTGCTTTGGCATACTTTACACCCAGTTATTCTGCAGTCCAGTGAATCATGCTCCAGAATAAGCAAGCCTGTAAACCCCAAATGACTCACATTTGTCACTCTCATTCAGTTGTAGCATAGAATGATCTAATGTGGAAATCAACTTTCCAAATCAAAATATTGAAAACCAAGGGTCTTCGTTTTATTCTTAAAACATTGATCTATGGTTCACAAAAGTGTTGCTTTAGAATCCCTACAGTGTAGAAGCAGGCTATTTGAGTCATTGAGTCCACACCGACTCTCTGAAGAACATTCCAATCAGACCCACCTCCATAGCCCCCTCCCCATGTATTTCACATGGCTAACTCACCTACCCTGTACATCCCTGGACACAATGGGCAATTTAGCATGGCCAATCCACATCTTTGCATTCTGGGAGGAAACCAGAACACCTGGAGCAAACCCACACATACATGGGGAGAATTTGCAAACTCCACACAGACAGTTGCCCAAGGATGGAATCAAACCCAGGTCCCTGGCACTGTGAGGCAGCAGTGTTAACCACAGAGCCACCATGCCACCTTTCTATCTTTCTGAAACTTCCACAAATTTGGAATTGTGCATCTTGTGTCCTCTCTGGTGCAAAGCCCCAGAACAAACCTTTGCCAAGTTTCGCTGTCCCTGCTTCCATCAGCTTTTCAGCCCTTGATCACGTTTTTATTACCTTCCATGGTCTTGCCCTTTTATTTTTCACAAATCTTTTCCCACTTTGTTGGGAGATATTCATTATTGTTGAATTTGCTGTCACTCCTTCCCATTTCTATTGTTTTTTCTAGGTCCACAGCCTCCTATATCAGTACTCATCAAATTTTGGCTTCCTAAGTATCATGATTTTAATTGTTCTATCTTTGATGCTTTCAGCTGCCTCGGGTCAAAACGCTGACATTTTCAACAAAACTACACTTTATCATAAATGTATAAATATTACATTTTTGTAGCTCAAATGTTAGTACATCCCTCAGCACCTAGTTCTGGACCTTGTACCATGTCAGCCTGCAAAATTCAGTAGTGAACAATTCATTGGAAGGTCAGCACATTTGAAACAAACCATGGAGCATTTTTCAGTGAGTTGATGGTTCTCTGGGTGCAGTTGATGGTTGCCTCAGCCTCACAGGGCTGAACCATGGAGCTGCTTGGGCTAAACCTTATGTCCCATCTGGTGTTATTACTGAACAAGTTAAAACCCAAACAAAACACTGGCTTGATAGATCACAGGTTTTTCTTATTTTAATAAGGTGGTCTCTCCCTGAAGCAAAAGCACACAATGCTGCAGGTTTGTTTTTGTCAGTAAAACAGAAGTGTACTACAAAAAAAGTTGATAAAATAAAAGTCATCAAATTATTTATGTATAACACAAGTTTAAAGATTTTGAAACATCTAGTAAAATGTAATCTCATTAATTTCAATCATATTCTTTAATAGTACTCACACTAGAAAGACTTTCCTTCTCCATAACCTCTACTGGGCTTAAATGAACAATGATTCAAATGTGGAGTCTTGAGAATCTGATAGCCTCTTCTTTGAGCAACTGTACAATTCAGCTTAGACTTTCTCAGCTTCAAATAATCCTTTCAGGGTGTCAACCAAACTCTTCTGTTCTGGAACTTTCAAACTAAGCTCCTTACATGAGGGCTTTAAAAAAGAGAAATTGCTGGAGAATCTCAGTAGGTCTGGCAGCATTTGTGAAAAGAAAGCAGAGTTAAGATTTCAGATCAAGTGACCTTTCTTCAGAACTAGAGAAGGGTCACTGGACCTGAAACATTAACTCTGCTTTCTCTCCACAGATGCTATCAGATCTGCTGAGTTTCCCTAGCAATCTCTGATTTTGGTTCAGATTTTCAGCATCAGAAGTCCTTTGTTTTGTTATACTTACATGAAGGTAATCTATTTCTTGACAGGTCTAAACTATTTCACTTCTACAGTCTTAGATATCCATCTTCAGCCAAAACTTCTCCAAAACCCCCCCAAAAAACCAGCTTTCTTCAAGATATGATCGCATTTCCTAAGCTAAAAAAATGTAATTTCCAGAACCTTTTAACTGAAGCCTAATGAGTTCTGTGCTTCTAAAACTTTCCCAATGTAAACAAATTCCCTTTAGCATCTACTATCTGTCTCTTTTTTTTGTTCATTCACAGAAATGCGTACAAGTTAATCCTTAAACCCCTTAATAAACACAGACCCAACAAACATTTCATTACTTCAAGATCCAAACACTAAAATAAATGATATTAAAACATTTATAAATCACATATTGTATATCACACTTGACAAAAGACACTGTCTCTATCTCTAGACCTGGAATTTCCTCGTGAAACCTCAATGACTCTCTGTCTTTTCTCCTTTGAGGAATTCCTCAAAAACTATCTTTTTGGCAAGATTTTCAGTCATAATTTATACTGCTTTAAGTGGTGAAGCGTCAAATATTGCTTTATAACAGACTGGCAAATCACCCTGAAACATTTTGTTATGAAACAACTACAAATAATTATTGCAGTTGTTGTATGAAGTGAAGGATAAAGGGACAAAGTTTGTGTTGTGATTTTCCATAGTTGATCTATCCTGGTCATTTATTGGCCACTAAAGTTAAACTGTTACAGGTTTCTTGCAGAAGCAAATCAGTGACTTACTGTTGGCTATGGGTTCCAGTGCCAGATTTGGCTGGCATCAAACTTTACAATGTGCAAGCTCCAAACTGTTGTACCAAGTCTTGATCTTCAATTGAAATAAAAACAAAATAATGCAGATGCTGAAGATCTGAAATGAGAAATGAAAATAGAAAATGCTCTTCAAAAACTCACTGGAATGGAAATATTCATAACCAGTATGGCTTGATGAAACTGCTGAAAGTTACTTTAGGAATCAGTGCAAAACCTTTCCAAAGTTTATCCACTTTTCCTTTAATTGGTTTTTAAATCTTCTCTAAAAGATTCCCTGGAATACATGAATCCTTAAGCATTTTTTAAAATGTTCATAAAGGCCCAGTCTATTCCCTTTTATATTATTATGTTAAAATAATATTATGAATTAAATTAAATGTTATGTTATGTTGAACGGGGAGGTGATGGCATAGTGAGAATCTCACTAGACTAGTAATCCAGAGTCCCAACTTTCTGGGGATATGGGTTTGAATACAACCAAGATAGATGGTGAAATTAACATTTAATAAATTTAATTAATTTGGAAATAGCGAATTTAACAACTTTATTCAAAATAGAAACAGAAAGCAGCAAAGGGAATATATTAAAAACAATTACTAAAGAATCGATTGAAGGGCACTTACAAAAGTCCAAGGTAATTAGACAGAGTAAACATGGTTTTGTGATTAGGATTTATGTTTAACTTGTTTATTAGAGTTATTTGAGGAGTGACTATGTGCTGTGGTTAAAGGAAAATATGTTACAGCCTATTATGAATGATATAATAGCAAAGCATTTAGAAATACATAATATAAAGAAATAGAGCCAGCATGGCTTTATGAGGAGGAAATCATGCCTGACAACTTTATTAGAATTCTTTCAGGAGACAACAAGCATGGTAGATAAATTGAAATCAGTAGGTCTATACCAGAGAACTTAATCTCAGAATAGGGGATTACCCAGTTAAGACAGAAATGAAAAAGATTTTCTCTCTCAGAGAGTAGAGGGTCTGTGGATACCTTTACTGCGGAGGCTATAAAGGCTTGTTGCTAAATACTTTCAAGGCTGAGACAGAAATATTTTTAATTAGTAAGGGAATCAAGGATTATGGTGAAAATTCAGGAAAGTGAGGTTGAGGATTATTCAATCCACCATGATCTCATTCAATGACAAGCAGCTTCAATGGGCCGAGTGGAGTATTTCTACTCCTACATCTTGTGGTCTCTTCACTGTCCCTTGAATGATTACTGCTGAGAACAAGGACAGACCACTTGGCTTTGTATCTGAGCTAAATGGCAAGGCAACACAAATGTACTGTGAGCCTTTGTGTTCTGAATGAGGCACCAAAAGTGTAAAGGCAAAGTAAGGCAGAGATGCTGTAGGCATTGAAGTGGGCGGAAAGTGAGTGAGTACTAAGAGAGCATAACAAGAACATATGGCCATAAGAAGTATGAGCATAATGGACTATTCAGCCCATCAAGTTTTCTCCACCACTTAAGAGATCATAACTGATCTGATAATCCTCAATTCCACTTTCCTCCTTTTCCTTCTAACCCTTGAATCCTGTACTGATTAAAAATCCACCTCAACCTGACGAGCCCTGAGGTGCACCCTGATTGAATCCATGAGATGAGTACTTGTCCCATCATGTAACGTGTCCTGACAGCAGAATTAGAATATAGGTTGCTGGTGTGCTCCAAAGTGCAGTCTTAACATGGAGAACTGTATTGTAAGCAGGTCAGATATATGCTACAAGAATGTGAAGAGGCTGGTATTCCTCTGATGTCAGCCTCATGGATGGAGCGTGCCCTGAGATATTGGGGACGGCTACCCAAGTTGGAGGTCCGGAGGAGTGAGCAGCAAGCTGGAGTCATCATGTACACATTCTGGCTTTCATGATGGGAATTGTCACGATCTAATTTCTATCTTGTGTGTGGGAGTAGAGGAGACTTCACTTAATGAGGCATGACTAGGTACTAATGGAACGCATTTACATACAGCTAGTCTTCTCAGTGCTCACTAGCAATATTCTCACCACACCGTTCGAAACCTTGTTGCAGAATCGGACTGTCCTTTTTAACATCAGGAATCTCATTTCTCAACCATCTTGTCATACTTTCCCGACTGACTGTTCGGGAGCTGAGACGATTCTGCGCCATTTTATCTAAATGGTGATTGATAGCAGAGCTGTGAGAGGCAGGAGATGTGGGAGTTCTCAGACACGAATTGAAAAAAGGGTCATATGCAGGTACAGTAGCTAATTAGGAAATCTCATAGAATTTTATCATTTGTTATGAGGAGTGTTGAATATAAACGTAAGGAGGTTCATGTACACAGGACATTGGTGAG
This sequence comes from Rhincodon typus, assembly GCF_021869965.1. Taxonomy (NCBI): domain Eukaryota; kingdom Metazoa; phylum Chordata; class Chondrichthyes; order Orectolobiformes; family Rhincodontidae; genus Rhincodon; species Rhincodon typus. The sequence continues at coordinate 80,844,412 of NC_063333.1, forward strand.
ACCACGTCTGAACTGCCATGTATACCATACATTCCCATATTCATGGATGGAGGCAAGTGCAGTGGAAGCAGCACAGAAAATGTTTACAAGATGAATACCTGGAATGAACAGGTTGTCTTATGAGGAAAGTTTGAATAGACTAGGTCTGTGTCCAATGGAGTTAGAAGGTTAGGATGTAATTTAATCAAAACAAATAAGATCCTGAAGGGTACATGAGGAAAGGAAATTTCCTCTTGTGGGAAACTCTAGACCAAGGATTAACTGTTTCAGAATAAGGGATTGCCCTTTTAAGACAGAGCTAAGGAGAGTATTTTTCTCCCAGAAGTCATGAGGCCTAGGAATTCTCTTCCTGAAAAGGTGTTGTAAGTATGGTCTTTGAATATTTTTAAGGCAGAATTAGATGGATTCTTGTTAGACTGGGGTGAAAGGTTATCAAGGGTAAGTTGGACTGCCCTTAATCAGATCAGTCCTGCCCTATTAAATGGCAGCTCGAGGGGCCAAGTGATTTCTCCTGCTCTCGTGTAGGCCGCATTGGTGATATGTCCATCTGCTCTCTGGGTTAATCTTGTCAGTGGGGTGGATATAGCCCTTCAGCAGTCCTTCATTGGCCATTTAAAGTCCTAGTTGGTGGTGAGGCCGAAATGTTGACCGGGTGCTATCCCAACCAGATCTTAATTCTAGCTGAGCCAGCACGGTGGTGAGATTTTCCCATCTTCAAGCTCGCCATCTCTGAGACCGTAACAGTCCACCCAATGAGGCTTTAAAATATACTGTGACTGAAAATAAAGGATCAGTACAATGTTAATCCTCCAGTGATGCAGGTCCATTTTATAAATAGAAAAATGTGCAAATTATATGAACCCATATTTTACACTATAAGTAGTTTGGTGTCCTGTGAATGAAATAATTATGACACATTCAATGCGATTTAATAATTAATGGACATCTTCTGTCGAGGCCCTGTCTATACTTTATTACGCTATAAATCAATCTATTAAATTGCAATTACCTCTCATGACTTCTACAAAATACAATAATTATGACATAATATATGGAATAATAAACATGGGAATGTGTTCCTGTGCTGCATCAAATAAAATTGAGTTGAATTTCCCTCACCTTACAAACAGTAGCTTCAAACAGCCTACTCAGCTTATGAAATGCTGTGATTAGTACCTGAAGGGTTAAGAAAACCTCCCATAAACTGGTACTGCTTGTTAAATATGGCTTAACCAAGAAGAGGTTTATTGCTCCTTTGATCTTTGGAGGTTGAGAGGAGAAAAAAAAACGAGTTTGCCTATGCATGTTCAGTAAAATTGACAACAGTACACATTTCAACTCTCCCCTTAGGATACAGCCGTCAATCATTGTCTTGTTGTTTTGCTGTACTGCAGAAAAATGGATGGAAATGCCATTTATAGGAAACATTAGAGGCTAAGTGGATAATTTTAAAAGTTATATCTCTTTCTTTTGATTAGCTTGGACAGATATTTTTAACCATCAGAATTTTGTCACCTCTCCAGTCTACTTAGATGTTCATATTTAAATAGCTATAATCTTTTCAAAGTACTGTACATTTTGCACAGTCTTGAAGGTGTAAGGATGTATATCCAAAATGTCATTGAATTGACACTTGTTCATGAACAATCAATGACAAGAATATTCTCTGGTGATTTTGTACTCCTATAATACAGTTCACCATCCCAGATTAAACTGACTGTTCAATTACAACTTTAAATGCATTCCTGTCAAGATAAAGTGTTTAAATGAATGATTTCACCTGCTTAATTCTATGAAAATTTCTCATTATGTCTTACAACCAGGCTTCCTTATTGCTAATTGTAGAACCTCGCTTCAGTCCACATTCACATTCTTCCTTATCCCAAGACTAATCTGTTGATTGTTCATGAGTTCTTGAAAGTGCCCACAAATTAAAGTATCACAGATCTGTTAAAATTAAAAAAAAACTTTAGATTTCAAAGAAATGAATGTACTAGAGATCATTCAATCTATTTGCATGTCTCAGTCACTTAAAGTAAGGACTATTGGTGATAAATACTTACCTATAGGTTACTGTCATGTGTTCTCAATTTTCCCATGGAAAGTATTCAGCACAGGAGTTACTTTAAAATGGCATTCATAGAATCCCTACAGTGTGGAAACAGGCCCTTTGGCCCAACAAGTCCACACCAACCCTCAGAGCACTCCTCCCCCTATAACCCACCTAATCTAGGCATCCCGGAATACTGTGGGCAATTTACCATGGCCAATCCACCTAGACTGTACATCTTTGGACTGTGGGAGGAAACTAGAGCACCCAGAGGAAACCCACACAGACACAGGGAGAACGTGCAAACTCCACACAGACAGTTGCTGGAGGGTGGAATCAAACCTGGGTCTACTGGTGCTGTGAGGCAGCAGTGCTAACCACTGAGCCACCATGCCACCCACTAATGTTTAAAACATAATTTTATGTTTAAAAACATAGCACATTCACTCAAATTAAAGTAAATAGCTCAGTGATAATCAATGTTGAAGGGTCAAATCACATTCCTTATGGGCTGTAAATAATAAAGAATTTGATTGCTTACCTCTGAACTTGATAAAAACCTCACACTCTTTGTTTTGTATTGTCATACATGATCCCGGGATTATCTTCTGACCACATATTTGTGCTATCTTCAAGACTGCTCATTTACACTTCTGAAACGTTGCTGGACTTTAACCTGCCACAGTTCATTTGCTGCTAACATCCTCATTCATGCCTTTCCTTTCTCTACACTTGACTATTCTCAAGCACTCCTGACTGGTCACCCGCATTCTACTTCCATAAACTTGAGGTAATCGAAAACTTATTATCCATGTCCTAACTTACGGCAAGTTCTATTCATTTGTCGTCCTTGTTGAATTACATTGTTTTCTAGTCAAGCAACATTCTGATTTTAAAATTCGTATTATTGTTTTCAAATCCTTCCATGACCGGGTCTCTCCCAATCTCGATAATCTCTTTCAATCGTATGACCCTGTGAGATATCTGTGCTCCTTTAATTCTCATTTCTTGAACATGCAGAGTTTTAATTGTTACACCATTAGTGGTCAGCCATTCAGTTATCTAGGTCCTTAGTTCTGGAATTCCCTCCTTACACCATTTGGCTTCTCTCAATCACTTTTCTCCTTTTGTAAAAAACTATAAGACTTTTGGTCATCTGACCTATGATCTCCTTCAGTGGCTCTTTGACTCCCTTTGTGTCATATTCTGATTTACAATACTTCTTTGAAATGCCTTGGAATGTTTTATTCAATTAAAGGTACTGTATAAATAGTTTTTGTTTTGCCACTGCTTATTCTTCTTCTTCACTGATCCCAGGTACTTTTCAGGAATTTGTTTGGCTTTTCCTTTTGGCTGTGAACAATAAAACATAGACATACAGACCTCAGCAGTCATCCTGCTTTTCTTGGAAAGGAATGCTGAGAGGCAGTCAGGCAGCAAAGTCTGTGAGAATGTTGGAATGTCAGACAGTGCAGTCAGAAAATATTTGTTTATGACAAATCAAATGATCTGCTGATGTGAAGAGCTTAGAGTGTTTGTTATTTTGCATTATTATGCAAAGACAAGTCGTAATGATTGAACCATGTGAGCTGTTACTCTGCATGTTTATTCACTGTAAAACACGATTTGCATCAAGCCTTATCTCAGCAAGTGCTTGTTCGGTTCACTTGTTGAGAGATTCAAGAAGTACATGAGCTAAACAGCATATCTGATTCAGGTCGTAAATGGATGTTATTGTTATACCCTACACATGCTCCTTCCCCACCACACTCCCACTCTCCCCTGGTTTATGGTATTGAACAGGTAGATGTAAGGTTATATCTCTGAAATGGTCAAGACATCTGTGACAGTCCCAAATAGTAAAAATCATGTTGCTTTTGCAAACTCAAATCTCATACAATGAGGCTACAAACTCACTAATGAGTTGAAATTTGTTAAAATAATGGCAGAGGAACATTATACAACTTTGGTAAAACACACAAAATTCTTTCCGATGCCATTTTAATCTTCGTCATAATGCATATTCTGAAAAGATTGCACGGATGTTGAAGTGATTTTTGCTGGGATCATGTCATACTGTGGGGTAACTGTGGAATCATGACTTGTGACTTTGGGAAGGATTTTCACAGAGCCAGGGAGAACCCACAGACCTTTACAAAATGCTGCCATTGTTCCGGGATATCCGGCCCCATTCCTGGTGTTCCCAATTTTCGTCCAAGCAGGCTGAGATTACGGACCGTTGTGGATCACGAGCCAACCATCCAGCATTCCTGACCTGACCAGCTCCTGTCTGGTCAGCTTTTCATCAGGCTGCGGCTTGCAGTTCCTCAGAGGTGTTGTGAACCTAAACCTGGATGAGAAAAACTTTTGAAATGTAGGTTCCAATCCCCTTACTCATTCCACTCAGGGCAACTCACTCCCCTCCACTCATCCCTCATGGCCCCTCATGCCCTCCATGCCAAGCTGTGGCACTTTTACACCCATTCATCCAGCATACACTTTGTGTAGTAATAATGACATGTGTCAAAAAGCTTTCAGAAAACACTCATTCTTCATCACTTTCTTTAAAATGAAATTATTTTGCTGTAGCCCTATAAAAGTGGCAATCAGCCAGACCTATATCAGCCAAGAATGCCGATGGAGGTCTGCCTGAGAGCCCAGATATGCTTTAGTCATAGAGTCATGGAAATCAACAGCACAGAAAAATTTCCCTTCTGTTCATTGAGTATGTGCCAGTCAAAAACAAAAATTTAACTATTTTAATACCTTAGCATTGCAAGTGTACATCTAAATACTTCTTAAATATTATGAGGGTTTCTGCCTCTACTACCATAACAGGCAGTGAATTCAAGATTCCCACTACCCTCTGGGTGAAAAAAAAATTCTCACATTCCCTCTTAATCTCCTGCCCCTAACCTTAAATCTATGGCCCAGGTCATTGATCCCTCCACCAACTGGAAAGGGTTCTTCCCATGTGCCATGTCCATGCCCCTCATTATTTTATACATCTCAGTCATGTCCCACCTCAGTCTCCTCTGTTCCAAGGAAAACGACCACAGGTATGTACACTGACCTTTACATCGCCGAGGCCAGGCACCAACTCTCTGACACCTCCTCCTACTGCCCCCTCGATTATGACCCTGCCCCTGACCACCAAAACATCATCTCCCAAACCATCCACAACCTCATTACCTCAGGTGACCTCCCACTCACAGCCTCCAACCTCATTGTTTCCCAACCCTGCACTGCCTGTTTCTATCTTCTTTCCAAAATCCACAAACCTATCTGTCCCGGCGGAACCATTGTCTCTGCCTACTCCTGCACCACTGAACTTATCTCCGCTTACCTTAACTCTGTTTTCTCATCCTGGTCCGGGAACTCCCCACCCACATCCGGGACACCACACACGCGCTCCACCTCCTCCAAGATTTCCAATTCCCTGGCCCCCAACACCTCATCTTCGCTATGGACATCTAGTCCCTGTACACTTGTATCCCCCACGCAGATGGCCTAAAAGCCCTCCACTTTCCCTCTCCCATAGGCCCAACCAGTCCCTCTCCAGCGATACCCTTATCCCCTTAACTGAACTCGTCCTTACCCTTAACAACTTCTCCTTCAAATCCTCCAGCTTCCTACAGACTAAGGGGGTGGCCACAGGAACCCGCATGGACCCAAACTATGCTTGCCTCTTTGTAGGAGACATGGAACAGTCCGTGTTCCATGATACACTGGCACTATCCCCCACTTCTTCCTTTGCTACATTGGTGACTGTATCGGCGCTGCCTCGTGCTCCCCCGAGTTCATCAACTTTACTAACACCATTTACCCCAACCTCAAATTCACCTGGACCATCTCCAAACCTCTCTCTCCTTCCCGGACCTCTCTGTCTCCATCTCTAGTGACCGCCTCAAAACCGATATCTATTTCAAGCCCAACAACTCCAACAGCTACCTAGACTACACCTCCTCTCACCCACCTTCCTGCAAGAATGTGATCCCCTACTCCCAATTACTCTGCCTCCACTATTTCTGCTCCCAAGATGGAGCATTACACTCCTGCACATCTCAGATGTCCACCTATTTCAAGGACTGCAACATCCCCCCTCCGGTGATCGAAAATGCTCTCGACTGCATTTCTTGTGTTTCCCGCACCTCTGCCCTCATATTCCCTCCCCACAACAAAAACAAAGACAGAATCCCCCTTGTCCCCACATATCACCCCCACTAACCTCCACATCCAACATATCATTCTCCGCCAATTCCGCCACCTAAAATTCGACCACACAACTAAAGATATATTTCCCTCCTCACCTGTATCTGCCTTTTGTAGGGACTGCTCTCTCCACAATTCCCTCGTCCGGTCCACACTCCCCATTAGCCCCACCACCCCTGGCACCTTTCCCTGCAACCGCAGGAAGTGCTACACCTGCCCCTGCACCTCCCCCCTGACCTCTATTCAAGGCACAAAACGAATCTTCCACATTAGACGGAGGTTCACCTGCACATCCGTCAATGTGGTCTACTGTATCCGTTGCTCCCGATGTGGCCTCCTCTATATCGGTGAGACCAAGCGGAGGCTCGGAGACCACTTTGTAGAGCACCCGTGATCTGTTCGCGACAAACGACAACACCTTCTGGTCACGAACTATTTTAACTCCCCCTCCCACTCCCTGGACAACATGTCCATCCTGGGCCTCCTCCAATGTCACAACGACGCCACCCGGAAACTGGAGGAGCAGCACCTCATATTCCACCTCGGGAGCCTACAGTCCAATAGTCTCAATGTGGACTTTACCAGTTTCAAAATCTCTTCTGAAATGCATTTCTGAAGAAGGGTCTAAGCCCGAAACGTCAGCCTTCCTACTCCTCTGATGCTGCTTGGCCTGCTGTGTTCATCCAGCTCTACACCTTGTTATCTCAGATTCTCCAGCATCTGCAGTTCCTACTATCCTGATTAATCTCCTCTGCACCTTCTCCAGTGCAGACACATCCCTCTTATATTGTGGTTTCTGTTGAAACCAATGCACCTAAGGGAAAATATTCCTTAATTGACAATATTTTCTCCTAAATCTATTTCTCAGTTGCTCAATGTTTGTTTACAAAGAGAAATGAGTCAAGTCCTTCAAATTGCTGGTATTGAAATGTTAAACATTTGGACTGTGTGAAGAGTAGGGGCTAGAATGCTGTTTTTTAAATAGCCTGCCTCAGTAAAGGCTAGAGCCTGTGGCTGGTCTATTACAATTTCTTCAAACTTATGCCCTTGGTATAGCAGTGCAACAATGGAATATTTCTTAGTCCAGGGTGTCTCGTGGAAAGATTTAAAGATATAAAGGCAATGGCCAGTTCCATAACCCTTCAGCTAAGTTAACTTTGTTGAAATCACTTTCTGTACCTTGCCATCCATATCTGCCTATGCATTGGTTTATTGTTTCACCTGGTGCTATTACATAAACTCACGACTGTGTATCCTGAAATTACAAAGAACAACACAGGAACAGGCCATTCAGCCCTCCAAGCCTGTGCCGACGCATTTTGCCCTTCCATACTGGAACTGTCTTCACTTACAGGATATGTATCCCTCTGTTCCCTTCCTATTCATGTATTCGTCCAGGTCCTTCTTGTGTCTGCTTCCACCACCTCCTCTGGCAACTGGCCACCATTTGTGAGAAAAAACTTGCCTCATTTGGAGGGCAGAATGGCCTGTTCCTGCGTTGTTCTTTGTAATTTCAGGATATGCGGTCTTTAGTTTATGTAATAGCACCAGGTGAAACAATAAACAAATGCATAGGCAGATGTGGATGGCAAGGTACAGAAAGTGAATTCAACAAAGCTAACTTAGCTGAAGGCTTATGGAACTGGCCATTGCCTTTATATCTTTAAATCTTTCCATGAGACACCCTGGACTAATATAAGAAATATTCCATTGTTACTCTGCTAGGCCAAGGGACAAGTTTGAAGAAATTGTAATAGACCAGCCACAACTACAAATGCTTGTCTCTGGTACAATTATGCTATCAAAAGATCTCTTTTAAACACACCCTGCCCTCCCACACCTTGAATCCGTGTCTTCTAGCAAGTGACTCCTCTGCCCTGGGGAAAAAGCCTCATACTTTCCACTCTATCCATACCATTCACAATCTTATAAAGCTATATCAGGTCACCCTTCAACTTCCTGAATTCCAGTAAAAACAAACCCAGCCTGTCTTCATAGCTAAAATTCCCCATAATAGGCAATATCTTAGTAAACCTTTTTTGTACCCTCTGCAAAGCATCTACATCCTTTTTGTAGTGTAGTGACTAGAACTATACATAATATTCCAAGTGGGGCCTAACTAAAGCTTTATAAAGCTGCAGCATAACTTGTCTATCCTTATACTCAAAGCCCTTTCCAATGAACGCAAGCATGCCCTAAGCCTTTTATACTACCATATCTACCTGCGCTGCCACCTTCAGTGTTCTGTGGACCTGCACATCCAGATCCCTCTGCATATCAATACTCCGAAGGGTTCTGCCATTCACTGTAATTTCCACCTCTACTTGACCTTTCAAAATGCATCATCTCACATTTGTCCGGATTAAGTTCCATGTGCCATTTTTCTGCCCATGCCTCCAAATGATCTATCTCCTGCTGTATCCTCTGATAATCCTCTTCACTATTTGCAACTCCACCAATCTTTGTATTGTCCGCAAACTTACTAATTAGACCAGCCACATTTTCCTCCAGATTGTTGATGTAGACCACTAACAGTAGAGGTCCCAGCACTGATCCCTGTGGAACACCAACAGTCACAGCCCTCCATTCCGAAAAGCATCCTTCCACGGCTATTCTCTGTCTCCTATGATTAAGCCAGTTCTGGATCCATCTTGCCAGTTCACCCCAATACCATGTGACTTCACATTTTGTACCAGTCTGCCATGAGGGACCCTGTCAAAGGCTTTACTGAAGTCCATGTAGACAACATCAACCGCTTTTCCCTCATCAATCATCTTTGTCACCTCCTCAAAAAACTCAATCAAGTTAGTGAGGCATGACCTCCCCCGCATCAAACCACAATGTCATTCGCTAATAAGTCCATTTACTTGTAAATACGTACAGATCTTGTCCCTGAGAATTTTTCCAATAATTTCCCTATTACTGACGTGAGACTCACAGGCATGTAATTTCCAAGATTATCCCTGCTACCCTTCTTAAACAATGGAACAACATTGATTATTCTCCAGTCCTCTGGAACCTCACTGTTGGCCAAAGAGGATACAAAGTTGTCTGCGAATGTTCCAGCAATTTGTTCTCTTGCTTCCCTCAATATTCTGGGATAGATCCCATCAGAACCCAGAAACTTATCTACCTTAATACACGTTAAGATGCAAAACACCTCTTCCTGGCTTAGAAACTTGACAGTCCCTACCCTGAGATCATCCTCCACCAATTCCTTCTCTTTGGTGAATACCAACACAAAGTATTAGTTTAGGACCTCACCTTCCTCTTCTGGCTCCACACACGGATTCCCTCTTTTGTCCTTGAGTGAGCCAACTCTTTCCCTGGCTACCCTCTTGCTTTTTATATACGTATAAAAAGCCCTCGGATTCTGAACATAGAACATAGAACAGTACAATACAGTAAAGGACCTTCGGCCCACAATGTTGTGTTGACCTATTATCCTACTAAGATCAATCTACCCTGCATACCCTACGTTTTACTATCCTCCACGTGCCTATCCAAGAGCCGCTTAAAATGTCTCTAAAGTATCTGACTCCACTACCACTGCTGGCAGTGCATTCCACGCACCCACCACTCTCTGTGTAAAGAACCTACCTCTGACATCTCCCCTATACCTTCCTCCAATCACCTTAAAATTATGCCTTATCATAATAATCATTTCCGCCCTGGGTAAAAGTCTCTGACTATCCACTCTATCTATGCCTCTCATCATCCTGTACACCTCTATCAAGTCACCTCTCATCCTTCTTCGCTCTAATGAAAAATGCCCTAGCTCCCTTAACCTTTCCTCATAAGACCTGCCCTCCAGTCCAGGCAGCATCCTGGTAAATCTCCTCTGCACCCTCTCTAAAGCTTCCACATCTTTCCTGTAATGAGGTGACCAGAACTAAGGGTCTAGACCCGAAACGTCAGCTTTCCTGCTCCTCTGATGCTGCTTGGCCTGCTGTGTTCATCCAGCTTTACACCTTGTTGTCTCACAATATTCCAAGTATGGTCTAACCAGGGTTTTATAGAGCTGCAGCATAACCTTGCGGCTCTTAAACTCAATTCCCCTGCCAATGAAAGCCAGCATACCATACGCCTTCTTTACAACCCAATCAACTTGGGTAGCAACTTTGAGGGATCTGTGGACATGGAATCCAAGATCCCTCTGTTCCTCCACACTGCTGAGAATCCTGCCATTAACCCTGTATTTTGCATTCAATTTCGACCTTTCAAAATGAATCACTTCACACTTTTCTGGGTTGAATTCCATCTGCCAATTCTTTGCCCAGCTCTGCATCTTGTCAATGTCCTGTTGCAACCTACAACAGCCCTCCACGTTTCCAAAACTCCACCAACCTTTTAGTCATCGGCAAACTTACTAACCCACCGTTCCACGTCTTCACCCTCAGTCTTCTATTGGGCAGCCACTTTTGTATCCAGACAGCCAAATTTTCCTGAATCCCATGCCTCCTTACTTTCTGAATGAGCCTACCATGCGGAAACTTATCAAATGCTTTGCTAAAATCCGTATAAACCACATCCGCTGCTCTACCTTCGTTGATGTGTTTTGTCACATCCTCAAAGAATTCAATAAGACTTGTGAGGCATGACCTGCCCCTCACAAAGCCATGCTGACTATTTCTAATCAACCTGTGCTTTTCCAAATAACCATAAATACTATCTTTCAGAATCCTCTCCAATAATTTGCCCACCACAGAAGTAAGACTGTAATTTCCAGGATTATCCCTATTCCTTTTCTTGAACAAGGGAATGACATTTGCCACCCTCCAATCTTCTGGTACAACTCCAGTGGACAGTGAGGACGCAAAGATCATTGCCAAAGGGGCAGCAATTTCTTCCCTCAATTCCAGTAGAAACATTGGGTATGTCCCTTCTGGTCCAGAGGACTTATCTATCCTCATGTTTTTCAAAATTTCTAGCACATCCTCCTTCCTAACATCAACCTGTTCGAGCATATCTGCCCATTTCATGCTGTCCTCACAAACATCAAGGTACCTCTCACTGGTGAATACTAAAACAAAGTATTCATTAAGGACCTCCCCTACCTCCTCTGACTCTGCGCACAAGTTCCCTCCACGATCCCTGAATCTTCTCCTTAATCCTGATTGCTAACAACTCTTCATGACCCCTTTTAGCCCTGCTAATTCCTTGTTTATGTTCTCTCCTACTTTCCTTATATACTTGAAGGGCTTCATCAGTTCCCATCCTCCTAGACTTTACAGATGCTTGGTTTTTCTTTTTGACCAAGGTCATAACATCCTTAGTCATCCAACGTTCACATAACTTGCAATATCTATCGTTTGTTCTTGCAGGAACGTGCCATCCTGAACTTTTATCAACTGCCGTTTGAAATACTCCCACATGTCTGATGTGGATTTACCCTCAAACAGCTGCCTCCAATCAAAATTCTCCAGTTCTTGCCTGCCTTCCCCCAATTTAACACCTTCACCCAAGGACTGTTGTTATTCCTATCCATGAGTATCTTAAAACTCATGTTATTATGGTCAATACTCCAGAAACTCTCCCCGAATAAAACTTCACTCACCTGGTCAGGCTGATTTCCCAAAACCAGATGCAGTATAACCCCTTCCCTGGTTGGACTATTTACATATTGTGTCAAGAATCCCTCCTGAATGGTCCTTTCAAATTCTGTCCTATCCAAGCTCCGAGCACATAGTGAATCCCAGTCAATATAGGGGAAGTTAAAGTCACCTACCACAACATCTTGTTTTTACATCTTTTCAAAATCTGTCGACATATTCTCTCCTCTATTTCCTGCTAGCTGTTGGGAGGCCTGTAGCATACCCCCAGCATTGTGATTTACCCTTTCCTATTCCTGAGTTCTACTGATACTGCCTCAAGTATGCATGAGCCCTCTGACGTATCCTCCCTTAGTACAGCTGTGAGATATTCCTTTACCAGTGATGCGACTACCCTACCCCTTTTATATTCCCTTCTATCACACCTGAAACATCTAAATCCTGGGATACCCAGCTGCCAGACCTATCCCTCTTTCAGCCAAGTCTCTGTAATTGCAATAATGTCAGAGTTCCAAGTACTAACCAAAGCTTATTATACTTCTCGCATTGAAACATATGCATTTCAGACCACCTCCCCTGCTCTTTTCAGCACCATTTCCCTACCTGTTCCCGTTCTTAGTCATTTGTGCCTTGGTTTTTACCTGTCCCTCAATTTCTACATCTGCTGCCCTACAACTCTGTTTCCCATCCCCTTGCCACACTAGTTTAAACCCTCCCAACCACTCTACCAAGTATCCCCCCAAGGATATCAGTCCAATCCTGCCCAGGTGTAACCCATCCAATTTATACAGATCATATCTCCCCCAGAACCGTTCCCAATGTCCCACAAATCTGAAACCCTCCTCCTCGCCCCAACTTTTCAATCATGTATTCATCCTACATATCCTGCTGTTTTTACTTTAACTAGCTCGTGGTACTGGTAGTAATCCTGAGATAACTACCTTTGAGGCCCTACATTTCAACTTTCTTCCTGGTTCTCTATATTCTGCTTTTAGGACCTCATCCCTTTTCTTCACCCATGTCGTTAGAACTAACGGATACTACAACCACTGGCTGTTCACCGTCCCCGTCCAGAATGTCCTGTAACTGACATCTGGGATCCTAGCACCAGGGAGGCCACACACCATCCTAGACTCTCGATTGTGGCCATAGAAAAGTCTATCTATTCCCCTTACAGTTGAATCCTCTATAACTATAACATTTTTATGCCCATTTCTCCCTCCCTCTGCAGCAGAGTCAACCATGGGCCATGAATTTGGTTGCTGCTGTTATCTCTCAAGAGGACATTCTCCTCAACAGTACCCAAAATGGTATATCTATTTTGCAGGAGAATAGCCACAGGAGATTCCTGCATTTCCTGCTTAGCCCTCCAGCTCTGCCTCGTGGTCACCCATTCCCTTCCAGTCTGTGGAGTTGGAGACTGTGGTGTGACCACCTCTATACGTGCTATCCTCAATACTCTCCGCCTTGCAGATGCTTCACAGTGCCTCCAGATGTTGCCGCAACTCAGAAACACAGGCTTGCAGGAGCTGGAGACACTTCTTGACTGACGCAGGTCCTGGGCACTGGAAATGTGCCCGGCTTTCCACATTGAGCAAGAGGAGCAGACTACGATTCGGAGCTCTCCTGCCACATCTTACCTCTTTAACTTGATTAATCTTTACAATTACAAATGCTTTTAATACTAAATTGAAGCTGTTGGTGCCCTCTGCTCCAATAACAATTTCTTAAAACTTACCTGCTACTCATCAACAACAGTTTCCAGAAACTTCTTTGCCCACTGGAACTCTCGCTGCCGACATTCCGCTTACGACGTTCCGTCTCCCTTCCTCTGAACCTTGCCTCTTCTTTCTTTTTGGTTAGAGGAGGAAGGAGGGATGGAAACACTACAGTAATGTAATGTTTGGGGCTGAC
>NC_063333.1:80863139-80952235 GCF_021869965.1 Rhincodon typus
TGTCTCGGATTCTCCAGCATCTGCAGTTCCTACTATCTCTGATGGTATTTTAAGTTGATTTTCTAAAATCTGAAAAGAAAATGTTGTGATCTTTGTAGTCATCATCAGAAATAAGAGAGGATTTTATTCTACTTAACCGTCTGTGTCCAAAGTCATAAAAAATGTATGACAGTCTGTCTTTTTTTGGTCAGTTATCTGCTGATATAGGAAATAAAGATTAATTTTCTAAGACCATAAAACCATAAGACATAGGAGCAGAAATTAGGCCATTCAGCCCATCGAATCTGCTCTGCCATTCAATCATGGCTGGGAAGTTTCTTAAGCCCAATCTACTGCTTTCTCCCCGTAACCCTTGATCCCCTTGATAATCAAGAACATATCTGTCTCCATCTTAAATATACTCAATGACCTGGCCTTCACAGCCTTCTGTGGCAGTGAATTCCATAGATTTACCACTCTCTGGCTGAAGAAGTTTCTCCTCATCACCGTTCTTAAAGGTCTTCCCTGTACTCTAAGACTGTGCCCTTGGGTCCTAGTCTCTCCTGACAATGGAAACATCTTCCCAACATCCACACTGTCCAGGCCATTCAGTATTCTGTAAGTTTCAATTAGATCCCCCCTCATCCTTCTAAACTCCATTGAATATAGACCCAGAGTCCTCAAACGTTCTTCATATGTTAAGCTTTTCATTCCTGGGAGCATTCTCGTGAATCTCCTCCAAACCCGCTCCAGGGCCAGTACATTCCTTCCTGAGGTATGGGGCCCAAAACTGCACACAATACTCCAAATGTGGCCTCACCAGAGCCTTATGGAGCCTCAGAAGTGCATCCCTGCTTTTGTATTCAAGTCCCCTCAAAATAAATGCCAACATTGCATTTGCCTTCTTGACTACTGACTCAACCTGCAAGTTTATCTTGAGGGAATCCTGGACTAGAACTCTCAAGTCTCTCTGTACTTCAGACTTCTGAATTTTCTCCCCATTTAGAAAATAATCCATGCTTTTATTCTTCTTACCAAAGTGCATGACCTCATACTTTCCCACATTGTACTCCATCTGCCACTTCTTTGCCCACTCTCTTAACCTGTCCAAATCCTTCTGCAGCCTCCCCACCTCCTCAATACTACCTGTCCCTCCACCTATCTTTGTATCATCTGCAAACATAGCCAGAACGCCCTCAGTTCCTTCATCTAGATCATTAATGTATAAAGTGAAAAGTTGTGGTCCCAACACTGACCCTTGTCGAACACCACTTGTTACCAGCTGCCATCCTGAGAAGGACCATTTTATCCCCACTCTCTGCTTCCTGCCACACAGCCAATCTTCTATCCATGCTAGTGCCTTGCCTCTAACACCATGGGCCCTTATCCTACTCAGCAGCCTCCTGTGCGGCACCTTGTCAAAGGCCTCTTGGAAATCCAGGTAGATAACATCCATTTCATCTCCTTGACCTAACCTACTCGTTACTTCCAAAAAGAATTCCAGCAGATTTGTCAGGCATGACCTCCCCTTGATGAAACCATGCTGACTTTGCCCTATTTTACCATACACTTCCAAGTATTCAGAAATCTTAACCTTCACAATGGACTCTAAAATATTATCCAAGACTGAGATTAGGCTAATCGGCCTGTAATGTTCCGTCTTTTGCCTTACTCCCTTTTTAAACAGGGGTGTCACATTAGCGATTTTCCAGTCCTCTGGGACACTCCTTGACTCTAGTAATTCCTGAAAGATCACCACTAACGCCTTCAGTATCTCTTCAGCTATCTGCTTTTGAACTCTGGGGTGCAGTCCATCTGGTCCTGGTTATTAATCCACCTTCAGGCCAATCAGCTTTTCTAGCATCTTCTTCTTGGTGATGGCCACCACACTCAGCTCTGCCCCCTGACTCTCTAATTTTTGGGATATTACTCGTGTCTTCCACTGTGACGACTGATACAAAATAATTATTCAGTTCCTCAGCCATTTCCTTGTTCCCCACTACTATCTCACTAGTGTCATTTTCCAGGAGTTCAATGTCCACTTTTGCCTCTCTTTTGCCCTTTATATATCTCAAGAAATTCTTACACTCCTTTATATTACTGACTAGCCTACCCTCACATTTAATCTTCTCCGTCCTTATTTCTTTTTTTGTTGGCCTTTATTGGTCTTTGTAAGCTTCCCAATCCTCTGGTTTCCCACTGCCCCTCGCCACATTATATGCTTTCTCTTTTGCTTTTATACTATCTCTGACTTCCCTAGTCAGCCATGGTTGCCTCATTGTCCCTGTAACTGGCTTCTTTTTCCTAAGGATGAATTTTTTTCTGTGTCTCCTGAATTACTCCCAGAAACTCCTGCCATTGCTGTTGCATTGTATTTCTTGCCAGGCTCCTCTCCCAGTCAATTCTGCCCGGCTCTTCCTTCATGCATCTATGGTTCCCTATATTCAGCAGTAATACCATTACCTCTGATTCTATCTTCTTCCTCTCAAATTGCAGACTAAATTCCAAAATGTTATGATGACTGCCTCTTAAGGGTTCCTTTGCCTTAAGCTCCCTATCAAGTCTGCCTCACTGCACAACACTAAACCCAGTATTGCCTGTTCCCCAGTGGGCTCCACCACAAGCTGCTCCAAAAAGCCATCTCGTAGATATTCAACAAATTCCTTTTCTTGCAATCCACTACCAACCAGATTTTCCCAGTCCACCTGCATATTGAAATCCCCCATGATCACCGTAACTTTGCCTTCCTTACACACCTTTTCTATCTCCTGGTGTATCTTGCACCCCAGCTCCTGACTACTGTTTGTAATTCCAAATTTTCCTCGAATAACTAAAGTTAAGACATAATATAAAAGATGTGGCAATCCGTGATTAGCTGTTTGATTTCTATCTTTCTTTCAAGATTTAGTTTAAGAATCTGAATTGCATTGAGGTGTTTTGCTGGTATTCATTGACTTTTCTGCTCTTTTGTTTTAATTGCATGTTGCTGCCCCTTTAACAGGCTCTTAGTAACAGGTTTTTGCCTATAGGTAGCATTCATGCTAAAAAGCCAGGAGTGAAGCCATTTCACAGCTTCTTTTTTTTTTAATTTTCATAGCAATTTGGAACAAGGAAATGGCAGATTTGCCTGATGTCTGGACTCAGATAGGCCTTTTTAATGTAGAAAAAACTCTTTTAGTGTTTTTAAGCTGCATTTTCTTGTGGTAGCACTTTGGATGTGTCCTTTTTTGAAAGCAGGACAAAATGTTACTTTTTGTTAAATCAGATCAGTTGTAGTTGCTCATGTTTCTGCTTAAAGAGAGACAGACAGATGTTTCAGTGCAGGTTTGTACCATTTAGTTTCATTGTAGCACTTCAGTTTGCATTGTCATTATGACATCTGCTTGCAACTTGAAGAGATTGATGGATCACTGTTACGAACATGACTTTTGGCAACTATCACATTGCTGTTACCTTTTCAGTGGTTAGTGTCTGGGTACTGCCACCAATTAGCTGCAGGTATTAACTTTTAGTACTTATTATTGCCAACAGTTTTTTTGTGTGAGCTTGCTGTTTGCATCTTCAAGTACCCACACATTGACACAGTGATGTAGTTTGAGGTTTACTTTGACACACAGCCCAGATAGGTGGACTCTTCTCGAGTTAGATTTCTAAAGGTGATTTCTAACGCTAACTATTTACAAGGTTATGATATCATAGATTACACAAGGAGTCTAAGTTCTGAGCTTACTAATGCTACAATACGTGGCACACACATAGCAGATTGACTGCACTGACTCTATTACACAGAGAGAATGACTGAAAGTGAGAAAGGTACCTTTACACCGGAATGTCTTCATAGTGCACTGCCTATGTGAGCTGGAATCTGTGGCTGAATACATCAAATTTAGTTTGTTCTAACTTAAGTATCGGCCTGAGTTATATATTTTAAGTGGACTGAATGGTGGTGGATGTTTCCAGTGGATTATTTATGAAGTTGACCATTACTTTCCAGCATCAACACTGTGCAATTCACAAAATGATTCATACAGCCTGTGAGTGCAATTGGGTCCACAAGTGGGTGTAGGAATGGGTCATGGCCTGGACCCCAGTATCAATTTTTACCCCTTTGGTAATATTAGTTTTGCTGATAAAGTGGGACTAAATGGGCTGAATTAATAAAAATCATGCACTCAAAATAAGTGGTCCCACCATGAATACTGACGCTCCAGCTGAGTCAGGATCACAGTCACTGGCAGATACCACAATCCTGCCAATGGAGTGATGCTGAGGATTGGAACACTCATTGATTTACTTCACCTTTTGTATGCTTCATTTCCACAAGGGCCACATTATAAAAGTGGTGTGGTCCGTGGCAGCCGTGGGCTTGATACAATGTCAGTGCAAGCTTTTACATCTTGAGGGATAGCAAATAGCTAAAGTTTTGATTGCTTTTTTTTAAAATCAAGAAAACATTCCTGAAAAGAATTGTAATGAAAATTGAGAATTGTAACCGGTAATAACATATTTTAAAAGGCCCCAACATATGAATACATAATTACACAATTTTGATGATGAAATAAGTATTCAGCTTCTGAAATAGCACTCTGCACATATTCTATCAATATCCAGGATACATCTAATGTAGAAATATATCTTTTTAGATAATATTTTCAGTAATGCTTTTAGGCTGAAAGCAGTAACTTGATTGTCAGCTTATTCAGCTAATCATAGTTTTGAAGGTGGTATAGCAACATTTCATCACCAGTTCGTAAAGATTCAACTCAAAAGGAACTTTGATAAAGTGAAAACATTCAGGGCTGACTTGACAAGAAATAAAACACATCACCATATCAAATCCTTCTGCATTAGTGCAATGGCAAGGAACATTCTCATAATGTGTGAATTTTTCCAATGTGAACATTTTGGAAAGCTATCTTTCATCCTGTCCTGTCATAGGAAAAAGAAATGTATTCACTTAAGTTGCTTCAATTAAGCAATATTCTCTTACTAGTGCAAGTCTTTTAAACTGGAAATTGTTACTGAAGTACAGCGCTCCAACTAGATGAGATAGGTCAGCAACGTTATGAGTGCAGTACGACTTTAATGCAACATAAGTTTCCTGACTCAATTAAAATTATTGGAGGGAAAAATGTGTTCAAATTGTAAGATTACTTAATTTGACAGACTGACTACTTAAAAGAGAATTCATCACACATTTCTGATGTAATGAACTCGTAGAGAAATTGTAGGGAGAAGGAAACAAGTTCTTATTCAAAAGTAAGCAAATTGTCTTTTCCATTTTACTAAACTTTGGCCATATTTAGCGGTCTTATTTATTGCTCCACTAACATTAAACTTGATAAAGCAGAATTATCAAAGCAAACAAGGTTAGAATTTGTGGCAAGTTACGTTAACAAATGCCCACTTAATAGCTAGAGGTGAACTATAGCTTGAAAGGAAATTATGTTCCTCTTTCTTTTACTTGTGCTTTGGAGATTTCTGATCTGAAACCTGTCTGCTGGTTGGGTTTGTAAATGTCCTTATTATCCAATCATTGTGAAGGGTAAGTTAAAGTTGGTACTAATTGTTCTAGGACTTTCACATACTCTTTAACTGATCCAAGGACAGGCCAATTGCTTTCAGGGACCCCAGCGATCAGATCAATAAGATATTTTCTAAGATATAGTAGGAACTGCAGATGCTGGAGAATCTGAGATAACAAGGTGTAGAGCTGGATGAACACAGCAGGCCAAGCAGCATCAGAGGAGCAGGAAAGCTGATGTTTCGGGCCTAGACCCTTCTTCAGAAATGGGGGAGGGGAAGGGGGTTCTGA
Organism: Rhincodon typus; assembly: GCF_021869965.1. Lineage (NCBI taxonomy): Eukaryota > Metazoa > Chordata > Chondrichthyes > Orectolobiformes > Rhincodontidae > Rhincodon > Rhincodon typus. Next base: position 80,868,934 of record NC_063333.1, read on the forward strand.
AATAAATAGGGAGAGAGGGGGAGGCGGATAGAAGATGGATAGAGGAGAAGATAGGTGGAGAGGAGACAGACAGGTCAAAGAGGCGAGGATGGAGCCAGTAAAGGTGAGTGTAGGTGGGGAGTTAGGGAGGAGATAGGTCAGTCCAGGGAGGACGGACAGGTCAAGGGGGTGGGATGAGGTTAGTAGGTAGAAAATGGGGGTGGGGCTTGAGGTGGGAGGAGGGGATAGGTGGGAGGAAGGACAGGTTAGGGAGGCAGGGACAAGCTGGGCTGGTTTTGGGATGCAGTAGCGGGAGGGGAGATTTTGAAGCTTGTGAAGTCCACATTGATACAATTGGGCTGCAGGGTTCCCAAGCGGAATATGAGTTGCTGTTCCTGCAACCTTTAGGTAGCATTGTTGTGGCACTGCAGGAGGCCCAGGATGGACTTGTCGTCTGACGAATGGGAGTGGGAGTTGAACTTTGTCCCCCTCCACCCACACATCAACGAATACTGGTCACGTTTGGACATCGAGCAGTTTTTCTGCCGCCTCCGCCTCCCCGCTTACTTTTTCAACCATGAGCCTAACCCTCCGCCTACAACACACCTTCTCCTCCTGGACACCACCCCAAGGCCTCCTACCCTCCCTCGACCTCTTCATCTCCAACTGCCGTCGAGACATCAATCGCCTCAACCTCTCCATCCCTCTCACCCATTCCAACCTCTCCCCTGCAGAACATGCAGCCCTCCGCTCCAATCCCAACCTCACCACAAAACCCGCGGACAAGAGAGGCGCAGTTGTAGTATGGCGCACTGACCTCTATATCGCCGAGGCCACGCGCCAACTCTCCGACACCTCCTCCTACCGCCCTCTTGATCATGACCCCACCACCGACAACCAAACCATCATCTCCCAAACCATCCACAACCTCATCACCTCAGGTGACCTCCCAACCACAGCCTCCAACCTCATTGTTCCCCAACCCCGCACCACCCGCTTCTATCTCCTTCCCAAAATCCACAAACCTGACTGCCCTGGTTGACCCATTGTCTCCGCCTGCTCCTGCCCCACTGAACTTATCTCCAACTATCTCGACTCCATTTTCTCCCCTTTGGTCCAGGAACTCCCTACCTACGTCCGTGACACCACCCATGCCCTCCACCTCCTCCAGAACTTCCAATTCCCCAGTCCCCAACACCTCATCTTTACCATGGACGTCCAGTCCCTGTACACCTGCATTCCCCATACAGATGGTCTTCCGCTTCTTCCTATCCCGCAGGCCCGACCAGTCCCCCTCCACTGACACCCTCATCCGCTTAGCCGAACTGGTCCTCACCCTCAACAACTTCTCTTTCAATTCCTCCCACTTCCTACAGACAAAAGGGGTGGCCATGGGTACCCGCATGGGCCCAAGCTACGCCTGCCTCTTTGTAGGTTACATGGAACAATCCCTCTTCCGTACCTACACTGGCCCTAAACCCCACCTCTTCCTCTGTTACATTGATGACTGTATTGGTGCCGCCTCGTGCTCCCACAAGGAGCTTGAACAGTGCATCCACTTCACCAACACCTTCCACCCCAACCTTAAGTTCACCTGGACCATCTCTGATACCTCTCTCTCCTTCCTGAACCTCTCTGTCTCCATCTCCGGCAACCACCTAGGAACCGATATCCATTTCAAGCCCACCGACTCCCACAGCTAACTAGAATACACCTCTCCCACCCACCTTCCTGCAAAAATGCCATCCCCTATTCCCAATTCCTTTGCCTCCGCCGCATCTGCTCCCAGGATGAAGCATTCCACTCCCGTACATCTCAGATGTCCTCGTTTTTCAAGGACTGCAACATCCCCCCCTCAGTGGTCGAGAACGCCCTTGACTGTGTCTCCCGCATTTCCCGCAACTCATCCCTCACACCCCCTCCCCGCAATAACAACAAAAACAGAATCCCCCTCATCCTCACATACCGCCCCACCAACCTCTGGATCCAACGCATCATCTCCGACACTTCCGCCATCTGCAATCTGACCCCACCACCAAAGACATTTTTCCCTCCCCACCCTTATCTGCTTTCCAGAGGGACCACTCTCTCCGTGACGCCCTTGTCCGCTCCACACTCCCCTCCAGCCCCACCACACCCGGCACTTTTCCCTGCAACCACAGGAAGTGCTACACCTGCCCCTACACCTCCCCCCTCACCCCCATCCCAGGCCCCAAGAAGACTTTCCACATCAAGCAGATGTTCACCTGCACATCTGCTAATGTGGTATACAGCATCCGCTGTTCCCATTGTGGCTTCCTCTACATCGGGGAAACCAAGCGGATGCTTGGGGACTGCTTTGCAGAACACCTATGCTCAGTTCGCACTAAACAACTACACCTCCCAGTCGCGAACCATTTCAACTCCCCCTCCCATTCCACAGATGACATGTCCATCCTGGGCCTCCTGCAGTGCCACAACAATGCTACCCGAAGGTTGCAGGAACAGCAACTCATATTCTGCTTGGAAACCCTGCAGCCCAATGGTATCAATGTGGACTTCACAAGCTTCAAAATCTCCCCTCTCCCTACCACATCCCAAAATCAGCCCAGCTTGTCCCCGCTTCCCTAACCTGTCCTTCCTCCCACCTATCCCCTCCTCCCACCTCAAACCCCACCCCCATCTCCTACCTACTAACCTCATCCCGCCCCCTTGACCTGTCCGTCCTCCCTGGACTGACCTATCTCCTCCCTACCTCCCCACCTACACTCCCTATACTGGCTCCATCCCCACCTCTTTGACCTGTCTGTCTCCTCTCCACCTATCTTCTCCTCTATTCATGTTCTATCCACCTCCCCCTCTCTCCCTATTTATTTCAGAACCCCCTTCCCCTCCCCAATTTCTGAAGAAGGGTCTAGGCCCGAAACGTCAGCCTTCCTGCTCCTCTGATGCTGCTTGGCCTGCTGTGTTCATCCAGCTCTACAACAAGATATTTTCTAAGCCACCTGTTCAGAGATGTTATAACACCTCTGAAGCAGGTGGGACTTGACCATTGCAGCAGAAGAGCCCTCAAACCAATAAGAAAATGAAGTGAGGAAACTGGGAACAACAACTTGCAATTCACTGGATTTTCTCAGGATCAGTTTAAATGACTATTGTGATACAGTGGTGGTGTCCCTGAGCCTCGAAGGCCTGGGTTCATGTCTCACTTGCTTTTATGGTGTATAATAACATCTCTGAACAGATTGAACTGTTCCTGACATTTTTTAAAATCAATGGAGATGGAGACACACTGATGGATCGACGGTTGTTGTCTGGTATTGCTTTCTCTACTCCGCTAAGTATGCTTAATGCTTCCAGAGGTATAGGCTATGGCCTTTAGTTTCTTTAAAGATATACCTTTCCTACCCTGAGTCCTTTAAGAAACATTTCCAGGCTCAAAAAATATTAAATTAAGTTTTCGCACTCTGAAAAGCCCAAGTTGAAAGCAGTTTTGTTGATCATCAGCTTGGTTTGTCTCCTTATCTCTGTTTCAGGTGTTTAATTGACTCCTGATTGCAGCTGATTTTTTTTACTGCTGGGATATTATACCGAGAAGAAAAGCTCCAACAGTTTAGCTTGACTGAAATCAATATTGTGAGTCAAGTAGCAGGAGTAAATTCATCCTGAAACTTCTCGCAAACTGCAGGTTTTCCACAATTAGCAACTGACAGCAATTTTCAGCTGTTTAATCTAATAATTATTGTTTGGGGCATTTATAGTCTTTTTTCTAACCTCGTGGGTATTTTTTCTAATTGCTATTGTGAAGTTAGCTTGCTTTGAGAATGGGGAAAAACAGTGGAAACAGAGGATATGTGTTTTGTGGTTATTGAAACACAGTGACATTATTTTGCTATGGTTCTCATCAGATGTGAATTGTGTTTTTCCTTCACGAATGCAACAGAGAAAGTGAGCTCCTGTTTCTGTGCAAATCTTCTGTGAATCAGAGTAATCAATGAATATTACTGGTTTGTTACTGAAACAGAAATCAGGGACATTGCGATGTTGGGGTATTATATAAAAAGTGAAAAATGAAAATTTCCTCTTCAGAGTTAGGCTGATTGATGAAATAAACTGCGGTTGTGTCTCTGTCTTGTAAATCTTTGCAGTGATCAATTTAAGTCAGTCTGTAAATAGATTGAAGCACTTTTAACTCCTCCCTCTCTGCAGATGGCTGATAGTAAGAGGGACGACTTTGGTTTTGTAATGGAATTTAGGTTCTCAACTTCTAGAAAAATGGGTGGGGAAGGAGCAGGGCAGGACAAAACAAAACCGAGTTAGGATCCTGATCATCACATCAGAAGGTGAGGGTACTTGTGGTACAGTGATTGTGTCTTTACCTTTAGACCAGGAGACTTTGGTTTAAGACCCACCTGCTTCAGAAGTATGTTATAACTTTTCCAAACAGGTTTATTAAACAAAAAAAATATCAAGAGGTGTGCTTAGATAAGGCTTCCTTCGTTGGTGCTAGAGTGGGACAAAATGTTCAATGACCTGAAATATCATAGGTTAGAAAATCAAATTTTCAATACTTGCTTCCATGTCCAATCTATCACACTCAAGCAAAACGATCAGGGCAGTGAGTTGTTGGAGTGGCCACGTTACCTCACTTCCTAGCTGTTCATATAGGAACAAGCAATGCAGTTCCTACAAATGTTCATAACACTACTTCATGTTTCCTTCTAACTTTCTACTAAGTGCAAGGAAGATTAAGAGTGCTGAGGAGTCTCAATTCTATGCATTGGTTGTCCACCACTAGGTGTTGTATTGCATGACTGTTCTTGTGGCAAACAATTTTGGCTGGAACAAGTATACAACGCAGAGTATATTTACCTGTTATTTGTTTAACAATGTTTCCAACTGGAAAGCTAGTGTAGGATTGCCACCATGACCTGTAGCACGAGCCATTTTTCTTGTTTTCTTTCCAACCACCCCCGCCCCCAATAGTTCATAGAAAGACAAAGACTGTGTAAGTAGCAAATATTGGTCATTTAAACTAAAGGGGAGCAATGAAGGGTTACTAGATTGTACACCAGCCCTCCCATGACAGGAAACAAAGAAAGATTAAGTAAGGTAGGCCTGCATTCTGGAGTTTTGAAGAATGGCAGGTGATCATTCTAATGTATGAAATTTTGTTGTTATGGTAAATGCCGACAGGCCGCTTTCCCCTTGCTGGAGATTCTGGAATCAGAGGCCATAGTCTCAGTATAAGGGATATATCATTTAGGGCTGAGATGGGATGTTTCTTAAATGAATCTTTGTTGCCCACAGAGAGCTGCGGATGCTTGGACCATGAATAAATTCAAGACTTAGGCCAATAGATATTTGGACATCAAGAGAACCAAACGGCATGAGGCCAAGGCATGAAACTGGAGTTGATGCAGAAGTTAGGCCATGACCTTGTTTAATGCCAGAAAAGGCTTCAGGGACTATATGGCATTACCGTTTTGATTTTTATCCTGTAAGTTTTCTGTGCCTTCTGCAACTTTGGATTGCTGGAAAAGTTTATCCTCCTATTAGAGGGGCTGAACCGATATATAGTACATAGAACTCATTGATTAAGGCTACAGATTAATTCTGCCTGTTAGTTAGCTAGTCTAGTCTGAGGGGTTGATGCTTCTGCCCTCTCAGTGGCAGCACCACCCTGGAATCCAGCCTAATGCCAGGCTGCATGAAGACATTCAGAATCTCAATCTTGAGTTGCAGGTAGCAGTATTTCTGATTCACAAATAGCAGTAGGAATCAAGAAGGCACTAGTCCAAACATAATTAAGCTGCCATCATTCCACAACCCCTTAAGTAGCTGCATTAACCACAGCAGCTGGTGGAATATGCAGGGGTGGGGGTAGCTGTTGGAAGAGCTCAGATGGGCGTGAAGGATAACAGAGATACAAATGGTAGAATTTAGGGAATCCTGCCTTAGCTTGTTCCTCCACTTTGAATCAGATTGGTGCAGTGGAAGGAGGGTTGAGAAAATAAATTGCAACACTGAAAGACAGTTGCTAAAGCGTAATACCACTTGCGCAAGTTTTTTTGTTTGCTATTTTTGTTCAAGTTTAATAGTTTTAGAACAACTGAAAGTTTCTAGTATTTGGGTGTACAAATTTCTGTATTAAAGTTCTATGTTATACGTAGTTTTATTTTGAAAACTGCAGAAGAATTCCAATTTTCCACATAATATTCTGGTTAAAATCTCATTTCATATTTGATCAGATCTGACTCTGAGTCTTCTGCTCACTGATCCATGAGAGAAAGGGCGAGGCATTCCGATAGCCTGACCGGGAAAGATTCAACAGTCCCCTTCTGTGTATCTCAACACCTAATCTTCCACGGATTTTTGCTCCTCTGTAGGGCTGACACAATTGGGAATTATTGATTATGGGAAATTGTACAAATCATCCCACTCTAGTCCCATTCTCCGTGGAATACTTGAATACCTGCCCATGTGCATGAAGCAGCCCTTCATTACCTCTATATTCTCTGTTACTGCTTGCTAACACATTTACCTCAACATACCTCTCCTCTTGCTTGGTCCATGTCTCTCAAAATGGTGTCATTAGCTATGGCAACTGTGTCTATCCGTTGTCATCAACAGGCCACCTGTTGATTGGTTCACTTTCCCTGAGTGATGCTATGATGCCAACAACGACCAGTTTACGTTTAAGAAGTTTTATGTTGCCATTCACTTTGTTTGACAGGGCCTAGGGGCCAACTTGATTTAGTGGTAGAGAAAAACCACAAGTGACTCCTGATGAGAAGAGACTCTTGTCTTGAATAAAATGTATTCTATTGCATGATAGCAATTGTGTACACATTTCATTCGATATTGTTACCAAGATTATGGGGATTTCTGTGGATAGAGGCCTTTGTTTGATTAGGTCCCAAGTTATTTTATCTCACCAGACAGGAAAACTGGTAAAACCTGTCTTGTATACTTCAAAATGGAGTATGTTCAATTCCAAGTATTAGTCGTTCCTTGCTATTTTCCTTTCCCTTTGCATTTTCCCAACAAGTCCTCATTGCATCACCATATTGGATGGCACTTATTCCCTGCTGGTCACATGACTGGGTCACATGATGGTAGGTGCTGGTGGTCTCTGCAAAGCTGAGTATGAATCTAATAAACTGTTCCTTTCCTCTTGGCCAATCCTGTGCAAAGGGAATTAATGCAGAGGTCAGCTTTGTAAACAGGGAATAATTCAGACTCTGGATTCAGTGGGTTACAGGAAGTAAATGTTGCCCTGAGACTGATCTATAAATGAGATTGGGTTTCAGTCCTGTCCTATATACATAGAAAATAATTACCTCTTTATCAGATACTCCTGCTCTGCTGTCTTGTTTAAAAACAAATCTGCCCAGTGCACCTGACATTGTGCCAAAGCATCATGAACCAACTTTGTGTATTCGTAACCTGTTTAAGCCCACTGTCAGAGCAGCTAAGTGCAACTTTGAGAAACAATCATCAACTATAGTCTTTCTGCCCACCAGCAACAAATCTGTTTTGTTCCCTACGCAGAAATATTTGCATCAGCCTTTGATTCATCCTTTGGTCCCTTTTATCAAGGTATTACAGTCAGTATTATTGTCTTGTGCTACCCAGAAGTTCAAAATCATCACCTCATGAGAAACACAATACTAGTTCTGAAGAAGAGTCGTACTGGACTTTAACTCCATTCCTCTCTCAACAGATGGCACCAAATGGGTTTTGGCTTTTGAGCACTTTCTGTTTTATTTCTGATTTTCATTATCTGCAGTAATTTGCTTTTGCTGTATGATCTTATTATTTTTGCAGTGTGGACAATAGCTCATATGTCTTTGCTACTGTCTTGGATAATTGACAGGATTTTCTACTGACCTTGCTTTTACTAACTTTAATCCATCTATTTCCTCTACTTTCTTCAGTATTGCCTCTTTGTTATTGTAGTATACTTCCTGACTCTCTCTGTCTTTAGCTCCAGTCTCTGACTGGATTTCTGATTCCAGCCTAGCCATGGAATTTCTCGAAGATGTCTCACTTACCAAACAAACTACACTTAGAAAATTCCAACTCTCCTGCCTGCCTTTACAAATTCAATCGTTTAAAATCCTTCACGTTTTCTTTACCTAAATAAAAAAATGCTGGCTGTCATGATTAGAGAGAGATTCCACAAGTATACTGAGGGGAAGAGAACAACTAGGGAAAGAATAGGACCGATTAGAGTCCAAGGGGCAAATTGTGTGTGAGGCCAGAGAATATGGGTAGGGTGTTAAATGAGTTCTTCATATCTGTTTTTGCTTGGGAGAAGGAGGATGAAAGTATAGAATTTGAGAAGACGGACTGTGATGACTCCACTGTGAAGTTCTCGAGCAGATTAATACAAGAAGCAAGGAGATTTTGGTGGGTTTAAAAGTGTCCAGGTCCAGGTGAGTTACATCGCAGTTTGCTGTGGGAGATGAGGGAGGAAATAACCAATGTCCTGATCCAAGTTTTTAAATTATTTCTGGGTTTGGGAGGAACCACGAGACTGGAGAACAGTGAACGTGGTTTCATTTTACCAGAGGAATGGTAGACTTAAACCCAGGAACTATAGACCAGTGTTTCTCCCATCAATGGAATGGAAACCATTGGAGAAAATAGTGAAGGAGAAAATTAATCTCCATTTAGAGATGCCAGGTTTGATCAGGGATAGGCAGCATGGTTTTGTCAGAGGGAGGTCTTGTGTAACAAATTTGTTGAACTTTTCAAGGATGTGGCTGAGTGTGTAGATGACAGTAAGGCAGTTGATGTAGTTTGAATGGGTTTCAGCAAGGCCTTCAACAAAGTCCCACATGGGAAATTGTTAACAAAGGTAAAAGCTCATTAAACAAAGACAGAAGTTGCTGGAAAAGCTCAGCAGGTCTGGCAGCATCTGTGAAGAAAAAAATCAGAGTTAACGTTTCGGGTCACTGGACCCAAAATGTTAACTCTGTTTTTTCTTCACAGATGCTGCCAGAGCTGCTGAGCTTTTCCAGCAACTTCTGACTTAGTTCATGATTTACAACATTCGTAGTTCTTTTGGATTTTATTTAAAAGTTCATTGAATCCAGGGTAAGTTGGATCCAGAGTTGGCGTCATAGCAGGAGACAGAGGGTGGTGGTGGAAGACTTTGTGTGGCTGGAGGCCAGTGTCTGGTGGCGTTTCAGGATCAATCCTGTGTCCCTTATTATTTGTGGCATTTATAAATGATGCAGATGACAGAAAGATTGGCTGAGTGATTGCTTGTACAAAGATCCCCGAAGGTGACGGGACACGTTAACAGAATAATTTACAAGGCATACAGGACAATTGCCTTGATCAGTCGCAGCATAGATTATAAGAGCAGGGAGGTTATGTTGGAGCTGAACAGGACTTTGGTTAAGTCACACCTGGAGTATTGTATGCAGTTCTGGTCATCACACTATTGGAAGGATGTGATTGGACTGGAGAGGTAGCCGAGGAAATTCACCAGAATGTTGCATTGAGTGGAGCATTTCAGCCGTGAAGAGATGATGGATAAGCTCAGGTTGTTTTCTTTCGAGCAGAAAATGTTGAGGGGCGACTTGATTGAAGGACATGGACAGAGTGACAAGGAAGCTGCTGTTCCTCTTAGTCGAAGGGTCAAGAAAAAGAAGGCACATTTTTAAAGTGAAAGGGTGGGTGAGGAGGCTTAGAAGAGAGTTAAGAAAAACACTTCTCACCCAAATGATGGTGGGGATGTGAAATGCACTGTTTGGGAGGATATTTGAGGCATGTAGCCTCACAATCTTTTAAGAATTACTTGGCGGAGTACATGAAGTGCCACAACATTTCAGGCTATGGGTCTAGTGGAGGAAAGTGGGACTATTGTAGGTTGCGATATTTTTTGGTGGTACAGAATTGATGGGCCAAAGGGCCTCTTCCGTATTCTGAATCTATGTTCTGAGGTTTTTGGTTTTGTTTTGCAACTTGCTTGGTCCTGGAAGTGTCCTACCTCAGATTACCTTGGAAGATCAAGGTATCTCAAAAGTTTCATTCACAGGTGAAGCTAGCTATTTCATGCTGCCATTAAGCCGAAATGCGTAGTGTGGTATATGATGACAATGCCACTGTGATGCCAGTTACGTAGGTTGTTCACACCAAATACTGCTGGATAGTATCAACTAACATATTGCTTTGGCTGCTGGCAACAAGTGACATATATTAATGCACAGGGCTCTATTCCTTGTAGACAGGGAAAGAAACATACCTGCTTCCACTAAACAAAACAATTGACAGTTATTTTCAGGTTCATTTCTCAGGGCAAGGTCTTGACTAATCAGAGTCAGAAAATGGAAATTATTTCCACAAGCCACTGATGAAGCAAGGTCCATAACTCTCATCCCTCCAGCAAGGAAAAAAAAAACATCGTTCATGTGAGAATTCAGCTCTGATGAGGGCAGAGGGTTAAACAAATGTGCATTTATTCTGTCTCTCACACTACGTGGCATTCAGCTTAAAGTGAGTAATTTTTTGAAGCTGAGGTAAATGTGTACATACAATGATTAATTACGAATTTTCTTCCCACAAATTATCATCCACAAATCTTTCAACAATGTTCATGCACTAAAATATCTTTTTAACTTATGTGGAAAAATGCTTCAGGTGTACAGCAACCACTTTTGTGGCTTCTTTGGGAAGTTCATCCACAGTCACTAGACAGTGAGGATTGCACAGGCGATGTCTCCCGCAGACACTATGTAAGACTGAATCGTGTTTTGAGCTGAACAGTCAGATATTTATGCAACTAGCAATAATCATTGAAATGAAAAGTCTGGAAATTGCACGAACTTCCTCAAAGCTTGTTTTTGCAGTTCATTTGAACTTGTCTAGAGCCTGCTGGCTGACTTTAGATTCAATGTCCAAAAAATTGGGCTCTGTAGCACCCGTGGTTTCAGTGCAAAAAATATTGCTTTCGGACCAAAATGGAATTCATACAATATTCCTGTTCTTCTGAGGTGGGACTCACCACAAAACATCTTGGATAGGAACAAACCCAGAAATTGCTGGAAAATCTCAACCAGTCTGGCAGCATCTGTGGAGAGAACGCAGAATTAATGTTTGAATGTTTTAATGTCAGAATTAATTTTGCTTCTGATTTCTAGCATCCACAGTTCATTGGTTTGTTTTGAAGTGTCGGGAACTTTTGCTGGAAGAATGCTGAGTAAGCAGATTGAGATGTCAGTCAGTGTATAATACTAATTTGAGTTTGATGTTCATATTTGACCTCAGTGTTCCTGCTTAACCACTTCTATTAAACACAGCTAAACTTGAGTTCAGTAGCAGAATATTGTTAATTCATTGCACTAGTAACTGGGTGATTTGCAGATCTGTTAAACATTGGTGAAATTGGAAGGAAGTGATTCAGTGCTTTAAAAAGGTTTTAATGTGACTTTGGGGTTTCATGGCAGAATGCTTAATCCCAAAGATGTGTTCTGTTTTAACCAGCCCTTTCAGATTCCAGCATGTGTAACAAAGAGGATGAGCTGTCCATGAGGGCAGAGTGGGAGAGGAGACATTATCCACCTGGAGATTTCCAGAAGAATTTCTCTTGCCTTCACCAAAGCAGGAGTGTGTATCATCTACACTTTATGACTTAGGTGCTCACACATCGCTGCCACTCCTGTAACCAGACTGAAGGCTTGATTCAAAGCGGGGACAGAACTCCCAGTGACTCTGAAGGTGAATGTGATCCTTGATTTCTTCATAGATAACAAGGTGCAGAGATGGATGAACACAGCAGGCCAAGCAGCATCAGAGGAGCAGGAAAGCTGACGTTTCGGGCCTAGACCCTTCTTCAGAAAGAAATGTATTCTGATTGTTCATCCAGCTCTACACCTTGTTATCTCAGATTCTCCAGCATCTGCAGTTCCTACTATCTCTTGATTTCTTCATGTTTGGAGCCTTTCAGATTGTAGCAAGAGCCATCTGTTGCATCTCCCAGTTTACTGTCCTCTGTATCAGAGAGGTGATGGCCACTCTTTTCTTTATGTCAGGAGAATGGATCTCATGGTGTATTCTCTCAGCCAAATAGAACTGGAAGTGTGTGCATGTTTTTGCCAGGCTACTGTCTTCCCCATGGCACAGGGTGCCCTTGAATGTACACAAGTGGCTTTGCAGGTGCTGCATCTAAAACCTGACGTATACTGTAACAGCACAGGTTGTCATTTGCTGAATGTGGACTTGATGTGCTGCTATGTGTATTTTCACATCATGTTGGTGAACACTTTCATTCTGTGCCAGTCTGTTGTTCTCTCAGCATTATGGGGAGGCAATGGCCAGTGGTATTATCGCTGGACTGTTATTCCGGAGACCCAGATAACGTTCTGGGGACTCGGGTTCAAATCCTGCCACAGCAGATGGTGGAATTTGAATTCAATCAATATCTGGAATTAAGAATCTAATGATGACTGTGAATCCATTGTTGATTGTCGGAAAAATCCACCTGGTTCACTCATGTACTTTAGGGAAGGAAACTGGCATCCTTACCTGGTCTGGCCTACATGTGACTCCAGAACCACAGCAATGTGGTTGACTTTGAACTGCCCTCTGGGCAATTAGGGATGGGCAATGAATGCTGTCTCACCAGTGACGCCCTCATCCCGTGAATGAATAAAAAAATAAAGAATAAAGGATTTGAGCCACCAGGTCAAACTAAAGGCTGGTTACTGGACAAAAGGGCGATCCACCTAATACCTGATTCATGAATCTGCTGTGCACCAGCAGGCGTGCAATATGAATCACAGTGCTATATGAATTGTCCTAGATTATCAAATGAGGGTGTAGAGGAAATGTTTCTATTATCTAAAACACTCTGAAGAAGGCCTGTGGCACTCACTGGTCCATCAGTGCCGATTTGTCATGGTTTGTCCACAATCTAACTCTCATGGGGGAGCAGCACTTGCTATTGGAAATGGAACAAACAGCCCAGGAGATGGGCTAAGGAATGCTGGAGGAAGTAATTCATTCACAAGGGTATGGAATGTGAAGGTGCATTCACTGACTGTAACCGCTTGGAGCCTTTGAAACAATTTGCAGCACTGCATCTAGATCCTCGAAGCTAGACTGCTGGCATTGGTCACAATTGTTTTCTGTCCCCTATTGCTTTGCTAGTCCTTATCTCTAGAATGCTCCCTTTAGCCTCAGAAGGATGAGCACCTCTCTCCTTCTATCCACCTCCAGCATGATAAGGAAAAAGAGCAGAGTAGGGTATTTGGCTTCTTGAGACTGATCTGTCAATCAATATGATCATAGGTGATCTCATTGTGGCCTTAACTGCGGATTCCAAGTTCCACACCCTGTTCCCTACCTCAAACCTTTGAAGCCATTTGTAGTTCAAATATCCATCTAACTCAAACTTTAACATAACCAATGTTCCAACTACCACTGTCCTCTGGCATAGAGAACTCCTAGGTTTAACAACCCATTTGTCCATTCAAATTGGTCCATTCACATCAATGCTACAGTCAAGAAAACTCCTTTACTTCCTCAAGGCTAAGGAAATTTGGCATGTTCACAATGACTCTTACTAATTTTTATAGATGCGCCGTAGAAAGCATCCTATCTGGATGTATCACAGCTTGGTATGGCAACTGCTCTGCCCCAGATTGTAAGAAATTAGAGAGTTGTGGATGCAGGTGTTTCCATCAGGCAGAAGATATAAAAGTTTGGAAACACATATCAACAGATTTCTGAAGAAGGATCCCGACCCGAAACATCAGCTTTCCTACTCCTCTGATGCTGCCTAGCCTGCTGTGTCCTCCAGGTCCACACTGTGTTATCTCTGACTCCAGCACTGGCAGTTCTTACTGTCTTCAACAGATTCAAGAATGTCATCATCTCGGCTATTATCAGACTTGTGAATGGACCTCTCTTATATTAGTTGATATTTCTCTGCACCTTCTCTGTTGCTGTAAAAATATATTCTGCAACTTGTATTCTGATGTACTTATGTAAAGTATGATTTGTCTGGTTAGCATGAAAAACAATACTTATCACAGTACATGTGCGAATAATAGATCGAGTCAAATCAAATTGCTATCTAAGTAAATTGACCTATTTTAAAACCCTGTGCATCAATTCGTATGTACATTTTATACTTTTATTTTTGTTCCTGTGTCTTAAACATAGTTAGTTACGGTATATTTATTTTCTACTGCTAGTTTGCCATGTCTGGTGGATGTGAAAAATTTAATTAGGTTTTCTCTTCCTCCAACTAATTTCTCTCCTTTCTGGGTGATTAGATGTTGAGAAAATGTTGATCTATAGGGTATGCTGTCATAATATAATAATTTTAATGACTTCTTTGTCACTTGTGCACATCTGTTGACTGTTACTTGGGAGGGAAGGAGGTTAAAGGAGGCAGGACTTGAAAGCAAATAGAGGTGAAAAAGTATAAAAAGCAAGGATATAGTGACAAAGAACAACTTAGCTGCTTAATCTCGATAGATATCACAGAGTCTACTAATTTACCACACTTTGTCAAGATGTATAAGAAACAGAAACTTCTTACATTTATATGATAAGCCATTCATTTTGAACAGTGGAATGATGTTTGTTGATATTTTCTGTTCTCTATTTTGTTTATATGCTATCTATTGATCCATACATTCAAGTTTTTGTTTTTTCTATTTTTTGTACCGTCTTCTCAATGTCTCAAGTGCTTCATGGTCAATAGGAATTTCTTTGGGAATGCATTGTTTTATTCTGTAAGCAAACAAAAAGAAACACAGCAACCAATTTACAAAATACAAGTCCTGTGAACAGCAATGAGTTAAACGAACAATCAATCTATGTTGGTGGTGTTGATTTGAGGGATGAGTGATAGCCATACCACGGGGAGGGTGGTGAAGTGATTAAGTCTCCATGGCAGCATGGTGGCTCAGTGGTTAGCACTACTGCCTCTTAGTACCAGCAACCTGTGTTTGATTCCCCCCTTGGGCGACTGTCTGTGTGGAGTTTGCACATTCTCTCCGTGTCTGCGTGGGTTTCCTCCAGGTGCTCCGGTTTCATCCCTCAGTCCAAAGATGTGCAAGTTGGGTGGATTGGCCATGCTAAATTGCCCATGGTGTCCAGAGGATGTTCAGATGGATAAGCAATGGGTAATGCAGGTTTACGGGGATAGGATAGGTTAGGGGGTGGATCTTGATGGGATGCTCTTCAGAGGGTTGGTGTGGACTTGATGGGCTGAATGGCCAGCTTCCACACTGCAGGGATTCTATGAAGTGCATGCTGATTTATTTCAGTACTGTCTGAAATTTAAAATTGAGCTCCTTGTACTAAAAAAAGTGGACTTGTGTAGAAAACCCTGTAAGATACCCTGATGCTGTTGCAAGCTTGATTTGCTGGTTGTCTACATTGAAGTTTCAAGCTTCACAGTATATTCAGCATTTATACTGTCTACGATTTCATCGAATTTCAATGTCAGTTATGTTTTTTGATCTTTTTGGCTAGGCTGGACAACAAAGACTTGCCTTAAATGTCCTGGAAAATGGGGTGGTGAGCCGTTTTCTTGAACTACCGCAGTCCTGGAATGTAGATGCCCCCCACAGTGCTGTCAGGAATGGAGGTCCAGCACTTTGACCCAGTGAGAGCAAACAAATAGTAATATTTCCAAGTCAGAATGGTGAGAGATTGGAGGGGGACTTGCAGCTTGTGGTGTTCGCATGTATCTGCTGCATTATTCATTCTAGGTGGTAGTGGTCAAAAGTTTGGACAATGATGTTGGAGGAGCCTTGGTGAGGTGCTGCAGTGCACCTTGTTGATGGGACACACTTTTCGAACTGTGTATTACTGGATAGAGTGGATGTTGAAGGTCAACGATGGGGTACCAGTCAACTGGACTGCTTTGCCCTGGAAGGTGTCAAGCTTCCTGAGATTTGTTGATGCTGCACTCATCCAGGTAAGCGGAGAGTGTTTCATCCTAATATGTGCCTGGTAGGTAGTAGACAGGAAATTGAGAGACAGGAGGCGTGTTACTTGCTGCAGG
This sequence comes from Rhincodon typus, assembly GCF_021869965.1. Classification (NCBI taxonomy): domain Eukaryota; kingdom Metazoa; phylum Chordata; class Chondrichthyes; order Orectolobiformes; family Rhincodontidae; genus Rhincodon; species Rhincodon typus. Next base: position 80,884,931 of record NC_063333.1, read on the forward strand.
AATCTCTGACCTGTGCCTGTCACCAAAGTATTTATTTAGCCCAGTTCAGATGCTGAATGTTAATAGTGGAGGATTCTGTAATGATAATGCCGTCGAATGTCAAAGAGGTATGGGTAGATTTTCCCTTGTTAGGGATAGTCATTGCCTGGCATTTGAATGGTGTAAATATTTCCTGTGCTTAACTTTGTACACTTTTGACATCATGAAGGAGGGAAGGTTATTGAAGCAGCTGAAGAAGATTGGCCTAGGACATTATCCTAAAGAATTCCTGCAGAGATCCTAGGGTGAGATTGTTCACATCCAACAACTGCAATCATCTTTCTTTGTATTAGATACTTCTCCAACCAGTTTTGTTCAGGTTCCATGATACAATGCTCTGTTGAATGCTGCCTTGATGTAAAGGGCAGGCAGTCTTTCGTGTCATCCCTTTAATTTGGCTCTTGTTCATATTTGTACCAAGGCTGGAATGAGGTCAGGATGTGTGACCCTGGTTAAACTGAGCATTGCTAAGAAGGTTATTGATGACTAGGTCCCATTTGAAAACACTGTCGACAACACCTTCCATCATTCTGATGATCGAGAATTACTTGTTGGAGTGGCAATTGGCTGAGCTGGAGTTGACATGCTTTTTGTGAACATGGGAACCCTGGACAGTTGTCGTCTTTGCAGCAATTTTGTAATTACATAGAACAGCTTGGCTGGGGTATCTGCTAGTTCTAGAGCACAAGTCTTCAGTACTATTCCTAGAATGTTGTCAGGGTCCATTGCTGTTGCAGCATTAGGTGGCATTGACCATTTCATGAGATCTGTTGGAGCAAATTAAAAAGGCCGAAAACTAACGTTTGCAATCCTAGGGAGACTGACATGGATCGTCCTACTTGACACTTTTGGCTGAAGATAGTTGCACATACTTCAGCTTTATCTTTTGATGTGAGGGTCTCCTCCATCATGGAGGATCAGGATGTTTGTGGAATCTTCTCCTGTTGCTGTATTTAATTGTCCAGCATCATTCACAACTCAGTGGCAGGATGGCAGAGCTTAGGGATCTGATGTTTTGGATGTTGGATCACCTTAGCTCTATCTGTTGCCTGTTAGTTCCTTTGTTTGGCAAGTAAGCAATCCTGCGATGTAGCTTCACCAGGTTGGCGCCCAATTTTTAGTTTTGCCTGTTACTGGTCCCCCTGCATTCTTGTTTGAATCAGGGTTGACCCCTGGCTTGATGGTAGTGACAGTAGGGATATGCCAGGCCAGGAGGCTAGGACTATGGTTGAATTCTGTTGCTGCTGCCGGTTCGTAGATCTTAATGTCCCCCAGTTTTGAGTTGCTGGATCTATTTGCAATCTCTCCTATATAGCACAGTGGTCATGTATCACAGCATGAAGGTTGAACTTTGTCTCCATGAGGACTGTGGTGTTCACTCCTACTGATATTGTTATGAGCAGATACAGCTATGTCAGATAGGTGATGACGTCCTGGTCATGTAAGTTTTCCCCCTTTATAGGCTTCCTCACCATCTGCCACTACCTTACTAATGAACATTGAAGTCTATCACCCAAAGTCCATTTTGTACCTTTGCTATCCTCAACTGTTATTCACCATGACTGAATACTGATTCCTTGGTTGGTTTTGCTGAGGATGAGGGAGATAGTTGGTGAAATAGTAGTAGTCAATAGGATGTTTCCTTGTCTATGTTTGACCTGATACCATGGTGGTTTCTTGGAGTCCAGAGTCAATGTTGAAATATTCCGAGGACAAGTCCTTCCTGATTGACTGCCAGTGTATGTCACTATTACATCTGCTGAATCCATACTGATGAGACCAGATGTACCCAGGGACGGTGGCGATATCTGAAATGTGGTCATGTCAACAGAATTGGACAAAGTCAGGCTGTTGCATGACTAGTTTTTGGGGTAGCTCTCCCAATTTTGACACATGCCCCTAGAAATCAGTGAGGTGGACTTCAGAGGGTTGATATGAATAGGATTGTTGTTGCTTCTGATGTCTGGTGGTTAGTTTTTAATTTCATTCCTTATTGACTTTTTTTTGTAGTGGTTTGATAAAATTGGCTTACTAGGCCTTTTCAGAGTCAACAAATCATTTTAGTCTGCAGTCATTTGCAGGTCAGAACAGAAAATGAAACCCATTTCCTTCCCTAAATGACATTGGATGAGATGGGTTTTTATTGTAATTGATAATGATTATGATTGGTCATGACTACTGTGACTGGGTTTAAATCCCAGATTTTATTAATTGAGTTTAAATTTCATCCTCTATAATATGGAATTTCAACTTACGTCCCCAAACCATTTGTCTGGCCTTCTGGATTGCTCACTCAGTAGCATCACATTATGCAATTGCACCCTTCATTCTTGTATTGCTTGTCTGCACACTAGTGCAGATTCTGGTCTTGTTCTCACACAAAGGTCTGTTAGTGATTTGTGTAGGAAAGACTTGAATGTGATCATCCCAAATGTCTTAATGATATTGAGGTCAAGTAAGTGCTACAGTTCCTTCTTTGATTGCTTTCTGACTTGAAACAATATACATGCTTGCTGGGGGCACAGTGGAATTGACATTCAGTTTACATGTAACACCATTCATTGCTGGATTAAGGCTCCAGTTTCTTTGAAGACATTCATTCAAATCCCACCGCCGCCAATTACTTCTAGAACAAGTTGTGTTTCTTTGGGCTCTCGTGGCACAATGGTTAGTGTCCCTACTTCTGAGACAGGAGGCCTGAGTTCAAGTCCCATATGATCCATAACATCTCTGAATGGGTTGATCAGAGGAAAAAAAATACAAATCAAGAATGTTGTTGGTTGTGTAACAACTCCATACCTTACAGCCATGTGTGAATCTGTCGTTGTGTGGGAACTAATGGACCACATTCTCCAGCCACGATACAGAATACAGCATTTGTTCTTTTGAATCAGACTGACATTTCAAAAATCACAAGAACCTTCAGTGGTCTGTCACTGTTGTAAGGGAAGAATTTTACATTCCCTGATTTGTAGGGAATGGAGCAATCCTGAAGTTTGTTGAATATTTTGTCTCCCATGACATTGACAGTCCTGTGTCAAGTAGAGCACCTATTTTTGAGCATTCGGTATCACTGTCGCATATGGCTGGTTGCTGGAGTTGTTGGTTGGTTCGCTGAGCTGACTAGTTTTCATGCAAATGTTTCATCTCCCTTCTAGGTGACATTGTCAGTGCTGTGTAGCCTCCATTGAAGCGCTGTTGGTTCTGTCCAGCTCTGAATTTATGTGGTCCGGTCTGTCATGGCGGGCGGTCTTGTCTCTGGTTTCATACCGTAGATAGGGTCTATTTCAACATGTTTGTTAATTTCATCGGTGGTTGAAAACCAGGCCTCAAGCAATTCTCATGCTTGTCTCTGTCTCACTTGTCCTAGTACTGTAACTTTGTCCCAGTTAAATTGATGTCCTTCTATGTCAGAGTGTGTTGAAATGAGGGAGAGTTGGTCGTGCCGTTTTGCTGTGAGTCGGTGTTCATGTATCCTGGTTATGAGTTTCCTGCTCATCTGTCCTATGTAGCGTTTCTCACAGTTGCTGCATGATATTTTATATATCACATTTGTCTTGCTCATTGTGGGTATAGGGTCTTTTGTCTTTGAGAGTAACTGACGAAGCGTGGCTGTTGGTTTGTGTCCTATTTTTAATCTAAGAGGTCATAGGAGTCTTGTAGTCAGTTCTGATGTGTTTCTAACACAGGGTAGGGTGGCCAGTGTGTTGGGGTGTACAGTGTCTTCTTGATCTTGTTTGTTATCCAGGGATCGGCAGACAAAGCTGTTAGGATAACCATTGTTTGCAAAGACTCTGTATCGGTGTTCCTCCTCGTTTTTGAGCAGTTCCAGAGTGCTGCAGTGTGTTATTGCTCATTTAAACAGAGTCTTGATACAGATCTGTTTGTGGACACTGGGGTGGTTACTGTTGTAATTCAGGATTTTGTCTGTGTGTGTAGCCTTTCGTTATACACTGGTAAGGAATTCCCTGTTGTTCGTTTGTTCCTCCCATTACATCTAGTTTAATGATCACGAAGGTATCGTCCATGTATCTAACCCATAGTTTAGGATGGATCTGGGGGAGGACTGTGCATTCCAGTCTTTGCATAACAGCTTCCGCTATGAGCCCCAAGATAGGTGAACCCATTAATTTGTTCGTATATCTGGCCGAGTTACAGATCTTCATTAAAGCATTAAACGACTGGTTACTGTTTGTGAAGGAGAGCAGGAAAATATTCAGCATTGTCCACCTCTACATTGGTTATAATTTCCTTTCCTTTTGGCATGACACATGCAAGTGACAGACTCTGATGTTATTAGCCATTATGTTGCATTTACTGCTGAGGCATTATCATGTTTTCTTGACTAACGCATCAATGTGGGTGGACGAGACCAGATTGGTGATGGTCACTCCTAGGAACCTGACGCTCTCGAACATCTCCACTTCAACAGCATTGATGTAGACAGGGGCGTGCCCTCCACTCTTCTTCCTGAAGCCAATGAACAGCTCTTTCATTTTGCTGAAGTTGAGGGAGAGACCAGATAAGGAGGGGAATTGGTCACCTTCTTTTTAACTCCCCCATTTTGTTCAGTTTTAATATAGAATTTTATTTTTTGTAGTATGCAGCTATTACACTTTGATTCATACCAAATCTGCTAGAAAGTAAAGGCCCCAGTGACCAAAATCGCTTGATGAAGGGAAGAATAATTTTATTACCAACTAACACTGGGGAAAAATAATAAAAATGCATTGTCAAACACACACACAGAGGAAACAAATTGAAAATAGTGTGCTTCTTACACAGCCAGGGAGAATGAAGGTCACATAACTAAACAATCCTTGGAGTTCTTCAGGTATTCATTTTAATTTGAGTCCATAGTTATTGAGTGGTTGACTTCTATCCTGACTAGTGGAACCCATAGATATTTTTGAGTTACGATAACAGAAGTTGCTGGAAATACTCAGGCAACATCTATGAAAAATCAGAGTTAACATTTTGGGTCCAGTGACCCTTCCTCAGAAATTCTTCAGATATTTTGAGTTCTCAGTTGAATGGCTGTTTTCCTCATTTGCTTTTTCACTGGGCGCTATATCCTGAGAGTTTGGGAGAAATTGGTAGGAAGAGTCAAAGTTCTCCATTATAAACCCATATTTATTTTTCCTTAGATAACAAGGTGTAGAGCTGGATGAACACAGCAGGCCAAGCAGCATCAGAGGAGCAGGAAGGCTGACGTTTTGGGTCTAGACTCTTCTTCAGAAATGGGGGAGGGGAAGGGGGTTCTGAAATAAATAGGGAGAGAGGGGGAAGCGGATAGAAGATGGATAGAGGAGAAGATAGGCGGAGAGGAGACAGACAGGTCAAAGAAGCGGGGATGGAGCCAGTATAGGTGAGTGTAGGTGGGGAGGTAGGGAGGAGATAGGTCAGTCCAGGGAGGACGGACAGGTCAAGTGGGCAGGATGAGGTTAGTTGGTAGGAGATGGGGGTGGGGCTTGAGGTGGGAGGAGGGGACAGGTGGAAGCAAGGACAGATTAGGGAGGCGGGGACGAGCTGGACTGGTTTTGGGATGTGGTAGGGGGAGGGGAGATTCTGAAGCTTGTGAAGCCCACATTGATACCATTGGGCTGCAAGGTTTCCAAGCAGAATATGAGTTGCTGTTCCTGCAACCTTCGGGTAGCATCGTTGTGGCACTGCAGGAGGCCCAGGATGGACATGTCGTCTGAGGAATGGGAGGGGGAGTTGAAATGGTTCGCGACTGGGAGGTGCAGTTGTTTAGTGTGAACCGAGCATAGGTGTTCTGCAAAGCGGTCCCCAAGCCTCCGCTTGGTTTCCCCGACGTAGAGGAGGCCACAACGGGAACAGCGGATGCAGTATACCACATTAGCAGATGTGCAGGTGAACATCTGCTTGATGTGGAAAGTCTTCTTGGGGCCTGGGATGGGGGTGAGGGGGGAGGTGCAGGGGCAGGTGTAGCACTTCCTGCGGTTGCAGGGAAAAGTGCTGGGTGTGGTGGGGCTGGAGGGGAGTGTGGAGCGGACAAGGGAGTCACGGAGAGAGTGGTCCCTCCGGAAAGTAGATAAGGGTGGGGGCGGAAAAATGTCTTTGGTGGTGGGGTTGGATTGCAGATGGTGGAAGTGTCGGAGGATGATGCGTTGGATCTGGATGTTGGTGGGGTGGTACGTGAGGGATTCTTTTTTAGTTGTTATGGCGGGGACGGGGTGTGAGGGATGAATTGCGGGAAATGCAGGAGACACGGTCGAGGGCGTTCTTGACCACTGAGGGGGGGAAGTTGAAAAGCGAGGACGTCTGAGATATACGTGAGTGGAATGCCTCATCCTGGGAGCAGATGCGGTGGAGGCAAATGAATTGGGAATAGGGGATGGCATTTTTGCAGGAAAGTGGGTGGGAGGAAGTGTATTCTAGGTAGCTGTGGGAGTCGGTGGACTTGAAATGGATATCGGTTTCTAGGTGGTTGCTGGAGATGGAGACAGAGAGGTCCAGGAAGGAAGGAGAGAGAGGTATTAGAGATGGTCCAGGCTTTGTTGAAACATATTCAATCTTGCTCCATTGCCTTTCCCAGATGGCTACCTGTCAGGTGAGACTTTCATCTCTCAAAATGTGAAATTTTCAACTGTGAATTAAACAGTATATGAATTTCTTGATGCTAATGCATTCGCACAGTTTCAATGTCTTTAGATTAAAGACTGTAATTTTACTGCAGACAACCTTGTTTATTCCATGTGAGGGTCTCAAAGTTTGCCTCAATCAGGTAACCACTGCAGCTATTGTAGGTCCATGAGAGGTCTGGTGTGCAACAATCAGATGACAGAAGTTGAAATTTCACAGTCTACATTTGTCACTATCCGTCTAAGGCCCTGGATCCCTCCTTCAAGTGGTGCTTGTTGCTCCACTGCTGGAACCCTTTGATAGCTCCAGGGGAAGTCAAATTGTGTTAGATTAGGAATAGATAACACCGTCTTGTGATAGTGCATTATCAAGGAACTGGGATTTCATCCTTTGATTAAAAAAAATCAAAATACAATCACAAACAGAATAGATATCAGAATTACTACAGAATAAAAGGAGATGTCTCACATCTGCGCTGGCTCTGACAGAGCAATTTACCTAGTGTTATTCCCTCACCTTCTTGCCATAGCCCTATACATTATCCCTTTGTACATAATTAAACTTCCTCTTGAATGCCTCGACTAAACCTTTTTCACTGTGCTGTGAGATCAGGTCTGAGCTCTTGTAAATGAATGTTAACAGGCTTTATTGAACATTAACTGTTTAGAAGGCATGCTAAGAGAGGACACTTTCAGGAGACCTACAATCTCAGGCTCCAGTTCCATGTGATTTGATATCATCTTCTCAGCTGCTTTCACAAATGTTCAGTAGTTATTCTTTGAGCAAATGTAGAGTTAATCCCTAATGATTTTAGGGGGCTCACAATCACAGTTACCTAATATAGGCAGTTGAAGTTAACTAAATAAAGAAAGTATATAACCGCGAAAATCAGAGATTGTCCTTTGGTATCAGTGAACCTTCAGGCTGTTGGCATGGCATGTGCTGGCCTTGTTAAAGTGATGGTGGCAATGTTCTGCTCTCTAGCAAAGGTGTTAGGGGATTCTTCCCTTGGTCTTCCTTCTCACCTTCTGGTCTGTATTCCACCTGCCTGCTGAAGACTGCCCTTTGAGAACTGCTGCCTACCAGGTCTGCTTGATGAGAACTGCCCAGTTATTGTTATACCATATTTCCATGGGCAGGTTATTTTTACTGTCTGAACCCTTTTGGCCAATGACCAGGGGACAATTACACATGATGTTGGATGATTGCTGCCCCCTTGCCTGCTCTTAGCTGAGGATTAGAATATTATTATTTCCAAAAGCACTTACTACTTATTTTCTAAAACAACATCCTGATAATAGGGTGCAGTGGCATCAGATAAATTGTTGATGCTGGTTCAATGTTTCTTGTAATTCTTCCTTTTGTTTTCATATGCTAGGATCTTGGAAAGTTGAAGTGTTACTGTAATAGCTGTTAAATGAAATTTCAAGCTACAGCGTAATACTAAGAAATTTCAGTTTTTATGGGACGCCGATATTCAACATTCCTTACTTCACATCTCCTCACACACCACTTCCCACCCCTCGAGTTTATGTTATGGTATCCTTTTCAACAACTGACATTTAACCATTAACATTGTACTGTTCACTCCCACTCGCTCCCCCTCACCCCTCCACTACACACACTGGTTTCCTTCACTTGAAGTACTAATCTTGGACAGTATTCTCAGCTCACACGGGGGCTGTAGAGTACACAAATGACACTATCTCTCTTTTTTTCAGTAATACTCAAGCTCTGCACTCTCAAGCAAGTATTTCATAAATACTTGTATGATCATAGTTTCACAAACAAAACTGATCTTAACCCAATGCTCATGAATCATAAGGCTCCAGTTTTCACTTCAATTGCAGTCTGAGTCCAAAGGTGGACTATGATTTTTTTTTTCTTTTTGATCTGCTTACAGGCAGGATGTTTAATGTAGACAATCAGAAGATGGTTGTAATGCCACATCTGATGTAGAGGCTCAACAGGTAAAATGTATTTTTCTTTTTGCATGTGGATGAGTTGTGATTCACAGCAGTTGACACCAGTTGAACAAGTTGGTGTGCCTATATTGTCAAGGGTATGTGACTATATTGCAAATAGATGGACAATGCAAATATTAGATTTAGAAAGCAGATCTTTCTCTTGTCCATACAAGAGTGAGTTGCCGGCTGATAAAGATTATGCTATGTGGTGAGCCAGAGTTGTAGTTCTGGAGAGGTGCAGATTGCAGTTGCTGTGTTATGGGGAGATCTCATAGAAACATGTAAGATTATGAAGGGAATAGATAAGGTGGAGGCAGGGAGGTTGTTTCCGCGAGCAGGTGAAACAGGGACTAGAGGGCATCGCCTCAAAATAAAGGGAAGCAGATGTAGGACTGAGGTCAGGAGGAACTTCTTCACCCAAAGGGTTGTGAATCTGTGGAATTCCCTGCCCAGTGAAGTGGTTGAAGCTACCTCGCTGAATGTTTTTAAGGCAAGGCTAGATAAATTTTTGAACAGTAAAGGAATTAATGGATATGGTGAGTGGGCGGGTAAGTGGAGCTGAGTCTCGAAAAGATCAGCCATGATCTTATTAAATGGCGGGGCAGGCTCGAGGGGCCGGATGGCCTACTCCTGCTCCTAGTTCTTATGTTCTTATGTTCTTATCTTCATGATAAACACTAAGGGTTACTTTTTGACAAACAGTCTAGTGAGAAGTTACCCTTCTTGTAGAAAACCCAGTGAAACAGTAGCGAGTTTTTGAGCTGTAGAAAGGAAGCCACCCATGTTAACTTTGCAATCATGGAAATAGCCAGTTTGTGTGGCAGAGGCTGCCATGTTGATTTAGCTGAGTTTGAAGGACAGCAGCTGCTTATTGTGATAGCCATTTGACATGGATTGCTTCTGATAAATTAGTTTGAAAACAACTAGCAAAACTTTTGGAAGTAAGAATTTTCCATAGTTTGGCTTCTTATGGTTCCCGGAGGAAATTGTCTGACTTTAACGATGTTCAGAAGAGTTTTCAAATTTCATGAGAATGAACAGGGTAAAGGGCAGCAGATTTCCTGTTTCGAATGGAGCAGCAGAGCACAAATTGCTCAACAGTGCAAATTGTTAAGCATGGTCCTGGTAAACAAATGTTATGGCCAAAAACGAAAATATGTCAGATGTTCATTGAATAATAAGTGCTGATTTTTTTTGTTTATTTATCTTAAGATATTTCCTATAATTACCGATGGAGTGGCAGCTGAAGTGTTTCTTAGTCCACAGCTTAGAACTAGGCTTGTTTTCTTGGCTGAAGACATATTTCGCAGCAAGTAGAACAAAAAAGCAATTGAAGCAGAGAGTCACAGTAGGGATAAAGTAAGAGAAAGAAGTCTGATGTACAACTGGAAGATCAAGGAGAAGGAATATCGTTATAACTCAGTTTTTCTCATGGCCAGATTGTCATCTTGCTATATAGCTGGTAGCTACACATTAGAACATTGCAGAATTGCAGACACAAGAGAACTTGAGGGAATTCCCCGTGAAGTTGAAGATTCCAATGGGAAATTTTCCTGTGCCTAGAGTCCTCCAAAAGTATCCATTTTAAAGTGGTTTCCTACTGGTAAGTTAATAGTCACTCAGGGAAGGTTGGATTATGAAAAATACAGTCTAATGGCTGAGTATTTATTGAACAACAATTCCACAACCTCTCCCCCCACCCCCGACACCCCCAACCCACCCAAATTACCCTGTACTCTGATCAGAAATCCTCATGTCTGATATCCCACACCCTTCAGGACACACCATCAGCCCTGCTGTTGCTGGACCCAAGAGCCCCAGGTGAGGTCTAGTGGGATTGGACAAACTGCACTCTTCATCCTAGGACCAGACATACCCTCCACTTCCCACACCTGAACCCCTGTCACTAGACCCAACACCACCTCCATTTTTGTCAACCATGACACTAATTAACCTCCCCCCCGCCCCGCCGCCCCCCACCCCTTTCCCACTCTATACACCCCTGCCCACCCTGACCTGTCATCACAGAATCTGGAGCCCTTCCCACCTTTTGTGTTGGCCATATGACCAAAATGATACCCTAACCTTACACTTAGCTTCCATATAAACACATTCACAGGAAATGTCGAAGTGACTCTCTGTGTAGCGGGACATTTAAATCACAGAATATAGCATCTTCTGCCATGAAAAGGGGACATAGATCATAGAATCCCTATAGTGTGGGAACAGGCCCTTCAGCCCAACATATCCACACTGACCCTCAGAGCATCCCACCCAGACCCATCACCCATAACCCACCTAATCTACAAGTCCCTGAGCACTATGAGCAATTTAGCATGGCCAATCCACCCCACCTGGACTGTGGGAGGAAACCAGAGCACCCAGAGGAAACCCACGCAGACACAGGGAGAATGTGCAAACTCCACACAGACAGTCACCTGAGGGTGGGATTGAACCCGGGTCCCTGGTGCTGTGAGGCAGCAGTGCTAACCACTGAGCCACCATGCATGGTTTGCCTTCCCCCAGCTATCCTGCACATGAGGGACCTATTAGATTTAAGGCATGGTCTGCAATTTCTGAAGAAATGTAGAGCTGTTTCATAAGTGATATAAGTTAGTGTGGACTGACAATCTGATTGTGATTTCCACTCCTTGGAAAATGTAGTCCTGTATGTGCTTGAAGCGACTACCAGGGAAGGTCGTAGAAGTAAACTGGTGTTGCACATATTTAGTCAAGGTATTTGATCATGGATAGGTTAGGTTTGTACATGCAGATCATGTTTTACCTTCAGAGATCTCTGATGACAAATGGAGTTGGGAAAAATCCAATGAGCCTGATTAATGCAATAGGCTGGATACAAGTAGAGTACCAATGACTATTTCAAAACCAAGTTGTGCCAAAAAATCAGGTCTTGTTTGAGAAAGTTACTCAGTCTCAGGCTAAGATGTGTCAACGTCCTTCCCCAAGCTCTAAGTGTTTAAGTCAAGAAAGGAAGTATCCTCTTGAAAATGGGAAACCAGTGTTTGAGTTAGAGAAATAGAAAACAAGTGATGTATGCAGGTTGTATGGAAATTTTAACACTGTGTAACGTATGCTAAGAAGGGAAGAATGTAATAACATTTTCTTTATCACCATTTGTAGATACATATATACCAGAAGAAACCAGTTTAGTTCAATGTTGACTGTCCATGTGCTGCACACTCTTTAGTCTGTCCTGCAAACATATTACAAGTAAGGTAGAGTGCATTTGAGGCTTTGCTTCAGTTATAAACAATCCCCCATCCTTAAATCACCTCACTAATCTCTTTCAATATATCCATTCAAGCTTTCCTTGGCAAAATTCCCTTGCTTATGTAAAGACCAATAGAAAAAAATACTTTAACACAATATTATTCAACAACACGTCAACATTTTTTTTAAATGCACAGAAATCAGGCCTAGTTGAGACCTTGCGGCCTGACCTGTGGTTGGGCTTGCCTGTTTGTGTATCCAGTATTACCCCAGTGCTGCGGTGTGGCTGCTAACTTTCGTGGCAGGATCCTGAAGATTGCTCAGGGCATTCCAGCAGGTCTGGGCCTGGCTGGCATGGATGGCAGCTGTCCAAGCTGGCAAACAGAGAGATGACGAAGATTTTTTCGGAGTCAGAGTGGTGGGAGCTGGGATGCTGACATCCTGAGAGGGACAGTAGGTTTGTGTCTCATGGTGCCATAGCCTCAGGGCAGAACCCCAGCAATCTCGATCATGAGAACTTGCAGCAAGGGTGATTGACATCTACAGTGGCAGCTTCCCTGGAAGTTTATGGGATTCATCTGAGCTGCCATCAAGAGGCTGCCATCTGTGCTGCAATGGAAGGTGGGATAGTGGCCATCAGAGGTATCCTCGCCGGATCAATCTGGAAATGCTGCCATGGGGCAGGCCATCAGTTCTATACTGGGCATCAAATTCTGCACAATACACTGTCAACGTGGAGCTGGAATCCTCTGTGCTCCTAGCTGTGACTGTAGGCTTTCTATTATACACCAAGTATCATTGTCGTCAGTATTTTCTCTGACAGGCTTCCCAATGAGGACCCTCACGTGCGTCCCTACAGCAGAACCCGACCCATTGGGAAATTATACACAAGCTGAACCTTAACTCCCTTTATGTGAGTTGCAGCTCAATCTTGCCTGGTGAACCATCACGCACAGATCTAACCATCAACTAGCATCCTGAGCTAGCGGTTCAAATAATGGGATCAACCCTGGAATTGCTGGGCCAAGTGACATACTTCTTCCTCAGCACTCTCATCCTTCTCTCTCCTTACCATGCAAGGCTACAGGAGCTCAGCAGTGAGCAGTTCCTGCCTATCTGAAAGTACACAATCATAAGGGGAGGGCGGTGGGGGGGGGGGGGGGGGGGAAGGGATGTGAGGAGAAGAGTGGAAGATTACAGTGTTTCATTTGCAATGTCCATTTCATGGCATATTGGATCATCATTTTGAGGAATGAGTAAAGTATTAGGTAGTAACTTGGCGTCATCTTCAGTAGCATTGTCAGAACTGGGTGGTACTGGTGTTTGCGATCCTGAGCTCCTGTATGCTAATGGCACACAGGGGTGCCAGTCTTCAGGCCGGGATCTCCCTTGTTCTCCTATTCTGGATGATCCTCCGTGAAAGACAGGGGGTGAGAGGTGGGGGGGTGTTAGTGACTATGTAGCACTGAGTTTAGGTGATATGCCTGACATGACTGAATATTTGGGGGTCATGTGAGGCAGTGGCAGGTGTGTGCGGGTGAGGGGCAGTATAAAAATGTTAGGGATGCATTCTCAGTATTGGGCGGTTTTCCTGGGTGAGGAAAGCATTGTGAGAAGTGAGTGCTGTGGTGGACCTGAAATAGCTGCGTTCACTCTCCTTGATCATCGCAGTGTTGCTGCTGTCAGGCCAGGGATTAGCACTTCGCGCATTGACACTCTTGCCGCCACCTTCACTCACCCTCAGAAGGTGAATCATGGCGTTTTGCAAACTATTCCTCCTTGCTGCTGTGGACACTGCATTTTTCCTGAACTCAGTCACTATTAATAGCAAGGGGTGTGACAGCAGTTTATTGAATATGGCATCAAGCAGCACAAGCAAAACTGAAGCCAACCGGAATGAGAGAAAACTCTCCACTGGTTGGAATTAAACATGGCACAAAGGAAGCTGTTATGTTTGTTGGAAGTCAGTCATCTCCACTCCAGGACATCGCAGCAGGAGTCCCTTTGGATAGTGTCCTAGGCTCAACCATCTTCAGCTGTTTTAGCAAGACCTTCTTCCTATTATCAGGTTGAGACAGGGATGTTTACTAGTGGCTGCGATGTTTGGCATCATTTGTGACTTTTCAGATACTGAAGCAGTCATGTCCATGTGCAACAAGGCCTGGATAGCACCCTGGCTTGGGGTGATAGATGACAAGTAACAGTTATGTCATGCACATTTCAGACAAAGACTGTTTGTCCCTGATATTCTCACTCTCTTGTGCTCTCTCGTGCATTCACTCTCTCATGCTCACTTTCTTGCTCGTACTCGCTCTCTCTCACGCTCATGCTACCCCTCTCTTCCCCCTCTCTCTCCCCACCTTCCCTCCCCCCCCCCTTCCCCCCCCCTTACCCCTCTTCCCACTCCCCTCGCTCTCTCTCCCTGCCCCTCTTTCTCCCCACCAACGCCACTCCCCCGCCCCCATACATAAATGCTCCTGCTAGAAAAGCAGGTCAGATGCTGGGAATTGTCCATCTTGTAACTCACTCCTGATTCTCAAATGCTCATCTGTTATCTAGAAACCAAAAATGAACAGTGTGATGGAATACCTCTCACCTGCCTGTCAGGGTGCATCTCCAACAATACTCAAGAAGTTCAATATCAATCAGAACAAGGTGGCCCTCTTCATTAGCACTCTGTCCATCACATTCAACATTGATTCCCTTCACTGCATAGTTTCAGTAAAATCTGCCATCTAGATTAGCAACTAACCAAGGCTCCTTTAGCAGTCCATAGACCAGCGAACCTGACCACCTAGAAGGATGAGGGCAGTACATAACTGCCAAGACCACTGCCTTCCATTCCAAGTCTCACACCATCTTGACTTGAAACTGTGTCACCGTACATTCACGGTTGTGGGTCAAAATCCTGGGATTCACCACTAACAACACTGTGGGTGTACCTACACCCCAAGACCTTCAGTGTTTCAAAGTGGTTTACCATTTTCTAAAGAGTAATTAGGGATTGGAAATAGATGCTAGTTCAACATGCAACATTAGGTGAATAAATTGTCATTGCTAAAGTGGGAGACTTTTCTTTGACTTAGTAGTCCAATCTCCTATTCACCAGTTGCCAAAATGTGATTATTAAGCAGCCTGCAGTTCACAGAAACCTCTCTCTGTTTGATAGACAAGGTCAAAAATCACACGACACCGGGTTATAGTCCAACAGGTTTATTTAAAATCGCAAACTTTTGGAGCTCAGCTCCTTTCTCTGGTGTAGTGTGAAAGATGGACAATTACTTTAAGAATAGAAGCTATCTCGGAGAATATCCTTTCTTTCCGACACTACTCAGCCCTAAACTGTGAAGATTATGAGCAATAAAACCTTTTTAAAAATGGTTTTAAAATTACTTTTTGTTTATTGTACGTAATGTTGAGTCCAGTTTGTGCAGGTGGATCTGATACTGCACCTCAGACTCTAGAGGCAGTGGTCATGATGGTAATCACATGAGTCATTGATCTGGTTGGCAGGAAACAATTCACATTTTACTAGCCTGGGTATTCTGCTGTGGGGAGGCAACGTTACCACTTCCAAGGTCAGGGAAGTGGCGGTCGGGTACCTCCTTGAAACGGATGTAATGTAAAAAATGCTCTGCTCTTGTCAGTTCATGTGTACATCTCAGTTCCTGTTTGTGTCTCATGCATTGACAGTCAGATCTTTAGTCCCTACCACATCTCCCACTTCTGAGCCAAACTATTCTTTAACCTCAGTGTTCTATTTGGCATTGGGCAGATTTCTGACTCAATATTCTCTGTAACAAACTTGCCCTAGTTTCACCTCTACGTAACATCTCCTGTCTCTGCCCATGCCTCAGATTACTTGCTGCTTAAACCTTGATATGTTCCTTTGTCAGTTCTAGATTCAACTATTCCAATATCCTCCAGCCTGGTCTCCCAACTAGCACCATCAGTAAAGTTCAAGTCATTTAAAACTGCAGATAAGACAGTGTGGAGCTGGAGGAACACAGCAGGCCAGGTAGCATCAGCGGAGCAGGAAAGCTGACGTTTTGGTTCGGGACCCTTCTTCAGAAATTTCTGAAATGTCAGCTTTCCTACTCTTGTGATGCTGCCTGGCCTGCTGTGTTCCTCCAGCTCCATACTGTGTTATCTCTGACTCCAGCATTGGCAGTTCTTACGTTTTCTGATATTTAAAACTGCTGCCTCTGTATTAACTCCCATTAGGTTCCATTTGTTTGACACCCTTGTGCTCCCTGAATTTCATCTCGCAACATTTGCTTCATTGCTTTACAGCTTGCACAGTGACTCATGATTCCAACTATGGATCAATTGGTTGCACACTCACCTCTGAATCTCCAGGGTCTCAGTGCAAGATCAACTTCATGGTCTGAGCAGAAAAAATCAATGCTGCTACTCAATGCAGTACTGAGGGGGCAAAGTGCACTGTTAGAGATATAGAGATGCTTGTGTGGATGTGAATGATCCCATGGCACAATTTAGAATAAGGACAGGAGAGTTATGCTCGGTATCCTCATTATTATTTATCCTTCAATCGACACTACAAAAAGCAGGCTATCTGGTTGTTCCTACACTGCTGTTTGAGGTAGTTTATTGAACACATATTCACTGTGCATCACCTACATTATGCAAATTGAAAGAATTTTAAAGTCAAATCTTATGGGAATTTCTGGCTTGTAA
This sequence comes from Rhincodon typus, assembly GCF_021869965.1. Lineage (NCBI taxonomy): Eukaryota > Metazoa > Chordata > Chondrichthyes > Orectolobiformes > Rhincodontidae > Rhincodon > Rhincodon typus. The sequence goes on from NC_063333.1 coordinate 80,901,472, forward strand.
CTGGCCAAAACAGAGAATATTTCATTTGTGATGGCACCAAGCATATCAAGGGACTTCATCAGAAACATGGAGAGGTAAAGTCGAGGCATCAAAGGTGGCACACAAAACATACAAAACTCCACATAACCTAAGATTTCAAACACCACCCTGCCTCAATGTTGCAGTGTCTGTAGATTGTGCATTAATGGCTACCTTGGAACCCATTGAAGTAGAGTGGAAGCAAAGAAACCTTGACCCCAAGGGACAGCCAAAGGAACCTCCATGAAAATATGGACTACATTTCACATCATACTTCATTAGTTGTTATGTAATGCAATATTTCTTTGTTCTTTTCCTACCTCAATAACATGCCAGTCCTGCAAACATCTAGGGCTGGATACTATTCCAAATCTCGCCTCTTTCTGGGGTTTTCGTGAATTTCTGCGTTGCACCTTGTAGATGGTACACTACAGCTACTGAGTGTCAGAGATGGAGGGAGTGGAAGTTTGTGGATGCGGTGCCAATCAAGTGAGCTGCTTTGTCCTGGATGGTATTAAGCTTCTTAAATGTTACTGGAGTTGCACTCATCCAGGTAAGTTGAAGGTATTCAATCACATTCCTGACTAGTGTCTTGTAGATGGTGGACAGGCTTTGGGAATGCTGGAAGTGAATTACTCACGCAGCATTCCTAGCCTCTGATCTGATCTTGTAGCCACTGTATTTGGATGGATAGTCTTATTTCATTGAGTAAGGTCTTGGTCATGTGTCTTTTCCAATTATGCACTTCATGTAAAAACTTTAAATGCTCCTGTGAAGCATCTTGGGAGGTTTCACTTCATTGAACATAACATATGAATTAAATACTAGAGTAGGCAATGCAGCCCTTTGAGCCTTCCCCACCATTTAATATGTTCATGGCTAATCTGATCTTGACCTCAACACCTTCCGCCTTCCTGCTCCTCTGATGCTGCTTGGCCTGCTGTGTTCATCCAGCTCTACACCTTGTTATCTCAGATTCTCCAGCATCTGCAGTTCCTACTATCTCTGTTTTAAAAATCTTTCTTTCTCCTCGTTAAATTTACTCAATGTCCCAGCCACCATGCTTTCTGGGGTAGTGAATTCCATAGATTTGTGACCCTTTCAGAGAAGTAATTTCTCCTCAATTTCCTACTGCTTATCCTGAAACTATGAACTTTTCTTCCAGATTGCCCTAAATTGCATGAGGAAACATTCTCCCTTTGTCCACTTTTTCAATTTCGGTTAGCATCTTATATACCTCAATTAGATCTCCACATCCTTCAAAACTCCAGAGAGTAAAGGCTTAAACTACTTAATCTCCATTCATAGGACAAACGCCTTATCTCTGGAATCAATGTAGTGAACCCCCTCTAAACTGCTTCCAATACAAATACATCCTCCCTCAAGGGGACCAAAATTGTACACAATGCTCCAGGTATGGTCTCATTACACAGTTATGGAAACACTTCTCTATTTTTATAATCTATTCCTTTAGCAATAAATGCCAAAGTTCTATTTACCTTCCAAAGTACCTGGTGTATCAGCTTGCTAGTTTTCTGTGATTCATGCAAGAGGACACACAGATCCCTTGGTACCAAAGCACTCTGAATTTTCTCTCCATTTAGATAATAAATTGTCTTCCTATTCCTCCAACCAAAATGGACAGTCTCACACTTATCCATGTTAAACTCCTTCTGCCAAATTATGGCCCATTCACCTAACCTATCCATATTCATTTGTAAATTTCTTATTTCTTCATTCCAATTTACTTCCCCACCGATGTTAGTATCTTCTGCAAATTTGGCAATAGTACCTTTTACCTCTGCATTTAAGTCCATAGAATCCTTACAGTGCAGAAGGGCAGACCATTCAGCCCATTGCATCTACACTGACCCTCCGAAGAAAACCCCACCCAGACCCAACCCTATACCCTTTTCCTGCATCCCTGCATTTCGCATGGCTATCCCATCCAGCCTGCACATCCCTGGACACTATGGGCGACTTAGCATGACCAATCCACGTAACCTGCACTTCTTTGGACTGAGAGAGAAAACTGGAGAACGCAGAGGAAACCCACACAGACACGGAGGGGTGGAATGTGCAAACTCCACACAGTTGCCGGAGGCTGGAATCAAACCCGGGTCCCTGGCGCTGTGAGGCAGTAGTGCTAACCACTGAGTCACCGTGCTGCCCTTTATTAGTTATTAATATCAATTTAAATAGGTGGGCATTACTGGTCTTTTAGTTTTTAACCTATAAAGTATTTCTCCTATTTACCTTTTAATCTGAAAGTAACTTACCTATAATCAAGTTAGCAGCTATTACCAAGTGATGAACTTAATTTGGGGAGGCAATGTCCTAGTGGTATTATTGCTGGACTGTTAATCCAGAGACCTAGATAATGTTCTAGGGACCTGGGTTCGAATCCCGCCATGGCAGATGGTGGAATTTGAATTCAATAAATATCTGTAATTAACAATCGAATGATGATCATGAATCCATTGTCAATTGTTAGACAAAACCCATCTTGTTCAGTAATGTCCTTTATAGAAGGAAACTGCCATCCTTACCTCATCTGGCCTACATGTGACTCCAGACCCACAGCAATGTGGTTGACTTTGAACTGCCCTCTGGGCAATTAGGGATGGGCAATAAATGCTGCCTAGCCAGCGATGCCCTCGTCCCATTAATGAATAAAAAAAAATCTTGTGATGTCACTCCTTGTTTCGTGCTGGGCCCTTGATCCTGGGCTTCAATTTATCCTGTTGAAAGAGCTTACAAATAGTTCAATTCCCCCACTGCTCCAAAATCACAGAAATACACACTCAGTGAGGCTGTGTCCCACTCGGCATGTGATCTCACATTACTGATCGAGCAAAGCTTACTTGAAGGCAATTTATTGATTCAAACTGTTGTTGTTACCCAGTGCTACTTAAATGCAGATAGTGTTTGTAAAGTGTATAAGGTGTAAGCAGAAGAGTACAGTTAAACTAGGTGGTTTATGGGGAGAAAAACATTTGACACTGACTAAAACTGTCTAGCTAGATTGTCTGTTTCTGTGCTGCAATGTATTTAGATTTTTTGATTCTTCTTTTTTCATTTCCATGTCACAGGTTAAATACTGCATAAACTATACTTCTGACTTACTTGACTTTCAATAGTTTGACATTTAACAACTGTCCCCCTTCTACTCGCCCCACTATCTGTCCCCTCCCCCCACCAAATTGCATTTGTTTCAGTAAAAATAATGTTCCAGTGAGGCCAATCACATATGTAAAATTGTATTTCCTCTTAGCCAGTTGTAGTTTGCCCAAGAATATTTTAGTGCTCAGTATTTACTATATTAAAAAAAGGTACTCATAAATAGAATACTACGGCATGGAAATAAAAACTAGGATAAATTCTTTATCTAGTCTCTTACTAGAAACAAAAGAATTAGCAAAACCGCTTAAGTGATATTGACAATACGATGATTTGAAACACATCATTTGATGGCGTTCAAAAAGGTGTCACAATATTGCTTTAAAAGACTTCTGTGGCACGACATCTTTATTGCAAAAGTTAGAAACCAACGCATTGCTTTCCTAATTCCTTCTAATTTCATCTGTATAAATCCAAAGTAAGGCAAGGATTGCAATCATTAGCAGAAAGGCAAAACAATAGGAGCTTTTAAAGTTAAGCAGCCATTCAAATGCAAACACAGCAAAGACTAATTAAATAGCATTCACTGGCCACTTACAACCCTTTCATCCTGGCAGTCTAGTCACTCAAATGCAGTCGGCTAAAGTGTTTTGTTATTTTGCATTTGCAGTAGTCAATTTAGCAGAGTGACATAAAATCTCTATTGTGCACAGGTCTTTTTTGCATACAGTGCTTAAGTGAGTTGAAGATTGAAGCTTGCATTGAGTGGGTATGAAGAATTAAATTAACTACAACTTGTTTCACAAAAATATCACAGAATAAATTTTCATCAGTCAAATGGATATTGACAATTAAAAAAGCTACCTCATTAGATGCTTTACAATTTCAAAGATGTTATGCTTGTTTCCCTACGCTTATTTGTAACTGCTGTGCAACAGACTACCTAATACTTTCCCATGAGAAGAGTACAACATTGTTTTGATCTCAGTGTGAGCACGTAAGATTGCAAGAAAGAGAAACTGGGATCTGTGAAAAGCCTACATGAAAGGAATGTTGTCCAGGTTATTTTATAAAACATATCCTCCTTCACTCTTAACTGTGTACCAGTTTCTATAGAAACTCGATCAATGTAAAGCAATTAGATCATTTTCACCTTTTGTGTATAGTTTTACAGATTGTACATTTAAGCAATAGATTAGATGTCATCCATTCTCACTTTTGTAATTGCTAATCTCTTAATTATTTGTCGAAAGAAGTTGCATTAACAATTCATTATCCGCTGGCTGTTCAAGTAAAGCATGTATAAAGGTCATATACATATGGGAAGCCTCCAAATTTAATCGATCATCCTTCACCTTTTCTGTAACCTCCAGTGTGATGTCACCATGAAACATATCTTTTGGTCCAACCCCCTCCCCATTTCCATTTCAGTATTCTGAAGCGACCATTCTCTCAACAACATACTCTCCCACAACTCCCCTCCTCTATCTATTACACCTCTACTTAAAAACTAGAGAGATGAAACAGTTAGAGATAGTAAGAACTGCAGATGCTGGAGTCAGAGATAGCACAGTCTGAAGCTGGAGGAACACACACAGCAGACTCAGGGTCCCGACCCGAAACGTCAACTTTCCTGCTCCTCTGATGCTGCCTGGCCTGCTGTATTCGTCCAGCTCCAGCCTGTGTTATCTAGAGAAGAAACAGTTGCTGTTTTATCTCCTTCCTTCTGACTATCCATGGCCCCAAACATCCCATCCAGCCGAAAGAGCTATTTATTTTTATTTCTTTAAATTTAGTAAATTGTTCACTGTTCACGTTGACAAGTGTCATCTGCATTAAGGAAATCAATACAAATTGGGTTAACATTTTGCAGGGATACAATTAATCATCAAAAGTTCTAAAAGATTCGGAGATGTGTCCAAGTAGAGATTTAAAAGGAGCAGGAGTAGAGAGTGAACAACAGCAGCAACAACAGTGCCTTTGACAACATGAAAAGTTCCAACGTGCTTTGGGTGAGCATCAAGAACAGAGTGTGACTTTGCCACACAAGGAGATATTAGGTTAGATGACCAAAAATGTGGCCTGATTGGTAGGTTTTAAGGACTCTCTTAAAAGGTAAAGAGACGGAGAGGCACGAGAATGGAATTCTGGAGCACTCCATTCCACTTTCTCAGTTTCTCACCCCTTCTGATGGTGTAATCTTGCATGAAAGTGTTTCTGATTATGATTTTCCCCCTAAAACCTCCCACCTCCACACCTCCCAAAACCAAAACCAACCCCTCCAACCCCTGTCATTGATAGGGCTGTCAACAATTATCTCTTCAGCCTTTACCCCATTTTTTCCCTCCAGGAACCACAGTTTGGTTCACCCTGTACTCATGTTCCAATCCACAAACTTCCAGATTAAAAGGTTCCCTCCAAGACACCAAGGTCCACCCCTCACTCATATCTGACACTTCCACTCCTAGGACACCTTCCCATTCTATTGAACAACTCCTCTTTTACATCACCTGTCCTCACCTTGCAAAGCTCCAAGCAGACCTTCCAAGTGAAGCAGTCATGTACTTGTACCTCTTCTAATCCCGTCTACTATAGCACCCACAAATCACAAAGAAAGGGCTGGCATCCAAGCTCAACAGGAGGAAAGGCAAAAGGGATGTTGGCCTTTTTGAAAGTATAGAAGTTGGGAAGTTGCATTAAAATTGTACAAGTCATTACTCATGCCATAACTGGAATACTGTGAATACTCTTGGGCACTTTATGTAAGGGACAGTATACATTGGAGACAGCCCAGTGAAGGTTCATCAGGCTGATCCCAAGTATGAAGGGATAGTCTTATTAGGATAGGTTAGATAGATTCGCCTGCACTCATTAGAGTTTATGGAAATGAGAGCTGACCTTACTGAAAGATACAAGGTTCTTGTGGGATTTGACAGGTTAGATGCAAAAAATGTTATTTTCCCTTGTGGCAGAGTCTAGGACCAGAGGACATAATCTCGGAATAAGGGGCAACCATGTAGGGCAGAGATGAGGAGAAATTTCTTCTCTGATGATTGCGAATCTGTCGAATTATTCACTGCAGAGTGCTATCAAGCCTGGATTCTTAAGTATATTCAAGGCTGCGATAGACATTTTTAATGCTTAAAGGAATTGATGGTTATGTGGAAAAGGCGGCAAAGTAGGACACAAAGCAGATTGAGGATTAACAGATCAGCTATGATTTTGTTGATTGGCAGAATGGATGCAATGGGATGAATGGTCTACCTCTGCTCTTATATTCTTATGGTATTCTGCTCTTACTGCATTCTTTGCTGACAATGTAGTCTCTTTTTCACTGGAGAGGCCAAATGTCAAATCCAGGTGATAGCTTTGTGGAACACCTCCACTCATCTCACAGGCATGACCTTGAGCTCCTGGTTGCTTGCTATTTTAACTTTTGCTTTCACAGTCACATTTCTCACTTTGGCCTACTGTAGTGTTACCATAAAGCTCAATGCAGGTGTAAGAAGAAAGATCAATAACAACATTCCATTTGCCTTTTTAAACATTTTCCTCTAATTATCCATAAAACACAACACAAACTCTGAAGAAGGGTCTAGGCCCGAAACGTCAGCCTTCCTGCTCCTCTGATGCTGCTTGGCCTGCTGTGCTCATCCAGCTCTACACCTTGTTATCACAAACTCTTAAGTCTCTGTTTCTCCAGTTCATCCAATTCCTAGTTTCCCACTATTTAGAGACTGTACTGATTTATCTTTTCTGGGTCGAAAATAGATTACTTCACATTTCCCCCACATTGAATTCCATTTTGCTACTGTTTGCCCAGTCACTTGATTGATCAAAGTCTTTATGTAACATTATGCTCCCATCTGCTCTATTCTCTGGGTTACTTCAGCTTAGTTTTATCATCAAACCTTCTGGCAATGTATTGATACATAAGCTAAATGCTGAAGTCTCAATATGACTTCATGAGGGATTACATTCGTCACATTTTCATGATTGAAATACTTACTAGTGATCTCCACTCTGTGCCTCGTACCTCCCAATCTCTACTTGTGCCAATTTATTCCTTCTTATCCCTAAGCACAGCAACTCTTAAATGAAGTAAAATTATCAGGTTCCATACTATCACGACAAACTCACTCATGCACATAATATAAGAATGATCGGAAATACCAACGATAGAAGATTCTAGTCTCTGTTTCATAGTTATACAACAAGGATCAAGGCTGGCAACATTTTTAATTTCTTAGTTCCAACCAAACTGAATCAACTATCAAAAGGACCTACTTAGTTCTTATTTTCTAAGGCACAACATCATTTTTTTACTGAAGTTTGTTCAAGAGAGTGATGGTTCATCAATGATAACGTTCCCTCCCCTCCAGAACACTTGTTCCAAATATATTGTCTGTCTGCATCAAACTAATCAATGGATTCCTTTTTCCAACTTATAATAAATCTTTATAAAGTTCAACTGATTAACTGGAGGAGAATTCCATGCTTATGAATTTTCTGCTGCACTTACTTATCAAACCTTTTTTGTAGGAAAGTCTAACATTTTAGTTTAATCTTCAAGTCTTGAGCAGGAAGAAAATGAAGAGCCATCAAACTGAACTCAGCCCAATAAGTGAGTAATTTCCTCTATGTAACCCTTCTGTACAATCTTAAGAACATTCCAGCAGTATTTGCAGCTCTTGGTTATTACCGGTAGGTCAAAAAAATTAGGCAGAAATGTTTTGGAGAGCATTTTCATGCAAAACTGAATAGTTTTTCCTGGACTTGCAATACCATTGAAATCAAATGTTTATCAACGAAGATTCAACGCTGAAATTTGTCTTCATGAAGCCTCAGTTAATACCGAGCTTTAAACAACAACACACTGCATTTACGAGCTCCCTTTAATGTAATAAATGTGATTCACAGAGCTGTAATCTAAGCCATACTCTCCATGGAACTATTTGGCCAGGTCACTCAAAGTGTTGTTAAAGAGTTACTTATAAGGGAAGCTCTTAAAGAAAAAAAACAAGGCAGCGAATGCTAATATCATAGCATGTTGCAAATTGGTATTTACTTTTTTAGATTATTTCTAAGGCAGTTTGTATTTTCTTCTTCTCCTTGTAAATTTGCAGATTAACAAGAGCAACAATGCAGGACCTTTTACACAGTAATACATCCAAAACACTCCACAAGAGCATAATCACACCTATGCTGGGTCTAAGAAGAAGGTATTAGGACAGTTAAGCAAAGCTTGTTGGATTTTGCAAAGGATCACAAAGGAGGAAAGACAGGTGGAAAGATTGAGAGGTTTACAGAGGGAATTTCAAAGCTTCAGGGAATAATTAGTTTAAAGTATAGCTGACAACGGTGAAGGAAAGTGAGCTGGAGGATGGACTACAAACATCTAGAATTCCTGAAGGATTGTAGGGCTGGAGGAGGTTAAAGGTGCAGGATTCCCATGCAAATGTTTACAATATCCTTTTGTAACATTAGAACCAAGACAGGAGAGCACTGGAATCCTGGAGAAAATGTGAATTTAGCCTTTTATGCCCCCTCTTGGGGGTTAGGCTGCAAAGCTACAAGAACCTTGTGATAATTCATTGAATCATAGAACCCCTCCAGTGTTGAGACAGGTCATTTGGCCCAACAGATCCACACTGACCAAGATTCTGAACACCATCCAACCCAGACCCATCCCCCTACCCTATCCCTGCATTTCCCATGGATAATCCACTAGCTTGCACATCTTTGGACTGCGGGAGGAAACCGGAGCACCCGATGGAAACCCATGCAGATGCAGAGAGAATGTGCAAACTCCGCACAGACAGTCGCCCAAGGGTGGAATCGAACCCGGGTCCCTGGCGCTGTGAGGCAGCAGTTTTAACCACTGAGCCACCATGCTACAGTAAAATGCAGAAAAAAAGGCCAAATTGTCCCAGTGTAAATATGCGGTTAAATACAACATAATCTAAAATATGTTGCATGGGTACAATGAGAAACTGCAAAATGAGACAAGATATAACACCATATAAAGTGTTATTTGACATAAGAGGTGACAGACCTGAAAATGTAGCATGACCTAAATGTGAAAAGTGACATGCAAAATTATGGAAAATGGACATGTGAAATATGATGTGAATCATTACACATCATAAAACCTGAAATTATGATGCAATGCAGGTCCAGATCTTCTGATTAGGAAGACAGCAGTTTCACATGGAGGCCATGTGGAAGTCCCAAAGCAGCTGTTTGTGTTGGAACTGTTTTGGAAGTTGAAACTTCTGATGAGCAAGCATCCACCTGGAACCCTCTGCAAAAGCCTCCAACACTGAGTTAGAGTCGGAGACCTTAGAGATATCCAACACAAAGTAATTCTTAGTCTGCTCTGAGCTAAGATGTAATGCGGAATAAGATGCAACATAAAACATATTACAACAGAAACTATGATCTGATGGAAAATATGACAGACTGAAAAATGAGATTCGCCAGAAAATTTGACACAAGTTGATGTGGCATAAAACATTTGTTTTAAAAAACGTAAGGATATAAAATAGGGCAAAATTTGTATCTGTATAACAAAAAACCTAGTGTGAGCTAAAATGTAACATGGCATGAAATATGATATGAAAGATTTTGTGACAGAAAATATGATCTGATGAAAAACATGGAGCAGTGTAAAATATGAAATAAATGACCATAGCAAGCAAACTGATGAAAATTTAAATGAGGTAAAATGAGATGTAGCATAAAATGGGACTTAAAACAATGAATAGTATGACATAATTCAAAATATGACATGAGAGAAAGCATGATTTGACCTAAAAGAGTTGACATGAAACATGAGGCAATGGAATACATAACAGGCTAGGTTACCTGACAACGTAAAATATGACATTCTTAAAATGAAATGGACTGTGAAATGCAGGATGTAGTGAAAGACAATGTGACATTAAATGTGAAATGGTGCAAAATGTAACGTGATGTCAAACATGATATAAAACATGATGTCAAAGTGTTGCAATGGAAAATATGAAATGCCTTAAAATGAGTGACATCAAATGTGGTGAGATGCATAAAATATCAGAATATGTGACATGATCTAAATGCATCACACTGTGACGTGATGGAAAATGTTTGTGGCGTTCAAAGACAGCATGTCATTAAGCATGACATAATTTGTATTGAGGGAGAAAACTTAACAAAACGTAGCACATTGTGAGCACAATCTAAAACAAGACGTGATGTAAAATGTGACACCATGTGAAAAGTGATGTGAAAGGTATTACAATGAAAAGTGTGATCCTCTAGAAAATGAGACATGATAGAACCCAGGACACAATGACATGGAGAATAAACATATCACAATGGACATCATGAGGCATTTCAAGATAAGATGCAAGGGAAACATGGCAACATAAAATGCAATGAAATGTAAATGTGGCACAAAATACAATGCCAAATAAAAGGTGACACTGTTTGAAAAGTAATATGTCACGAAATTTGATGTGAAAGGTGTCTCAATGGAAAATGTGATGCACTGACAAATATGACATGATGGAAAGCATGACACATTATAAAACATCACTTGACAAAAAGTATGTCTAAAAGGAAAATGCGATCACCATAAACTCAGACTTGAAGGAAAGCATGACACAATATAAAATGTGATGTAAACATGACATAACATATAAAGTGATATAAAAAAAATTGCGAGCAAAGATGCCACATAATGCGGAACAAGATGTGAAATAGAACATGAAAGGTTTTGTAACAAAAAGCTTGATCTTCCATCAAGTGTGATGTGAAGTAAAGTATGATACAAAGGAGAACATGAGGTTAAAAAGGATGCAAGGGGAGACACAACAAGCATAAATCATAACCATAATGCAAAATGTAGCACAATAGAAAATGTGATGTGGCCTGATGTAAAAGCCATTGTGACCTAAAGTGTCATAAAAATGATGCAACATAAAATTACGTGAGAGAATACATGATTCAATGTAAAATTGCTGTGACACAAACATGATATAAAATATTTTGCAATTTCAAAGCTGACGCAAATTGAAACAATACGATTTGAAATATGACATGTGTTGAATTGTTATAATCCCTGGAGAGAATGATAACTTTTAAAAGGAAATTCAAAACTCCAATCAACAGCAGCAAAAGATGACATGACAAAATTTCACAAATCTTTTATTAAAGCAGACTAAAAGCACCGTCAACTAAACACTACTTTTGTAGGCAGCATAAATTTCAAACTTCGGAACAGAACATTACTTTTTACTTTTAAAACTACTAAAAAAGATCATTTTCTAAGTATATCTTATACTGTTCTTAGGTAGATTTTCTACTTGATTTAAGTAAACTCAAAATTCCCAGAACCAGAGCTATGTAATTCTTTGCTCCCGAAGGTTTATTTTTGTTCATTCTCTTTCTCAGCCTAGTCATGTCATCCCAGAACCATCCATCATTGTGAAGGTTCTTCCCAGAGATCTTAGCTGTCTTGCAAGGTTGGAGAAATTCAAGTCTCATTTCAACTTCTTTCAAACATGTTCTTGGCAATCCATGTGCAAGCTCCCACATTATCCTGGAAATGGGAATATGTCACCAATCCTTCAATGTTTCAGAGCCAAATCCTGTAACTCTGTCCCTAGGAGCATAATGGGTGTACTTATCCTATATGGTCTGCATCAGTTCAAAATGTGACTCCCAAGCACCTTCTGGAGGGCAAATACCGACGGATAACAACTGCTATCTTTGTCAATGGTACTATGAACAAATAAAAACGTGCTGCAAAACATGCCATGAAGGAAATGTTAACATAGTATAAAATGTAATGTAAGGAATGATCTGATGTAAAAAGTGATACTAAATATCACCAACATGATGCTATGGAAATATGACAAATAAAAAAGTGATATGGCATAGAATGAGATGTGATTAAAAGTGTAATGGAAAAACAGCATGAAATGTGATAAAATGTAAACTGTAGCATCTTATGATGTGAAATGTGCTGTGATATAAAACATGAGGTGGCATTAAGTTTTACTTAAAGGATCTAAGAATATTTGCACCACACTTGCTTATGTATCTTGACGTGTTTTCCTTGAATCACTATTTCCTGACCTTTATTTAGGACCAACATCTTCTGGTTTGCTACAGAATAGGTGAATCAGAAACTTACATAAAAAAGTTCTGGTGTATAAATTGTTTGTCACCTGTCTCAGCCAGCTATGAGAAATGAACACTATGGCTCTAATCTGACAGAATATGCTGAAATTTAGCTAAAACAGGATTAGCAAGTTTTGGTCTGTTCCCTGCAGCAATATGGAGATAGCTTGATTGTTCACTTTCTCTCAGGTTTGACAAGAATTGTCATTGGCTGATCTGTGTCTATTCAACACTGAAAGTTAGTTACATTTATCAAAAACAACTAAGTCAGAACAAGATACCATTAATTGTTGGTCCAACTTCGTTAGCTTTTAGGATGCCTTTTTAGTCTGTGACTAAACAATGGGCAACACTAATTCCACTGAATACAGTGACAAACAAGAAGTGGGTTGTGGGAACGTTGTTGAACTGCTTGGTGTTTAAAGCAGTAAGGTTTCCAACTGAACCGATGGTTATTTACGTATTGAGCATGTCAAAAGTGCACTTCTGAATCTGCCGTATCCAGTGAGCTTTAGGGAGAAGCGTATCACTTGGTTTCATAGAATCCCTACAGAGTGGTAGTAGCCCATTTGGCCCATCGAGCCCAACCTTCAAAGAGCATCTCAACCTGACCCAACCCCTCTCATAACCCTACATTCCCATGGCTAATTTACCTAGCCTGCACACCCTGGACATTACGGGCAATTTAGCATGGCCAATCCACCTAAACTGCACATCTTTGGACTGTGGGAGGAAACCAGAGCACCCGGAGGAAACCCACACAGACCCGGGGGGAATGTGCAAACTCCACACAGGCAGCTGCCCAAAGGTGGAATTGAACTGGGTCCCTGTCGCTGTGAGGCAGTGGTGCCAACAACTGAGCCACCGTGCTGCCCATCATTATTTGATGATGCCAATCCTGGAAAGGAAAAGCATGAACTTTGCCAGCTGTCTAGCTGGCTTTATTCATTATCTTTTTTTATTCCCCAATATTTCAGTAAATAAACATCAATTACACCAGTACCAGTTATTTCTGTGGACATGGATTAAGATCTGTTAGCTCTAATTCCAGAGCAGTAAGGAAGCCATCTCAAACAGTTATCATACAATTAATTGACTTCATTAAGTGCAAAGGCAGTAGTTCCAGACCACACCACATAATATTGACAACGATAACTGACAAATAAATTGACACCAATCTCTAACTCTGGCTTAACCAGCAGGAATATGAGTGAATGGATGGTATTTTACACCATCTTCAGTGTAGTAAATTGTGTCAGAACTACTAAATGTTATGCTATCGGCTCTCATTTTTGTTGGAACATCCTTAATTGCAGCAAAAAGTTGTGACAAATGAGTATCCCTGCAGGAAAGGGGATTTAAGTTTAAAATTGACACAGTCCAAATGAAATCAGGATCGATGACAACTCTGCTCCATTAGGTTATTGCTGCTGAAAAGCAAAACTGCAATTAAAATTGATGAATAATCAGCTGACCAAGGACACTAGTGTGCAGTCTCAACATACCTTTCTCTGCTTGGGTTTACATTTGATTGAAGCCATTCTGCATCATTCTTCACTGAAATGGAAATTCTCAGCTCATGTGTCAATTTGCTCCATGTCCCCCTCCTCAGAAAGGCAAAAGCGAGTTGTCTTTCCTCAAAATTTAGTCAACAGAAGCTTTTTAAATGGTTACAATAGTCAGGAAAGTTGCAAACAAAACGAGATGTTATAAAATTCCACTAAATTGAAACAAGATGAATTCTGGATCTATCACACTTTCTAACAACCGTAACATCATCCTCTGAAAAGATGCCAAAGTTGAGGAAATCCTGATTGCCTTTTGAAGCAAAATTGCGTGAGTACTGCAATAAATATTGTTAACAGGGCTGACAAAGTTACTGTTAGCCAAAAACTTGAATTGGCATCTAGTTTGGAAAAGACTTTTGGTCTTTCCAGCAGGATTAAAGTCTGATTTAACGTCTGGTCGTCTGGTCTACTGATGGTGGCACTCTTTCTGACAATATGCACTTGCATTGCACTGAGCCAAATCCAAGTAACATTGTGATGTGTCCTTTAGATTTGGGACAATGAAAATGTCAGCATGCCAGTTTTGTGGGTGCTTCCAGCTCAGAAACTACAACTAGCTATGCCATTCTGGCAAGTTCCTCTTTAACCCTTGATAGCATTGGAATAGTTCTACACTTGGAAACAAGGAATAGGATTAATTTTGTGCTTGTGTTTCACATTGATTGGTGTTTCCAGAAGGTATTCCTATACTGTGGAACAGTTTGGAATATTTTTCTCTGTCATCTACTTCTCCCATTCCCATTGCCTCTAATCTAAAGTTTCTGTCACTGGACAGTTATACTTTCATGTTCAATTTTCTTGAGTGTGATAATGTTTTGGGGGGATATTGTGTAGAAATGTTTATTTTACTAACTAGTTTGTCATGTCTCTATTAGAACATTTGCCAAGATGCAAACCCAGCTTTCAGTTTATTGGTGAGTGTGTTTATTGCAAATTTCTTCAGGAGGAATTTGGCTGCTAAGATTTTTTCCTCTGCCTTCAGGCCGTCTATTTTCCCATTTGGCTGGTTTCTAACTACTGCCTGTTGATTTTAACAGCTTCACTCTATATTACCTTTTCAAGTGTTAACTCAGAATCAAGCTGAAGCCTTTCCAACAGCCTTTCATCTTGTAGTCCAACCATCACAAATCATTGTATAGTGCATCATGTTTTCAGTACTTTGCCCTATACTTTGTATGTTCTAACAATACCATCTACAAGTTGTTTCATCTGATTCAATTTTGGCCTATTGAAAATGATATCCGTACTATTGTAATGTCTCTCATGATTAAGTTGTTCCCCACCTCTCTGCTTACTTAAATGAATAGAGAATGTTTTGTCTCTCTTTCCCTTTTACGTGGATTTGGGAGACAGATTTGTATTTCTTCATCCTCTTTATATAAACCAGAAGCTTTGAATAAAGGGGTGATTCCATGGGCCCACCCTCCTAGTGGGTAGTATTGTTCAAAGGGAGTGTACATCAGGGAGTCACCCATCTAATATATCAACCCACCCAATTTTCACCTCATTAAACTCAATGGATTGAAATGGATGAGTGATTACTGCCAGGCTCAGAAGGTGAAGATTACACCTCATCTCTCCAAGCCCCACACCTCCATGGGTAAACAGCCTATGATCTTGTATCCATTAAAATTAATGGCTGGAAACTCCTGGACAGCACCCATATTATGCTCCCTGTGTGTGTTACTCTCTACTCAAAATACTGGATCATGGAATCACCTCTTCATCTGTCCTTCCCGTTATTTTTAAATGAAGCCTCTATCAGGCATACATCTTGCTTTTCCATAGATAACACAGTGTGGAGCTGGAGGAATACAGCAGGCCAATCAGCATCAGAGCAGCCGGAAAGTTGGGCCCCTTCTTCTGTTTTTTGAGAAAAGTACAGTTGCTGTTATCAAATGTTATTATGCGTTTTTTAATTAAACGCATAGAGCAAGAAATGAGTTCCTTTCAGTAACAGAGATAACAAGGTGTAGAGCTGGATGAACACAGCAGGCCAAGCAGCATCAGAGGAGCAGGAAAGCTGACATTTCGGGCCTAGACCTTTCTTCAGAAATGGGGGAGGGGAAGGGGGTTCTGAAATAAATAGGGAGAGAGGGGGAGGCGGACAGAAGATGGATAGAGGAGAAGATAGGTGGAGAGGAGACAGACCGGTCAAAGAGGCAGGGATGCAGCCAGTAAAGGTGAGTGTAGGTGGGGAGGTAGGGAGGGGATAGGTCAGTCCAGGAAGGACGGACAGGTCAAGGGGGCAGGATGAGGTTAGTAGGTAGGAGATGGGGGTGGGGCTTGAATTGGGAGGAGGTGATAGGTGGGAGGAAGGACAGGTTAGGGAGGCAGGGACGAGCTGGGCTGGTTTTGGGATGTGGTAGGGGGAGGGGAGATTTTGAAGCTTGTGAAGTTCACATTGATACCATTGGGCTGCAGGGTTCCCAAGCGGAATATGAGTTGCTGTTCCTGCAACCTTCAGGTAGTATCGTTGTGGCATTGCAGGAGGCCCAGGATAGATATTTCGTCTGCGGAATGGGAGGGGGAGTTGAAGTGGTTCGCGACTGGGAGGTGCAGTGGTTTAGTGCGAACCTCTCTTCGGCCTCCTTTCAGTAACACTTGGCATTCCACTGTACCTGCTTATTTGTTCTTAACTCCCTGCTGTCTACAAGAGCTACTCCTTTAGCTCCATGTGGCCCCTAAGCTAATATAGAACATTAGCACCTTCCATAAACTGCATAACCCTACATTTATAAGCGAGAGCTGTGATGAAGTATAACAAGGAGGCTATTTAAGATACTGCTAAAAGGTCATGCTGTCCCTCTATATACTACTATTGACTGTGAGTGGACTTTCCTGGAGGATCCAGATGGTATTTGATATAATTGTTGCAGAAATATTTTTCCAAAAATAACATTAAACAAGCGCACACAGCGTGGTAGTAGACAGGCTATTTGTACTTTCAAGCTTGTTACCTAGTCGTCATTTTGATTACAAAATCTAGCCTTAATGAAAAACACTTTGAGAAAAAATGTTTCTTCAATTGATTAAGATGAACGAACGTAACAAAAGATAAAGCATCAAGTATCTCAGTGAATGGCTGCTTGATTAGCTCATGCAGGCAATACCTTACCTACAGGGCGATTTCTAACTGCAGCCCCTCAAGCAGACACTTCAAGCATGTATCACACAAATCTGTCAGTAACTGTTAAAGGCAGAAAATTGTCATCTCAAATGTTACAGTACAGCAAAATCGCCTCACTGCACATGCTGCCAAAAAATGACAGCTTAATTTATGCCATGCTCAAACCACATCATAGAACCATTCAGTATGGCAGCTAAATACACTCCCAGCGTACATTGCCAGTCTTTCCAAGTGCACTGCCACATGACAGCGAGACTAACTACATTGTTGTGCAACAGGTATAAAAATCTCAAACAGCAATGGAAGGGGTTTGTGCTTCCTAGCCCAAGCAAGTTATGTTCCACAGCCATCCAAATTGTCTCCACTTGTTCAGAATTGTGAACGATCTTTGAATGTTAATAGATGTAAATCATCTAGGCAAATTACAATTGATATTGAAGTCTTATAAGTGAAAAATGCTTTGAAATGCAGTCAAATGAATTAGTATTTAATGAAAAAATGCCCCAGTTTTAATTCAGGCTGTGAGTGCAGCATGGAATTAGTGGGTGGAATCGAGTGAGTCGAGGATGTTTATCCACATCAGTACATAACCCAGTCTTCTCTGCACCTCAAAATGCTAGCTGTTTAAGCTCTAGGTCTCTTGGAAATGAAGATTCTTCCTGAGGCTGATGGTTAGGTAAGAGAAATTTCAGGTGGGCAGTATTTCTGAGGATACAAGCAGCCTGCTTTGAACACTTGTGTCGGTGTGCTGTGGGGATCCAGAGATGGTTGTTGACCCGGCGGGAGGTGGAGGTAAAGTCAAGATACAGGGACTCATGGTTCCAAGGTTTCATTGTGGGGTGTGGAGAAACACACCTGCTCCTCCTGGACCCAAATCATAATTTTTACAAAGAATATCTACTGGTCATAGAATCATAGAATTCCTATAGTGCAGATAGAGGCCATTCCTGATCCTATGTTTCTTTGACGAGCCCATCATTAAGCCAGACACACACAGCTACTTGTTAAGGTCGTGTAGGGATCTTACTTGCACCGTAAGTCTTTGTGTGAGGTCCTCCCCTGTCTGCAGTAAATGACTCACACACATTCTGAAACACAAGAAATAAATTGACAATAGCTGGGAGTGTGGTGCGATTCATGAGTTAAGTACCTGGCCCTATTTCCACCTTTTCATTTTGAGCATACAGTGAGGATGAGGATATTAAAGTGGTCTCAAAGAATCTCAAAATAATTGCGCACTTGCACTTTTAGTCCCATTGCAAATGCTTCAGTCTTTTTAGCCCCATTGCAAATGCTTCCATCTTAATAGAAACAACAAAGACACATTGCATGGTGTATGGATCAAGTGTGATCAATAATATTCTGAAAGCAATGAATTGGTGGAGGAGAATGGGTCAGTAGATAATATGTGCTGATTTTGATGATGAAAGCATGTGGTAGGGAATATATTTTTAATAATGAAAAGTTGTGTTAAATTAGTTTCTTTTTAATACTGGTACAGTCATATTGCATCTTTAGTGGGAGGCATATTTCACCCACAGTTCAACATTGTCATGGAGAGATAATTTGATTGAGAGACACTTGTGAACTTCTTCCTCCTAAACCGATAGCCTAATTTCACTTGATTAATTCCAGGCATAAATTAGGAAGAACAGTTTATGGCTTTTTCAAATAAAATTCAAAAATCTATCCACCAGATGATTCTCAGAGGTATCTGTGGAATATCGTGCCATTTGGAAGCAAACAGTATAATAAAAATATTTATTTGATGTACCATTTGGACCATTCAAAGAAGAAGAATATACAACTTTATAATGGAAGTTCATGCTAATTTAAGTAAACAGAAGTAGTAGGAACTGCAGATGCTGGAGAATCCGAGACAACAAGGTGCAGGGCTGGATGAACACAGCAGGCCAAGCAGCATCATAGGAGCAGATCTAGGCCCGAAACGTCAGCCTTTCTGGTCCTATGATGCTGCTTGGCCTGCTGTGTTCATCCAGCTCTGCACCTTGTTGTCTCTAAGTAAACAGGTTTGTTGCCATCCTTCATCATATGATATAGCTTTCATTAATTACCAGGTATATTATGTGGACTTTCAAAGCCTCATTGGATAAATTATTAGGAGTCCACACACTTAATACTTCCTTACTATTCATGTTTCATCAACCTGCTGCTGCTATGTTCACAGCTAGCTTCGAGGATGCTGAGAGCAGCCAAAGCCTTCTCAGCCTCCTGCAGATCTCTAAACTGGGACACAAAAAAATTCATAAAACCCAGAGGTGACATTTAAGAAAACATCTGACTCATTTATTATCAGTTGCAAGATGATTTCTTTTTGGCACTTTTTTTGGGGTACTCCTGGCAGGGCTGCACTGTGTTCCTCCTCTACAGCAGTTGTGTTTCTGAGTTGTGTTACTGTAAGTGCCTGGTTGATTAATGAAATGACTCCATTCGCAGGATTTGGAACAGGGTTTACTAGCTTGCTGAAGTAATGCCATTTTTCCATACTTCTGCCGCCAAAGATCTTGTCAAATTTTTAAACAAATAAGTTAGGAATATACAGAAATAGTGAATGTAAGCAAATAGCGTGCTGTTCTGATACTTTTACACTACTGGTGTGACAACAGATTTATTTTCAAAACAAATCCAGTTTCATAATATGTCCATACAGTACGTATTCATTCATGGAAGAGTCATCTGGAGTATCAGATATTCTGCTACAACCTGTCTAAGGAAAGAAGGGGCTGAGGGAAGGTGAAATCCAAAAGATTTCCTGACGAGTAAACTGGAATTATTTCAGGGCAGAGATCACCTTGTACTAGACAAAGATATCAAGCACATTAGATCAGGGTTAAAACGGAAAGTGCTGTAGAACACAGCAAGTCTGGCGGCATTTGTAAAGACAGAAACAGAGTTAACGTTTCGAGTCTAGTGACCCTTCTGTTTTTGTTTCAGATTTCCACTACCTACAGTTATTTGTTTTATTTTAGATCGAGACTTTATGATTTGCTGGACTGATTTTGATCCCTTTGGGTGTGAGAATAATTATTCCTCATGTTTTTCCCTAACTGGTCTGGAATTTTACTTGAATGTCTTGTGTCTCCTTTGTGTATTTGCAAATACTGGACTGTCAATGGAAGATGGCAAGAAAGCTAAAACAACCAGATACACATCTGCACATAGAAGCAGCATGCATAAGAATGAATTTGCTAAATCCATGCTGCCAGTGGAATTCACACCTGAAGAGAGAGAATGCCCATGTTCTCAATGCAGGCTGCCATTCAAGATGGCCGTTGAAAGCCATCTGCACATGTGCAGTTTTATGTGCGAATGACACTCCCCCACCTCCTGACGCCTGACTCCAGCGATAAGAGCCTAGGTTGTGTCAGTATGCCTCTGGGTGATGCCACTTCATTCCTGTGTGGTGGCTGTGAGTTAATGTGCTCAACACACATCATAAACAAAACAAATCCAGCACCAAGATAAAAAAATGAGCCAAAACAAAACAATTACCCCAGACATTGCAAATATTACTCACATTTTGTAAAGACATGTTTTTCAAACAAAAAAACCCCACTGAGTTAACATTGAAATGCAAATTGGAAACATTGTAATTTTTCCAGCGTTATTCTGAGGGTATCACAGACAAGAATTCCTACATTGCCAGGGTTGCTCCGCAATTGTTTCCAATCTGTGAGGATAGGGACATGTCCTTGCACACTAGTTTCTTCACCTAACAGTGGTGTTGCCCATAAATGTGGCCCTTAGAGAATCAGTGCTACAGTGCCAAAACTTATTTTTGATCCGTGCTCCCTATAAGCATGGTACACAAAAAGATTGTGAGAATGGGAAACTTAATTGACTACTGAGACTTTGAAAGTTCCTCTTCTTCCTCAATAATGACACAACCAAATCAATTTCAAATCAATTCCATGTATTGAAATGCTGCTGTGGAATATTAGCCAATAATGCGTTCATTAGAAGAGAAGACAAATGCATGTTACATGAACACATTTTTTGTATTATTAACTTTCAGACCCTGAAATACAGCCATTTGATTTCTAACTCCACACACACTCGGTAACCTGCACAGTCCAAAATATATTTGAAAGACATTTTTCTCACTCAAGTCAAAATGCAGTTAACAAACCTTAACTTTTAGGTTGCTGGAAGTCTGCATTTGAACAACAGAAGGGTGATGTAGGCATTGTCTTAAAAATATTACAAAATTTTAACAAAAACAATTTTTGATTATTATTTCATGCATTTCTCCAACTGGGTGTTAATGTAATCTCCAGAACTCTAAACATTGTTCAGACATTACAAAACCACATAAGGTGTCCTCAATGCAGAATATTAAAGTAGGAAAAAAAAGTTTATAACACATTATTGTGACATTCTAATTGTGACATTATAACACATTCTAGTTTCCAAAGAAATATTTTACATTTTCAGCAATATTTTTCATATTAGAAATCACCTATGTAAAACTAGTTTTTGGGGTCCATCAAAAGTGAGATGACTAAAGATGCAGTCAACAGCAAGAATTTCTGAAGCACAATGAAATGCAATAAAAAGGAGCTCAGATTTCTAGTTGCTAGGAGACACACATTACAAACTATGGCTGTTGAATTGTGACTCAAATTGGTCTGCAATTTAACTCTTTGTGATCTATTTAATTCACCAAAACTAACTGGAAACCATTTGATTGTCAGCCTGTAATTTGAGCACAAACCAACACCAACTATTCTGCTAGAGCTCAATAAGAACCACAGAAACACTGCAATCTGTTTAAAATTGCCCGATGAGCGATTAGGTTTATAAATAAGTAGGACAAAACAATACATATCATTTCAGCATTATTACAGCATGGTTCACAATAATTTGTTGTTTTAAAATTATTTTATGTAATTACAAAATTACACTGGTCATAGTACTCAAACAGGGAGATAGAAGTATGTATTAATATTGTTATCGATTTGCGAGCCTTGATCCATATTTTTCTCCAAGAACTGGTGAAGCAGAATTTGAGTTGCTACCTTGTATTATTTGATGCAATACTTTGTGTGGTCAAAATGAAATATACTGTAATCCTATTTGTCGCAAGATTTCAACATCTGACACATTTTTCACCATTGCCAGTTTATAAACAGGTAATAAATAATATTAAATAAAACTGTCTCCCTTACAATGTTTTTTGATTTATAGATGACCTGCACATTGAACAAAACATCAAAAAGTAGCTGTGACGTGATTGTTTTGTCACATACAAACCTTGCAGAGAAGTCTAGCCATTTTCTGCTTCTCTCAGTGCTCGGTGCACATACAGCTGGTTAGACATGTTTATTTTCTTGAAATTTACAAATTACAGTTACAATGTATGCATTCAGGATGAACTATCTCTTCAAATGAATGACATCAGTGTAATCTCTCTGAATTCAGCAAACTATAAGTCATGTCAGCCTTTTCCTTCCATCTTTACAAGACTGCAGGTCCCTAATCAATCTCACAGTCATGTTTTTAATCCAAAATGTTTAACCTTGCCCATTTACAATGTCATGTCTTGCAAACATGCATTACAAACCAGACTCATTTTCCTTCCCAGAAATTGTCCCTAATAATTCTCTATATGTAAGGACTCATAAAAAAAACATGAATGTCAGCGCTGCTGCTAGATCCCTTAAATGACACAATTTCTGAAACCAATATTCAAATATTGAGAACAATAAATACCAATGGAATATAGTATGTGTCAGATAATCAATTGGAAATCAGAGGGGAGAACAAAAGCTAGAATAAGAGATGAGCAGAACAAAAACAATCAGGTTTTTGTTTAGAAGTCGGCAAGTATATTGGAGAAAAAAATGAAATTAAGACCATAAGGAAGGGATAAAGATAAAAGATCCCTAGTGCAAATTGATTGCAAACTCAGAATGTTTATGTCAAAAATAGAAATGACTAAAAAGGTATTATACCCTCATATTATTATGTGCCAGGAAGGAAGAACGCTAATGAGAAGAAGAGAGTGATTGTGACAAGTAATTATGTCACCTATGTGAACAGCTTAATTTTCTAAATTAGCCACTTTGATAATTATGACATCTCATTTGTCTTCCATTCCATGAACCCTGAAGTTTACCTTTTGATTTTCTTTTTTCAATCAGATAACAGGCTCAGATATGCCAAGGGCCTATTAAGTTCACTGGGTAACTCAGATTTCAAGCTGATTGGAGTAGTTGATCTGTCTGAGCGAGGATTCAAATGGTAATCGTAAAGCACATCTTATAACAGAATACTCCAAAACAGATTTGGTTTCATCTGTTTGTACAGTGTATGAAAATGTGTGCTAAGTAGATTAGAAGTCTTAACAGGAAGACTATTACAATACTTGACACCAGGAGTAAACATGGTTGCTAGACTTCAGTGCTTTAAGTTGGAATGACAGAATGTTTACAGCACAGAAGGAGGTCACTTGACCTGTCAAGTCTGTGCTGGCCTTCTGTAAGATCAATTCAGTTTGTCCTACCCTTTTCCTATAACCGTGCAATGTCTTAAATCTTTCGGTTCCTTTTGAAATTCACAGCTTCACCACCCTCACAAACTATGCGTTATAGATCCTAACTATTTGTTAAAAGCAGTCATCTTGCATTGCCTTTGATTCTTTTCCCAATCATAAAAAATCTGTGTCCTCTAGTTCTTGATCACTCTACTGTTAGAAACAGTTATTCCTTATCTGCTGTGACTAGACTCTTCAGGATATTGAACACTTTTGTTAAACTTCAATTCACATTTATCAAATTGTGAACTTTATCTTCTCTAAGGAGAACAACTCCAGCTTCTCCAGTCTGTTCCGATGATGGAAGTCTTTGGAATCATTCTTGTAAAATTCTTCTGCACCCTTTTTGTCTGCCTGTACAGGCAAGACTAAAGTTAGCATAGCCTTATCAGACCACAGGGATGCACTCTCATTGGAGAGAAACGACTGGTGCTGCTGTAACTTGAGGATCATCACACCTCAGCTAGGGGGAGAAGTTGAGAACTAGAGTCCATCGTGGTAACATCAGCTGGTCAGAATTAAACCCACACTGTTGGCTTCACCGTGCTCAGCCAACTGAGCTAATCAACCCCTGTCCAAGTCTTTGTCATAAACATCAAAACAGAAATCTAATACTGACCACTGGAGGATATGACCTTCTTCCATTCTAAAACATGGGCATTTACTGACACTCTCCATTCCTGACACCTAGTCAACTTCATGTTCATTGCCACCAATTTTTTTAGTTGATCCACATTTTTACAAGTAATGGCAATTTTAACCACTAAGATTGACCAGCTGGCCTGTATTTGTTGGGTTTATCCTTTCACCTTTGTTCTTTCTTACACTATTTCTTAAACAAGGGTGGAAATCTCATGTTTTTTTTAATACAATCTTCTAGTAATCTGGCATCCTAACTAAGAAGGATTGGAATATTTTATTTCCACCCTTACTACTCAGTAGCCTTGGGCCTGCTGCAAGTGGCTTATCAGCTTTAAGTATAGTTAGTGGTGTAAATATATATTTCATGGCTTGTGTTAATATTTTAGCAGTGATTTTCGATTCTGAAAAGATTAGTGTTGCAAAGATAAGAGAATTAAAATACTGGGCTGTAAAGATTTAGAGATTTAGAATACTTAAAAAGGAAGTTCAAAATATAATTGGTGTTTGATAATACAGCCAGAATAAAAAGGAGAGGCTTAAAACAGATGGGGTTATTTAACTAAAGGGCTGGAGCTATAATATTTGCTACCCTTGAAGTTAGGACAATCAGAACAAGGGACTGAGGCATCCACAGTCAAGAGATGGCAAGTGAAAATTCAACCTCTGAGAATAACCAGAACTGAGAACAGTTCCCCAGGGGATTGTGGCATCCTAAGGTGTGTGCCGCGCCGAAGTAAATAACTTTAACATTGATGTGTCATCTTCTAGGAGGAAGTAAAAAGTAAACTTGTTTGTATAACATATGTATTTTCTGCACTATTATTAAACTATTCATGGTTATTCTGGTGAATTCCTTTATATTTGTTCTTTTATTTAAAAAAAACCTTATGGCATTGTTCTATTGATGGAGGAAGACGTTTGGTTTTTGTTTTAAATGTTAGTTAGATCATTACAGCAGCCTCTCCAATACCTTCTCTTTAACATTTTATCTTGCGTCCAGTGTCCCAATTACCTCCTCCTTCACAGCAACCTTGGCAGAATCTTTATGAATATACCTGAAAAGCGCTTCCATCTATCATAGCCTTTATCAAATATTCAATGCATAGATTCCTTTTTAAGTCCACAATCTCCTCCTCTTGCTTATCTTTTACCTTTTATTTGCCCATAAAAGTCATTTGTACCCTCTTTAACTTCATTGCAAGTCTCTTCACATATTTGCACTTTGCCTTTCATTTCCTTTCCACCATCTACTCCAAATCTTTTGTCTTCAGCTTGATTCTCACTTGTATTACAAACCTGACATCTTCCTGGACACCTTTCTCCGCTTCATCTTACTCTCTATTTCTTTTGCCATCAGGTTACTAAATATGTCCTTGGATTTCACACACTCAGACTAAAGGGTTTAATTCTCATATTGAAGCAAACTGCCTTAATAACTAAAACAAACATGAATTATCACGTACATTCAATCAATGCTAGCAAATTCTGTGTTTATACAGTTGGCATTTTTAGACGCACTAATGGTTTGGTGGAAAGCTTTGCAAAAGATTTTTGACACTATAAGAAAATGTACTATATTGAAGGAAATGGCTAAAATA
This sequence comes from Rhincodon typus, assembly GCF_021869965.1. Lineage (NCBI taxonomy): Eukaryota > Metazoa > Chordata > Chondrichthyes > Orectolobiformes > Rhincodontidae > Rhincodon > Rhincodon typus. The sequence continues at coordinate 80,927,272 of NC_063333.1, forward strand.
CCTTGGAAACCTGAAATAAATATGAAGTAAGTTTGTCAATCTGTTTTTCATGATGCTCTGTTTAGTATTCTACTGAAGGTTGAATTCATTAGATAAATTCAATATTAATGTTTCTGCCTGTTCATATCCAAAAGTTCATTAGGATACAGCCACTAGTAATGAGTTAATGTAGCTGGTTTACCATCAAGGGTTAAGATTTGATTTTTCAACTTGTGCAATGCCTCTCAATTGTGTGCGACTCATTTGAATAACAGCAGAGACACTTTAAGACTGCATTACCTCTTCACTGGTCCAGAGTTAGACCCTCGGCCTGCTTGTTTTCTGCATGACACATTTTGTATACCTTTATAAAGTGGCCTTCGAGATATCTCTTCAATGCTAAAGAAACCAAAGTAATCATGCCATTTCTTACCCTTCAATGTGAAACCAAATCCTGTGCTTTTTTCTATTGCTTTTGAGGTCCTACAGCACAAACAATTTTATAGTACAGACAAATGTCACAGCTATCACTCTTACCACCTTTGCTTTACAATTTTTTGCAAGCCTAATTAAATGTTAGTGAAAAATATTGTGCAAATTATTATATATAGAAACATAGAAGATAGGAGCAGGAGGAGGCCATTCAGCCCTTCGAGCCTGCTCTGCCATTCCTCACGATCATGGCTGATCGTCCAACTCAATAGCCTAATCCTGCTTTCTCCCCATAACCTTTGATCCCATTCACTCCAAGTACTATGTCTAGTTACCTTTCGAATACAATCAATGTTTTGTTGCACAAATGATGTAGGCAGCACATACAGAGGGAAATCCTCTTTCCCGTGAGAGCCACCCAGTCTGGGTTTAAGGTCTAATGATCTTGGCAGCGAACAAAACACCTCTTTTTAACTGTGAAAATGATGCCTGGGTACAGGGGTAACCTGCGGGGCAGAAGGTAGACTGATGCTAGTACTTCTCTTGTCTTGCCATAATAGAGATGACTATGTTTAGTTCATACTGTAATTGCTCCTATTTTGAGTGCTTTTTGCATGTTTACAACACACTGGTACTTGGGAGATCAGCACTTGGAGTAATAACTTTTCTGCCAGTTGTGCAGAAAAGACAAAATTCAACTGTAAATCCGCTCAACATTGTCCTAAGATGTCTGATGAAGATGCAAGGTTCTGCATAAACAGCGTGTTAAGGTTTGGAAAAACAAATCAAGTTGTTTATGGTTTGTCATTTTTCCTTAGGTAATAAAACTGGTACATCTTATCAAACCCATTACATTCGCATCATCCAAACAACAACTCCATTTCTAGTGCGCAACCTTAGCACACCAATTCTGTTGGCATAGATTTCAAACCACAAACTACAGGCCTGTCAAATATATGAATGTCAGGTAAGAGTGTGTGATATCATGTCCCTTTTTATTTCCTTAAAAAAAAAGATTAAAATTGCTGCTGCAAAATAAATCTGTGCAAAATTGATTTTGCTGCAAATGTCTTTTTCTAAATTCATAAATGTCGAAAATAATGACGTTTATGGAAAAATCAAATTTCAGTGATTCTAAAACCAAAATATGGCTTCACACATCCTTCCCATAGGCAATTTACCACAGGTAAAACCATAAGAATAAGAGTGGGATATTTAGTCTTTCAAGCCTGTTCCATCACCAGTTGTATTACATTTGGCCTATAGCCGAACATTATAATCCCACCTTTGTTTCAAATCCCATAATGCCTTTACCTGACAAATATCTATTAATGACATTCTTGAACCCCACATCCTCATTCTTTCATATCTAAATAGTTTACTCAAGGAACTAAAAGCCAGATTTATGTAATCTGCCCTCATAGTTTAGTGCTTCAGTCCTGGTACCATTCGAATGAATCTACTGTGTACCAGTTCCAACATGGATATATTTTTCCTGAAATTTGGTATCCATAAATAAATACAATATTCGAAGTGAAGTCTAACCAGTTCTCTTGTGGAATAGAAGAATCATTTCTCATTTTACTATTGGCTCGCGGATGTCTTTTAGGGAAGGAAATCTGTCATCCTTACCTGATCAGGCTACATGTGACTCCAGACTCTCAGAGCAACATAGTTGATTCTTAACTGTTCTCCAGGCAATTGGGGATGGGCAATAAATGCTGGCCCAGCCAGAGACACTCACACCTTGTTGGTAAATTTAAAAAAAGTGACTCCCTCAGTCTTTTGTAGTAAGATTATGTCTGCCCTCATCAGAGTGAACATAATCAAGTTTTATTAAACATAACTATTTACAGGGCATGGTAAGAAAGGACATGTTCTAGATGGCCATTGCCTGGTATTTGTTTTTTATGATTGTAACTTCCATTTGAACTCCCAAACCTAAATATCACTCAGGTCTTACTATGCAAGAGTGTGGTCAGTTTAGTGTCTGAGGAGTCACAAACTGGTGCTGAATTATATGCAATGTTCAGTGAACGTTCTGACATCTAACCAAATTGTGGAGGGAAGGTTGTTAATGAAGCAGCTGAAGATAGTTTCACCAGGGATTCTCTATGAGAAACTCTGCAACAATGGTCCCGGGACATTGTGAAATACAACAATCTTCCTTTGTGCTAGGTATGACTTCAACCAGTGGAAAGTTTTCCTCTTGATTCTCATTGCCTTCACTTTGGGCTAGAATGCCTTGATGCCACACTTTCTACCTTAATGTCAAAAGCAGTCACTTTGACCTCACCACTTGAGTTCAGGTCTTTTGCAACAAGGCTGTAATGAGGTCAGGAGCTGAGTGGCCCGATGAAACCCAAACTGAGTGTCAGTGAGCAGGCTATTGCTGCATAAGTGTTGCTTGTTGTATTGTCGATGACAACTTCTGATGCCACAAATAGACAAATGTGGGCTATGCTGATGATTCAAAGTAGACTGAGAAAGCAATAATTGTCTGGGTTGAATCTGACTTTTCTTTCTGGCCAGAATATACCTGGGTAATTTTTTGCATTGTCAGGTACATGTCAGGATTGCAAATATACTAGAACTGTTTGGCCAGGGAAATGGCAAGTTCTAAAGTACAAGTCTTAAGCACTGCTTAGAGAATGTTGTGAGAACTGGAGTTCTGATGGCATGCAAAGGCATGGAAATAAGCTAGTTGCCAACGACAAGATTCTGAAGTCACCGTTTAAGGGTGGAGAGAAAAATTGGGTGATCTTTTCTCAATGTAGATAATCGGATTTTTTCATTCTCACACTGTTTCATTACCATGCTCACCACGATTCGCTTCACACCAGGGAGGGGAATGTTCCACCCTCTGGTTTCAGTAAATGTTGACCGACACATGGTTTTTCACTCCTTCCAATCGTGTCACCTTAGACCCAAAGAAGTACATTTACAATGGAAATGAAAATGCAGTGAGATATATGCAAATGTTTGAATCAATATCATCATAACTTTTGCTGTTACACCGAAGAAAAAATGATTTCAAACTGAATTTTGATGCCTGCTTTAACCAGAAGGTACAGCACATTCGAACATGATTGGACTATGATTCAGAGATTATGAAGCATATTTATTTTGATGAATAATAGCTCAAAATTCTAGGACACATTAAAATCAGACACACTAACTGCAAACCCAAATGTCAGCTTGCTTCAATGGTAACACTCTCACCTCTGAGTCACAAGTTGGAGAATCAAATTCTGTAAATATACTACCTGTTTTTCCTAAGTGCTGAAGAAGTGTGACATTTTTTGAGGGGAAATCTTTCAAATACAGTGTTGAGGAAGACCTTTATGCTTGTTTTGCTGGCTCGGATGTGTGGAAGTAAAGGATTATCTATGTCAATGTCTAAGAATAATTAAGGAGCATGTGTGTAAGGAACTATGTCAAACTGACACCAGATTCAAATCTAAGGTTCCAGAGATGTCCTCTCCCACCATCCATTGTATATAATTATTTTCAATAATTCCTATTACTGTTCATTGACTGGAGAATTACAACATGGTGGCAGTGGTGACCACAGCCACAGAACCAGAGGAAAGTAACAAAGAGGGTCTGAAGAGAAGTTCAGCAACATGCAGCTGGACAAGGATGGAAGACGAGGCCAAAATCCCACATGAAAGGTGGCAAAAGCTTGAAAACCCAGCCCATCAGTCCAAAGTCACATTTTAGCACCAACCACACTAAAGTTACCATGTCATGTCTCAAATTATTGATATACTTGATTAAAAATACTATTTATTTAAAGAAATTCAAGTTTGTATTTGAACTAGTCAATACTAACTACTTCTATTGTCTCCCTTGGGAATCTATTCCACGGATTGACCACTTATGAAATTATGATTATGTTTTGTTTTTCACCACAGTCTCTGCGTTAGGATATGGACATGACATCATACAGACTAAAAATCTAAAACATGCTTTAAAATGTTGCTGATGTGCTTTGTTAACACCATACTACCTCTTCACAAGAGAGAACAATTGCAATCTAAACATTTTCTTGTGATAGAGGCTATAGTTTAATCTTTTAACATGCTCATATGATTCAAAACATTGCTGTTTGTACACCTGATTCCCTAAAGAAAAGCAAGAACAAACTTGTGTGCATTTTTTGCTCACCTTTAGTTTTGCAAGTTGCAGTTAGGAAGTGTGCTACTTTGGAATGGTTTATTACGAAACAAATTTGGACAATTTGTTGGCAGCTAAATAAAATGATATTTAAAAAGTTGAAATCATCCACTAAGATTGGTGAAGTTATCACTAAACCTGCGACATTATGCAACTTCTAGAGAATTCTCACTGAGCTGCCTTGCTTCTAAGTGCATTTTTTTAGTATAGATTCTTTCCCTCACATTAAGCAGTCATCAACATAACTGAACATCAAAGATATGACTCCATGTTACTGGTCTGGCACAAATTAACTCATATACAAATATAAAGATACTTTTTGGTCTTTTAACTAGCTGTACATTAAGAGAGCTGTGTTAGTTTCATTGCTGCTAAATTTGTCATAATTCAATAATACCATAATAATATATTAGCAATATAAATAAGAAATTATTTACCCTTAAAATTATGTTTACGTCCTATAAATGTATTGTAATATCTCATAATTAATATAGCGGTTCAAAGCTTTTAGTTTGATTTTTTCACAAGTTATTTTCACACATAAAAAAGTTATCCATTTATATGGACCTTTCAAGTCAGAAAGGTCAAAGTGTCCTGAAATACACTTTCAGTGAACACAGATAAATGAAATTTACAGGGGCTTAAAATGAGGATCTGTACATCATAAACATCACTGAAAGACTTAACTGAGCTAACTGCAAGATTTGGCATGTTTTAAGCAATGCCTTCGAGGGGTGAAAGCAGAATATTCCTGACGCCAGTCACTACTGTTTCTGTCTCTGTTTATTAGCGGCAAGAGGCACCAAAGCTGCAAATACCTTGTGCACTAGCCAAAGGCTATCTCTATGTTGTATGTAATTCATTTATAGGAGTATTATTTCTGTTCAAGCTTTAGTTGTGTTGTAGGCACACATAGTGAAACACACATATATATCTGCATTGACACTCACTGATGTGTTTTACATTTCCAAGGTTAACAGGAATAAAAAACAGAACATAATCTTTCCCCAAAATGGAAAGATCATGGATTATGAGCACATCTGTTGTTTTGAAACAACCTTTCTATGTGGTGATTACATCCTTCGTGTAACTCCCACTCTAGTAACTGCGGTTATGTGAGTAACTCATAGATGATTGTATTCATGAGTAAAGCCACAGCTCAGATCAAGACAACTACTTCCTACAGGTGACAAGTAATCTACTGCTACGTCTTCACCTGACTAGTCATTTTGGCCATGATCACAAGGGTTGGAGACTGATGAAATTATCTCAGTCAACATCAAACACGAAGTGGTTGTAAATCAGCTGAGGCCATGACAGAAGGCAACTGTCTCATTTTTTATGTTTGTTTCCTGGCTCTTTTCTCTCTCACTAGCTATCTTAACAATAAAAAAAAGTTATCAGACTCACCTATCTGCTTAATTTTTCACAGTGAAGATGAAATTGACAGGTGGTTTGATGCTTAAAGAAACATTTTAAATATTTTCCTACATTAGCAGCAGACTCTTAGCTCTAGAATTGAAAATGTAAATCCATCATCCTAGATCATACAATTGTCCTGTAAAAAATGTCATTCATGTTTCCAATTTCTAATTTTTTGTTAGTTTCATGAATTCAAACTTATCCTGTGTACTCATTGATTTTGTTAACAGGTCAAGAAGAAAGATAAATATTTCTGGCGCATTTAATTTTAGTGAAACTGTTGAGAAGAGCTATTTGAAAAAACATATCAGTTTATATGTAATTAATTCAACATAATTATTTATAGATCTGTGAAGCTCTGGGTGTTTTTGATCTTTCAATAGTGTTGTAGTATAACAGTTTCCATTATAATGTGGAAGCATTTTCAAAGCATTGTCCCATTTTAGTACATCCACCGAGAAAAATTTACAATCACATCGTAACATCCATTGATTTTGAGGTATATGGGATGACTAAAATACATTTTTTTATTTGAAAACAGCTGGAATACTGATTCCAACCACTCCCAGTCCTTCCATTTCAATCTTCTCCCACAACTTTGCCAGCTCAAGCAGAACGGTTCAACAGATGTCAGCATACAACTGCCAGAAGTGGCAGTGCTTTGTTGTGAATCTAGACAGGTAAAGAGTATCAATGGCTGGCCACCTGATTTGTAGCTAAAAGGAAATGAATAGCTGTTGAAAATTTGCCTTGCCTTCCATTTGCCTTGCAATAAGTTAAATGAGTGACCAGCGCTACTGCCCTAAACAGGCATTGAGGTTACTTAAATATGTAGATCAATATCCTACACCTGTTGCAGGAAGCTGATTAGATCTTTCAAGGAGAAATGGTTGCAATATGCCTGGCACATGCCATGTCCAATTCCTCAGGCACTGAGATACTTAACCAGCAATCCTTAAAGTTACCACAGGTAGTCACTCCAAAATGGGAAGAGTTGTGTTTTGGCTCCACTTGTCAACATTGTGACATGAGGAGAAGCACTTCCCAATGAATGGAATGGCAAATAGTCAAGAGTGGACAATGTGTTGGGAACAGGCAGGAGATGGGCTAGGAGGGGGGAAACGAGTCAGAAACAGGTGTGTTGGAAGTGGGAGATAGCTTGGGAATGGGCAGGAGTGAGATTGGATATGAGGATGAGGTTGAGAGTGGTTCTAACAAGAATCACGTGCATAATGGAGGAACTGCACATGTGCTGGCTGAAGGAGCAGGTGCTGAGTTCCTTTTCCCATTTTGTGTCAGGATTTACAACATAAATGAGTTTTGTTGGGCCAGGAATAGCAGGAGTGTTCCTAAGGCCCACAAAAAGTTTGGAGAACCTGCTTTCAGCTTGGTTATTGGCCCCATCAGTTTTGAAATCTGTTCCCAAAACCCAAAACATCCCACCTGTTTTTCGATAGTAAGAACTGGATAAACTCAATACATCTCGCAGCATCTCTCAGAGGGAGAAATAGAGTTAACTTTTTGAGTCCTTTTTGGATCTCCAGCATTTGCAGTATTTTTCTTTTATTAACGTACTTCCTGTTATTACATTGATTTTGCCCTATAGAAGGTGGTGAGCTGCAGAGTCGTACCTGGTCAGTAGTTGCAGCTCATTTAGAAAATATTAATGAAAGCTGAACTTGGAAGTGATTTAAGGCTTTCCCACCAACACAGTAGGTGAGGGCTGTATATTGTTGTCATCACACCCATTTACAGCTGAATGCAAAAGTGTCCCCCAGGGACCATTCATTCAACTATGAAGGGCATCACAGTGGAATGCAATCTCAATCTGGCTCCCCTTCAAACCCTCTACCACAGTGTCTGATTGGTGATTTAAACTGGAACCCTGGATGATTGTTAGCGGAGTGTGGAAGTTTGGCATTGGGTGAGGGGTAGGAGCTCAGTGTAAAAGAGGATGGTGCAACTGCTTTTTCCACCAATATTTGAACCAAGATTTTACAGACCCCTGGCAGCAGGGTGGCAGGTATGAGTGTGTTGTAAAATTGGGCATTGTGACATGGGCACCATTCCGACCCTTGCTGTATGTTTACCCATGCCAGGGTAGGTCTTGGGAGTCCTGCCCACCTTTGAGTTGATGGACGCCCTTCATTGAACAATTAGTGGTGACTTAAGAGCTTCCTCCTGCTGCTACTGCAATTTTCTCTGCAGTTAGGAAGGTTGGCACCAAGTTTGAAGCCTAGTAATTTCACAGCTGGTGCTGGTCATGTTCAAGGTGGATATTTCCTTTATGGCTCTGCTGTGCACATTAGTGGGCCTTCCTCCCAGGTCTTCCAATTCTCCCTCTTCCCCTGCCCTCTCAACCTGACCCAGCATAAAATTCTGGCTATGTTGTGGACGTTTTAAGTGAATGTTTTTGTCCAGTGTTTTCATGCAGAGGACCGGTAACTCCAGAGAAAAAGAGAAAACAAAACTTAGAAGAAACTATAACATAAACATGAATAATGCAAGAAATCTAGACTAAGTTGTATTTGATCAGTCATGTGTCAGACTGCAATGTGCAGGAGTTTGTGACTGTTCTGAGCAACCACATTGCAGCAGATGTTCCTGGTTCAGTTCTTTCCAAATCAGAATTATTGAGCTGCAGTGTGATCTGAGGACATTACATTCAGATCAAAGAGAGTGGAGCAACAGTCAGAAATCATGTTTTCAATGCTACAAAACCTGAAAGTTGCAACATAATTAATTCAAAAGAGATAAGCTAGAAACATGTAAGTAAAACATTAGAACAGAAGGACAGGTTACACTGTGTGCCATAATAGGCTTTATGCAAAAGTATGGGATATAAGGAACAGTTTAAATTAATTAGAGGTGTGAATTCAATTTGGAGTATATGACCTGGTAGGCTCTACTGAGACGTGGATGCAAAGTGATCAGGACTTAGAACTAACATATCAGGTTATGGGAAATAATGGTAGAGTGGACCTAGTGATTGACGATTAAATTGCGTTAATGATAAAAGAGGATATATGAGGGCTAATCAGGTAGTAGAGGTTAATGTGTAGAATTAAGAAGTAGAAAAGGATTTAATACTGTAGTGGGAGTGGTAGGACTACTGGTAGCAGCTGTGAAGTGTTCGATTGTATAAAGTCAAAGAATAAACAAACTTGTTGTAAAAGGTGATGTGTTACTTGGTGAATACTAACTGGATTAGGATAATCAAACCAGAATATTTCACAATGGTCGGGAATTTCCTGAGCAGGATACGGAGTCTGATGAAAGGCCAGTGGACCTAAAGTCTTGGCTCCTTCTCTCCATAGGTGCTACCTGGCCTGTCGACTATTTCCAGCACTTCTAGTTTATTTTATTTCTGTTTTTGTTGCTGATTTCTAGCATCTGCAATATTTTGTTTTGCAATATTATTATCAACTCATAGAATAAACACAGAAGAGGGCCATTCTGCAATTATGCCAGTCATGTCTCTGCTCACTTTCTGCAAGAATTTACCTCCACCATGCTCTCAGACAGTGTAGTCAGATCCTAACTCCACATTGTACAAAACATTTCTTTCCCATGTTACTTTTGGTTCTTTGTCAATCACCTTAAGTTAGTGACCTCTGATTCTTTACTCTGCTGTCAATATGAACTGATTCTTTCTATTTATTCTGTCCATTCTCTTTATGATCTTGAGCTTCTCTTTCAAATCTCCTCTCTAACTTCTCTTTTCCAATCAGCACAACATCAGTCTTGATATAAAAACCAAAAGAACTATAGATGCTGTAAATCAGAAACAAAAATATAAATTGCTGCAAAAGCTTAGCAGATCTGTCAGCAACTGTGGAGAGAAATCAGAGTTAACATTTCGGGTTGAGTAACCCTTCCTTAGAACTTCTGCACCAGTGTTGATTTGCCTGTGTTACAGAGACCCCTCATCTCTGGAACCCATTTTTAAAATTGTTCTTACTCCATATCTTAAACTTTCACATGCCTCTTAAAATGTGGTGCATAGGATAATTTTCTACAACAACATGTTGAGAAATTTCAAATAGCCATGCCACCTTAGTTTTAATAACAAGCCAGATTTAGTTAATGAGCTATTGGTTTGTGACAATTTCTCTAATGGTAATCAAAATATTATCGAAGTTTAGTGAAATGTTTACAAAGGAGAAACAGACAACAACTACTAATGTTAGTAAGACTTACTTCAATTGAATGAGACAGAGACTGCCATAGTAAACTGGACAAATCTGTTCATGGATAGAATGATAGAAGATCCATGGGAGGTGTTCAAAAAAAGAGTATAATGTGGTACAGAAACAGTTTATCCCCTATGGGACAAGAATATTACTTTCTTAACAAGAAACATGGATAACTAATGAAGTTGGAGACAAAGTAAAACTGAAAGAAAAACCGAAGTGAAATAAAAAAACATTGAACTGATCTTAGTGAATGCGCAAAATGACTGCAATAGTAAGAACTGCTAAAAAGGATATGTTTTTGCAGTCTCGTAAAAGCAGTCTGAGCCTTGAAGATCTGCTATGGGGTACTATTTACCATAGGCCTCCTAAAAATGCAGATCTGATGCCTGGATCAGTTAGGTGATGCCAAGTGGCGTAGCCCAGTCAGGGTGTTCTACCCATAGTAATGTGTTGTGCTCTCCTCAATCTGATTGCCAAAGCTGGAATGTGTTGGATGAGGAAGTAATAACTAAGAGACAGGAATCTTCTGAAGAGGACGATGAAGGTGAGGATCCTATGGTAGGCCAGGAGGAACACCATAAAGAGAAAGACAGAGCAATAATCCACAGAGCACAAGAGGCTAGAGAGAACCTTATGGCCACCTATCTTTGGGATGTCTGATCTGTGTGGAAGCATTTTATTTGTTGGTAATAGTTTTATTCTAGCAGTTTGCAGACAGACCTCAGCCTGTGTATCACACATTTCTAATAGTTTGACCTTCTGTTCTTGTTCATTACTATCTTAGATAAAATGTTCACTTCTCCTTTTGGATGTGGATCCGATGTGCTCACCTTTGTGAAAGCTGAAATGCCTAAGCAAGTTTCACCCTCAACTAGCATTAATGATAAAACAACAGTGAGACAGTGAGACAATGAGCATGTCCACTACATCACATTCCCAGATGTTTGCACTAAAATGGTTATTGCGTCAAAGACATCAGCCATATCAAGCAGTGCACTCCCTCATGACAACTACCAAGTTGCCACTCATCCTGAGAATACTCCTTCTGTGTATTTCTACAGTGGTCATTGCACCCCGCTATACCTGTGTAATCTCTACAACAATGGCTTCAAGTAGAAAGGGCTGAGATTTTTACATCTGTTCTCTTCAGTTTGTTGTAAAATGAGGAACCTGAACATACGTTGTCCATTGGTTATCAAATAGCCTTCCTTTGAGAAGCTGAGATAATGGACAAAGGTTTCCCTCTTGGAATACCCATATCTGGATGCATCACACGTTCCACTATCTCTCCCATGAGGTGTCAGCCCAGCTGAGTTTCTCCGGCACTTGCTGTTTTATATTAGTATTGCGTTAGATTTCCATACATCTGATACAGCTGAGATCCAAATTGTAGTTTCTATACAAATTTATCAACTTCATTTCAAATCTTGGATACATGAAAATACTAGAAATCAGAAAGAAATGGTGTGATAAAGATCAAATAGCCATAAATTCAGTTACAGTCATGTCCATTTACTTCAGACAATGAGTGTATACTGAGATAAGTGCAGGTTTTATTCTCACTAAATTCAATTCCTGATTGACATATAAACAGCGAGAAGCTTAGTAGCAGTACCTGAAGCCCTGCAGAATTGGACAAATTGGTGCAATTATTCATTAAGGTATGATAAATATGCCTACTTAGATCAAGTTGTGTGTGATATTGGCCAAGATATTATGGTTCCCAAAATCCCAATAGTAGTGGATAAAGAAATATATACTGCTGTTGAGACTGCAATAAAACTGCAATCATACTGCAACTTACAGGGAGCCCAATTATACTCAAATCACAAAGTTGTGACGATACAACAGTTCTGGAGAAAGGTCACTAGATTTGAAACATTAACTCTCTTTTTTTCTCCACAGATGTTACCAGACCTACAGAGTTTTTACAGCAGTTTCTATTTTTTGTTTCAGATCTCCAGCGTCCATAGTTCTTTGCTTTATTTTGTTGTGATGTGTTTTAATGGGAAAGCCTATGCTGATTGTCTGGCCAGGACCTGTCAGCTTGTAAACCAGGGTTGATTTCCTTGTTCTTAGAACATATATTTATACCAGTTTATTTCAGGCTGCTCCTGTCAGGCATAGAGCCTGCTCAGGAGTGTATTACTTTAAATCAACAAATGTCAAATAGAAAATATTCCATCTCTGGAACAACCTCACCCCTGGAAACCCTGGCTCTGCTACACCCCACATTTTCCCACTAATGTCAGGAGGTATTTGGGGGAAGGGAATGGAAACAGAGGCACCAGAGTGCCTTGGCAGGATCTGGGGCCACTGGGTGGAATTAAAAGGAGGTGAAAGGGAACAAAAGTCACTAAAAGTATTGAACTATTGTTGAGCTGAAGGAAGACCTCAAGGTGCATGTCTTAAGCTGGAGATATCAAAAATGGTGTGGAGACACTGAAACGGGGCCTTGCTGATTGACCTCTCTCCTTGCTACAGGCAATGAGAAAGTTAGGCATGTCAACAACGTACTCCTCCACTTTGCTAATTAATACAAGATCTGAGTTTATATTTTACAGTATTACATGATATTCAAATCAATTTATTGTATCCCGACAACAATAATTTGAATTTGTGCATTGACATTAACGCAAATAAAATCTCCATGGTCCTCCCCAGAAGCATAATCAGACACAAAGCTGAACACTCTACCAAAGAAGAAATATTGATAGAATCAATCAAAGTGATGGGTTTTAAGGAGTCTCTTAAAGGAGGAATAAAAAGTGGAGAGATGGAGAAGTTTGGAACTTCCAGAGAATGGGGTGGAGATAGTTAAAGGTATGGCTGCTAATGGGGAGAAAATTACATTGGTTTAAAAGGACAGAAACAGCCATTTGACACAACTGAATTGTGTTAATGTTTATACTCAACATAAGGCTTCTTCCTGTCTAATTATCTCTTTCCACCTTGTCTCCTTTATCCGTTAATTCCTATCTTGCTCATGTATGAATCAAGCCTCCTGTTAGATGTGTCAATCCTCCCTATTTCAGCCACTACAAAACGTGATGAATTACGCATTGTCACCACTCACTGTAGCCACTTCACAGTTAGAAACTGCATGGATTGAACGTTGAGATGAAAGGGATGAGGGATGCAAAAATATTTCAGAGTCCTAGGGGGTTTGCAGAGATGGAAGAGGTTTCAAAATTGGGTAGGAATGAAAGATTTGAACTTAAAATGACAGTCTTAAAATCAAAACTTTGGTAGATGGTGAGCACAGTGGTGTTGAATGAATGGGACTTGGTGCAAGTTTGGAGGGGGCATCAGAGATTTTGATCAGTTGAAACATGTGGAGGATGGAAAATGAAAGGTGGCCACAAGGATATTAATATAATGAAGTTTAGAAGTAACAAAAGCATGGATGTGGATTCCTGTGACAAGTGGGCTGAAGGAGGCATGGACCCAGGAAACCAATGTGAAGATGACAGTAGGTGACCCTGTGATGAAGACAGTATGAAACTGAAAGAGCATCTGAGGGCTGACTACCACATCAAAGTTGTCCAACCTGATACTGTCCAGAGTGGGATAGAATTTACGGTAAGGATATGGAGTCTGTAGTGTTTGAATACAATTGCTTTGGTCTCCCAAAATTTCTTTGAAGAAAATTGCAGCTTCTCCAAAACTGGATGCTTGTCTTACTGACAGAGACAATTAAGAAGTTAAGAGAAGTAACAGGAAGGTTTAAACAGCTAGTATTGGCAGTGGTCAATGAGATTGAAAAATGCTTGCTGTGCTCCAGAGATATGTGATGATGGATGACAAAACAGTTGTGAACAAAACTGTAAACAACGAATGGTCGAGATCACAGTGGGTCAGACAGCATCCATGGAGGGAGAGCAAGCTAACATTTCAAGTCTAGATGATTCTTCATCAGAGTTGTGAGCAAAATACTGTCAAGTTTTGTTTCAGGGTGATTGAAACCAAATGAATGCGAACAGGCATTTGGAAAAGATTATCAACTCTTTACAGGAACAAGGATGAGGTGAATGAGCAGTGAATTGGAGACCACAAGCGAAGGGATTGGCAGCTCAAAGTAGAATTGTTAAGTAACTTGAGGAACAGTTGGTTCCAGGGCAAATACTGTTGGAAAAGTGCAGTTAAAAGAGATGTTGGATTGTCAGTAGTTTCAGGTGAATGGGATAGATGAAATAAGAGGTGGATCTCATGGGCTAGATGAGTCCGGAGAGGATACATATGGAATTTAGGAGAAAAACTAGTGGTAACTCAGGACCAGTGGCATGGAGGTCTGAGGGATACAAAAAAAACTATTTAGAATTTGCTGTTGATCATCAAGATCATTTTTTGATTTGTTCATGGAACGTGGGTGTTACTGGCTGGGCCGATCCTGGTTCTCATCATATTTATTTTTCTAGGAAGATAATAGGAGCATAAAAGGATTATATGTAAGGACATAATATCTGGAAAGGACCTCAAACTGTGTTGAATGAAATTCATGCATCCCAGGTGGCAGTCTAAATGGGTTTTTTGTCCTTCGTGTTTGATGGGGAGATAAATAATTCAGCTACTATTATCCTAGGTTTAGGTAAGGGAATGATACAGACAATGTTCCCAGGAAACTTGGCAAACTTCTCAATGGATAAAATGCTAGAAAATCAGTGAGCGGTGTTGCATGAGGTAATGGTTCGCAAGGAGTTAATGGGTTCAGTTTATATTCGCTCCACCAATTCTACTGATATCACACACGCCTATGAGAGGAGAGCAAGGTCTGAATTTTACCAGAAGTCATCTAAATGTCAGTTTTGGGGAGTTTCATGAAGGGTTTCTCTCTGTGAGCTTTAGTGAGTTTTCTTACACAAATCTTTGTTGTTCATCTCATTAGATATACATCATTCGTCCATGGTGCTGTTCTTGCACAATCTTGTGCTCAGTAGCAGTGAAATGCTCGTTGCTGTCAGGACTATCATTGGCAACAAAGGAGGTAAGAAACAACATAAAATTAAATGGAAATGCAAACAAGAATTAATATATAGCACAGATTTTGGTGAATGTAATAGCAAGTAAGTACCTAACTAAAATAAAGTATCTTCAGATTCATTAAGAGGTAAAAAGGGACTATTAAAAAAACACTTGAAAGGATATCAAATTAGCTAAAAGTTAACTAAAACATATGTATTAGGAAAAAGGAGGTGGTTTAAGAGCAATGTAAATCCCTTTAAAATTGGTAATGTTGACATTATATATGAAAATAAGGGAATAATGAACAAGTTAAATTATTATTTTGTATTAGTATTCATTGTGAAGGAAGAGGATAACATATTGGACATTCGAAAGAAACTAACATTGAAGCAGGGGTGGGAATTCATCAAAATCAACATAGGCAAATTACCAATAATGAAGAAAATAATGGCACTAAAGTGTGACAAATTCCTACTATAAATGACTTTCATCCCAGAGATTAAAGGAAGTAGATGAGAAAATTGCAGACACCCTAACTATAATCTTCCAAAATTCTCACTAATTAGGAACTGGTCCTTTAGATTGGCAAATTACATGTCAGGTTGTTATTAAGAAAGGGAGAGAGGGAAGCCAGTGAATTATAGGCCACTTAGCCAAACATCTGTTGTTGGGAAATAATTAGAGTCTATAATTAAAGATACATTGACTGAACATCTTGAAATTTTTCAGCTGATCGAAGTATCCTTATCAATTTTGCAAAAGGTCCAGTTCTGACGAAGAATCATATTTGTCTTGAACTATTAAGTTTATTTTCTCTCTCCACAAATGCTGCTAGACCTGTTGACTATTTTCAGCATGTTGTAAAGATCATGTCTAATAACACCTTTTCCAGAACTGACATAATATAAATATGAATAATTATTATGTGTATTGTTTTATATGGCTTTCAAGAAGTGTTTGATAAAGTCCCACAGAACAAACTATAAACTAAAGTTGAAGGTAGTGGAACTGAATGGAAGCCTTTGACTTAGTTAGCAGATTGGCTGAGCAGTAAGAGGCAGAGAATAGGAATAACAAGCATGTAGTCTAGGAGGTTACTATTGTTCCCAAGGACTTGCGTGAAGCTTCACCTATTTTTATTGCATTCTTCAATAATTCAGATGGCAGGATGAAGAGAAACATATCCAAGTTTGCCAGTGATATAAGGAAGGGTTGCATTGTGAGCAGTGAAAATGGCAGCATAAAACTACATAGAGGAATTGATAAGTTAAGTGAATAGGAGAACTCTGGCAAGCAGATTCCAGTCTACCCAAGGTAGCCACTTGGCACCAATAAAAGATTGATAAGAGTAGATCCTAAATAGTAACCAAGAAGCAGCAGATTTCCAAAGAGATCTGGAGATCCATGTATATAGATCATTAAAATATCACGAACAAATGCCGAAAATACTCACAAAGTTCAACAGAATGCTGTGATCTCTTGAACATCAAGATACATAGGATGAAAACTCAAGCTTCAATTGTGTCAAGTCCTGATTGGGCCATACCTGGAGCACTGTATTCATTTATGAGCAGTGTACTTTAGGAAAAATACACTGATCCTAGAGGAAGTTCAGTACAGATTTACAAGATTGGAGCATGAATGCCAAAGTTTAAATAAAGAGGGCACATTATTTAAACTAGGGATATATTCCCTCGATTTGAATATTAAGGGGTAATTTGATCAAAGTTTTCAAGGTTTTAAGGGGAACTGATCAGCCAGCCAAAAAGAAGATATTTTCACTGGTCATGTAATCTAGGGTGATGAGATGCAGCCTAAAAATTAGATTCAGAACTTTTAAGAATGTACCATTGACAAGATGCACTGCAGAAATTTACCAAGGTTCCTTAGACAGTATCTTAAGATTCTTAACCACTACCATCTAGAAAAGCAAGGGTGGTGGACACCTTCACTTACAAGTTCCTCTCTAAGACACTCATTATCCTAACTTGCAGGTATATTGTGATTTCCTTATTGTCAAAATCCTCCCTAACATGTGTGTGTGTGTGTCCATGCCTAATGGACTGCAGAAGTGCAAGAGGTAGTTTACCATCACTCCTCAAGGGCAACTCATCCTAGCCATTGAAGCCGATATCCCCTAAACGTATAAAAAAAAGATGAGAAGGCTCTGGTGAGTAAATCTTATATCAACCAATAGTGAAAAAAACGTCCTTTTAAACTTGGTGTGGACGCAAGGTGAACAGTATTAAGGAGCACTGAGGTATAATGGAAACCTGCATTAGGTCTCTTCTGCTCTCCCCATAGTCCCTGATGGGAGTGTTAAGATGGGATGGCCAATAAGGAAGGCTTTCCTGTCCCACCACAAATGGAGGACCTTAAGCGGAAATTGACGTCCAGATAAAGACTTCACCTCGCTGAGCTGGCATTCTGAGCCGTGGTTGGGGAAGTTGCCATGCAGGGAGTCAGAAAACACTCTGTTGAAGTTACTAGCAGACTCTTAGTGTGGATGATTTGTTCAAATGAGGAGCCCAGCATTGGGAAGAAAAGCCTATTGTGAGCTATGTCATGTCCTTGCAGCTCACACTGTTCCTTCCATCTAACTAATTTGATTTTTATCGCAGAGTCAGGAATGCAAATAGGTTCACAGATGCAAATTCTTGGGATTGATATTCCATGCGACCAAGAGTTCAATTCAAATTTTGTCTTTCTCACCATTCATTCCTACCCAGAATTGAGATCACTGTTTCGTGTCTACACATGAATTCTAACTGACAAAATTATTACAATTTAGCACATAACCAATGCAAGCCACAAACAACACTTTGAAACAATTCAATCTCCATATGTGCCCACTTTGTAATATTTCCTTATAATGATAATCTCCATTCTAAAAGGGTTAACGTGCATGCTCCAGGATTCCAAATCATTGGCAGTCCACTTGCAACTTCTACACATCACAGTTTTTGATCAGTATGGGCCTTGCACTGATGTGCGCCACACATATCAAGTGAACAACTGATCAAACACTTCCTTAGAAAAATATTAATATATTTAACTGCTATTTTTTCTTGCATGTCACACCTTTTGTTGTTATTTTTAATCCAAGCATTTTTATATTTTACAGCAATGTTGAATACTGCTCTTTCCTGACTTTGTTTGAAATTATAAAATGTTGTTCTCATTAGTTGCAATTTAGGAAGTTATATTCACCAAAATGGAAAATGTGAACAGAGTTAGTTAGTAAAACTATCATTTGTAAACTTTAATGGGGGATTTACACCATTGCCAAGCTACATTACTGAAACATCTCCGATGACCCCCCATCTCCTGTCTTCATTTATCTACTAATACTGTCCACTATATAGATTTCTGCAGTATGATTTATTGCAGAACAAATGTCACATAGGAATAGGCTTTTGATAAAACTGTTCACTGGTTCCTGGCCAATAAATCCTAATCTATCTATCTGAGTTGTAAGCTATTTCATTATCACCACTTTATTAATAATGCATGCCAGTTTTGACAATAAACCTATTTATTAAATTCTTCCATTTTTTTGAAGCACAGTGACTAGCATTTTTGAATAAACAATTGAAAACTTACCCTTACATTTTAGGGGCTTTACACATTGAATAGCTGTTGAAATAATTTAGTTTGTTAATTGACACATCTGTAGCTGGAAAAAAAGTATCTAACCTTTATTGTTAAAATCAAGCATTGATTACATTGATTAGATTAATATATTTTCCGTGTCTCCCACTATCTGAGTCAATGAGTACATTATTATAAAGAAGTATGGTGTTCCTTATGTGAGAACTGTAGAGAAAAGCATTAGCTTTTTTTTCATGTAATTAGCAGCTGACAAATACTGCAAGATTGAAAGTGCTTTTCTCAATATTAATTTATAAAATTATACTTAGCTTCTCTTTACTGAGTCAAACTTTAGGGAAAAAAGTAGGCCAGTCAGGCATACAGTCTTTCATTGAAATTAAATGGTTTTAGGTCTGCATTGCTGCAGTTTAATATGTTGTCATGGAAAATTGAATTCAAAAATTCTTTAGAGCTGTCGGAGAAGTAAATCATGAATGGGCAAATATTTGCTTGCTTTTTGCTTATATCTGGGACTCTAGGCCAGTCTTGGCATTCAGGAACATTTAATTATCATGAATGGGGACCATCCCAAAGAAAGGAAATTCAGCATGATGCCTATCCACAGCATAAGATAGCATGCGGTGCCAGGAGAAGAAAAGACAAAGTAGTACTTTTTTTTGATGGCACAAAGCTTGAACATTGCTAAAAAAGAGACACATTTTGTTGAATATGGTTTATCTGCACTCATCAGGGCAAGTTGCAAGAATGCCAATTTGGGAATGGGGAAACCAGCATTGATACTGCGTGAAAGGAGAATGTTGATTGTTTGGTAAGTGAAATCTGATTGTTAGAGGCATCTCTTAATTTCCCCTTTAATTTAGAATTCTTATGAAGTGTCCTGATGACAGCAAGGAGATTTGACAAAATGTCTCTTTTGTTTAGCAGGTTGGGGTATGATTTGTGTTTTCAGAATTCAGTTAATTATATTGGTGAAATTTTAATCCCTCTTCTAAGATTCTTTAACAGTAATAGATACCAAGGATGCCCAGACATTGTTAATGCTAATCAAGTTAGGAAAGCATTCCAGATGGTGTATTTTTCACACATTTCTAATTGTGAAGGTCCAAAAGTTATTGTTATGAACTGACAAACAATTAGTGCTGATGGTTAGGTTTCTGCATCCCTGCAATATTTTGTTCTGCAAGTTGCTGGAAGTATGAGTTGGCAATGGTGCTACATTGACTGCCTGGGATCTGGGGAACTGGGCAAACATTTTAGGTTTGATCTTTATTTAATCAGATTGAATTATTGTGAAATTAGTGGCACAAGGTTTGATCAAAGAAGAGTAAGTTAGAATGTTGAATACAATGTCCAATCAGGTACAGAAAGTGAAACAAATATAGTGCTGGAAATTGAACTAAGAGTGAGAAATAAAAGAAACAAAAAGAAATTTCAAGCAAAAATAGTAACAATTAAAACCTGAAGTAAGATTCAACACTTTTCATTGTGAATTTTCAATGCCAGAGGGGTTGACTACTATTAATTAACACTTACACATTGTCAAAAAGGGTACTTAGTTTTGGAATAGCTTGGTTCTATGCAATAAGATGATTTTATATCTATCATGTAAGTGCTGAAACTCCATGGCATTCCATACATTTGAATAGGAAGGCAGACAGCACAATTACGTTGTCCTCTCCTGAGATTCCTGAACCATTTATACAAAAGTAGAAGCCAGCCCAATCAGCATCTCTATTATTTTGTCTGGAAATTATGTCCCTTACAAATTTAAAAGGTTTTATTATATTCCCAATGTTCCATCTGGGGTAAAATGCTAAAATGACTTTGGAAAGGGAGAGCCTGTAGAATGGTTTTGTACTTATTTTCCTTCCTACATATTCAATTTATCTTGGTTTCTTGGTGTAATCCGACAGGAAATTCCATACCCTTATATTCCTTAATCTCGTAATTCTCATAAACGGTAACCTTTTTCTTGTTTTGGTTGCGCTGGGGTCTCCTCCTGATTTCTTCCTGTGGGAGGCCAGGGCCCCGTGTATCTCCATCACCTCTCCATTTGGGGTGGTAGCACTGGAAGACGGGCCAGGATCCTGTCGGTTGACTCGGAGCTAGGACCCCAGCATCGGAGGAGGTTCAGGACCCGTGCAGCATGACCATCTCTAGCCCTGAGGCAGTGGACACAGAAGCGACAGAGCCAGTGGCGGCAGAAAAGGAGCACATTGCCAAGGCCCTGGGGACAATGTCAGACGGTGGCAACTGGAGGAACAGAGAAGGTGAAGGCTACGGAGAGGGAAAGATGAACTTTTGAAGCTGTTTCAGTTTTAGTAATATCAATTTAACTTTAGTTTATTGAGTATTTTACCATTTATACAATGTATTCAGTTACTTATTAAGCAATTCAAGATGGCGGCAGAATGTGGCCATGTTATCCCTTTTCACTTTACCAAGGTACAAGTGACAATATATTAAATAAATAAATCTAATCATTTTCAAATATGTCCCACCTTCTTACTGCTGTCCAGACAGTCATTATGCCAGCATCTATAAGAGTTGCAAATACATTGCCAACTACATCCCAACACAGGTCACTTACACACCTGCAGACCCTAACATAACATTCCTCAGACCTGACTTCCCTTCACCCCTGTTGGACCCAACTCCATTTCTACCTGGCTGCTACCATGCAGGTAGCTTCCCCACCCTAACCTATTGAACCTGAGTGCCTCCCACATTGGCCCTAACCCCAACCCTTGGACCCCAACGCCACCTTACCCCAGTTGGTATTAACCCAAAACACCCTCACAGTGAGATCCTAATTCACAGCACCGTCCCATGCTAGATCCGTCCCAACACTTCCCCCACCCCACTGCCAGATCAGAATGACCCCTACCCCCACTATTCCCCATTGGAGCTGATCCAACCTGATTCCGCCCCCATCGGACCAAATTTCTCCCACTCACCATGATCCACTCTGAACATTGCATCACTTACCTAACCATTTTGTATTCTGCTACCCTTCCCACTTGGCATCTTACCCACCTGGCACACTAAGGCATACCCAGCATGGACCCTACTTAACTGGTTACTGAAACTCTAGCAATCTGTTACCTGACTTGCTTGGCACCCTTCCCCTACCCATCTACTAACCTACCATTGGCACCCTACCTATCCCCACCCAATGTACCTTCACTAAGGGCACACTACTAAATTGGCATCCAACACCCTACTGATCTGATCTTGTACCCCTGCCAGCCTAGCTCCTGCTCATCTGATTTGTGTGAAAGGGGTGCATGGCTTGCCTTCCTCTGACAGTTCTGTGCTTCAAAGGAGCTGTCAGATTGGAAGTACAGCTCCACATCTGAGGGAGCTCTCAGTGAAATCTTATAGAATCCATACAGTGTGGAAACAGGCTCTACAGCCCAACAAGTCCACACCAACCCTCAGAGCATCCCACCCAGACCCATCCCTATAACCCACCTAATCTACACATCCCTGAACACTACGGGCAATTTAGCATGGCCAATCCACCTATCGTGCACATCTTTGGACTGTGGGAGAAGCCAGAACACTGGGAGGAAACCTGCGCTGACACGGGGAGAACATGCAAACTCCACACAAACAGTCACCCAGTGGAATCAAACCCAGGTCCCTGGTGCTGGGAGGCAGCAGTGCTAACCACTGAGCCACCGTGCCCTACCCCACCTTTCCCCAACTGGGATTAACCCAAAATCCCCTCACAGTGAGGAGGTTTTAAGAAATGGAGAGCTCCTTTCTTTCCCAAAAGAAAAGGGCCACTGTGACAGTCTGCGTGAGATTGCCATTCTCAGGGAAACCTGGCCTAAAGTTTAGTCTTTAATCTGTTCTACCTCAGAATTCTGCTTTGTATTCTTCTCTAATGTTCCAGTCCAGTGTATAACCTCTGCCCTTCTAACTATGACAAACTCATGGTCACTCTTACAAAGATCAGCTTTTATTTTAGTTTCAAACACAGGTACCATCTCTCAAAACCAGGAGCCTTGGAAATGAGACTGTGCCGAATTTCCAACTCGCCAGGATTTCTAATTTACCTGCCTTAACACATGAGAACAGGCCAATGATAATGACAAACATTTAATTTCAATATGAGCTAGTTTCATGCTGATCCAGCTGCTGCTTCCAAGGTCAGCAATCCCTCCTTCTTGGACATCTACATGAACCTGTGTGGTATCCTCAGGGAGGTGAGTCTGTTGTGTTTCATTCTTGTCTTTAACATCCAAGCTTCAGAGTAAGGATGCCAAAAATATTACAAAATGACTTCGAGGATGTGATTTATATAAGCATTCATTTGGCTGCATATTGTATTTAAATCAGCTTCCAATTGCTCATTTTTTTCCCTTTATTTACAATTTTCCATGTGTTGTAAGAAAAAAATATCAATTTTTGGCCAATTTCAGTTTTTAGATGTTTGGATATAGAATACCATAGCTGTATTTGAAAACAGAATTCAAACTGTTACAGTGAGATTTGAACTCATGTTCCCTGAATTTTAAGTCTAAGAGGGTAGATTTTTACAGATTTCTTCTGACTCCCTGGGCATTGACAATGTGCTAGCTACTACTTGCATGGCCTGTGTAGCTTTCCTTACTGATATCAATGAAGAGCACTGAGCAGGCTGTACAGGCAGTGGCCACATGCAGTGTCCGCCCTTGGGAAATTGGAAAAACAGGACCACACAAATGAATTTTCCTCCAGATCTCTGGATTATTAGTTTAGCATTACAATCGTTGCATGACTTTGACAATTTATTGCCGACATTATCTATTTACTTTACATTATACATTGCGACAAAGGGATCTACAAAACTTGAATCGACAAATTTAATTTAGTTTTAGAATTTCTGGAAAGAAAAGACTGGCATGTTTATCGGGGAATGAAACATTTCATTTAAGTCACTCCTTGATCAGCAATGGAACTAGATTTTAGAACAAAACATTGTTGCACTGCTACCAACCGAATTAACATGGTCATTGATTTCTGAGTGCAGTCATCTTGTCAAATTGCAAATTTGGTGCAGTGTATATGGCAGATTCTGACGTGGACCCATGCCCACTAAGCACTGGGATGACACTACCACATTGTCTTCGTATAACACCCATAAAAGCCAGCAAACTGAGAAGAATTTAAGTTGAATTTGAGGTGATAGATCTGAAAGCTGAGTGTATATGTTCACCATACACTTTCATCCCATCTAGAGTTAGAATAAAGAATGACCTGTTATT
The DNA here is from genome assembly GCF_021869965.1 of Rhincodon typus. NCBI lineage: Eukaryota > Metazoa > Chordata > Chondrichthyes > Orectolobiformes > Rhincodontidae > Rhincodon > Rhincodon typus. The sequence goes on from NC_063333.1 coordinate 80,951,309, forward strand.
GTTGGATGGCAACACCAATGCTTTCTGTAGTGAATGAAATTGTAGTCTGGTGCTCAGAATGACAATCAAGCCCTCAATTTTCCGGTCTACCAGCCTTTCCCTCCCACTAGGCTCGGGGGTCACTGTAATCTTACTATTTCATTAGATTTCCAGGGTTCACTCCCTTTCTGGTATTCTTCTGCACCCTTGGATCTCAAGCATATCTTTTATTTTTCAAATGCTCTCATTACCATTTCCTTTTGCTTTACACTATTATCTCTTTATGTCACCTCATCCTCCACCTAATCATGGAGTTCTTTTTAATTTTTATCCTGGCTCATTTTACCTTGGCTGTTTTGCTTTTTAACACTCACCATTATTTTCCCATACCAGCCAAACTGACAAATTTGAAACATTAACCTGACTTGATTTTCCCTTATATCTTGCCTGGCCTGCTAAGTGATTCCGGAATTTGCAGCTTTTATTTTGATCTAAAATGTGCAACATTTTGCTTTTTTTTTGTAGAATGACACTCGTACTGAAGAGCAGCAAGCACCTGTGCTCTTGTACTTTAGCACGACTCATCGCCTTCAGGCTATAAATGGGGTGAGCTAGAGAGGAAGAAGTAGATAAATAATATTCCAGGTCAGGTCATACCTTTCTCTTGCTTCCAAACCAAAACATATAGTGAGTTTTCCTTTGACAGGAAGCACGTTAATATTCTTTGATGACTCACACAAGGTTACGTTGCTGTGGAGCAAAGGTAAAAACAAACTGAGATCCAGCAGTAGATAACTGGATAACATTCTTAGTAAATGACAATCACTCTGTACCTCAACGAGAATAAAATGTGCGATAACAAGGTGTAGAGCTGGATGAACACAGCAGGCCAAGCAGCATCAGAGGAGCAGGAAAGCTGATGTTTCGGGCCTAGACCCTTCTTTTTTT
>NC_063333.1:80952635-81032635 GCF_021869965.1 Rhincodon typus
AAAAAAAGAAGGGTCTAGGCCCGAAACATCAGCTTTCCTGCTCCTCTGATGCTGCTTGGCCTGCTGTGTTCATCCAGCTCTACACCTTGTTATCTCAGATTCTCCTATCTCGAGAATAAAATGTACTTGGTTTGGATGAATTTCTCAAAGTGTATTACCAGCAGGAAGCCCTACCGACTAGGAGCGCATATTGGGAAATAGTAGGTGGGCACCCCATGATTTTCAATGTGCAAAACAATGTTTAATATTGCAATATTGAATAATGCAAGTACATTCCAACATTTTGTAGCAACTCGTTCCCCTATGTTTATACTAACATTTATATGCAGAGCTCTGCAAATTAAAGGATCAGCTGTAATTGTCAGCTTTCTTGTCAGAGTATAAAGAGGACAGAATTCATAACTTGTGAGATGAGACCTAAATTATACCTGGATGTCCAGTTCCAATTTTTCCCTGCCCTCTAAGCTGATTTTTTACTGAAGATGACAGTTTGTCTCGACTCACCATGTGCTTAATAAAGGAGATTATTCAGTATATACATATATCTATACATTGTATAAATTGCACAAAGCATTTATCATCATCATAAATGTCAATTTGAAAAAAATATATAAAGTATGCTGACTATTTTGAGCAGTTTGAACTGCTTCAATCTACAGTTCACACCTTGTTATAGGCTATTACTGCAATGATATACCTGTCATTCTCAGATGGCTGCCACTTGGATCAGGCAGTTTCACCGCCTCCACCCTGTCCATTTCTCCCACTCCCTGTGGCCTCTAGAACCTGTGCGACTGCTGTGAGCCTTGCTTGTCAGTTCATTGATCCACTCGTCATTGAGACCCACCTCTGCTGTCTTGAAACTATTCTTATTAAACTGCTAACCATCCAAGTTCTGCTTCTGGTCTCCGTATCAGCTGTTGATTTGAGTAATTGTTTCTATTGAGGTACTGTCCCTGTCTCATTCAAATCTGCTATTAGCAAGTCTCTGCTCAAACAAAGCCCTATGACTCCATGCTCCTTGCAAACTGTCACCCCATCCTTAACCTCCCTTTCTTTTCTGAAGTCTTTGAATATGTTATATACTAAAACTAAACAAATAACTGTGGATGCTGGAAAGCTGAAACTAAAATTGAAATTGCTGGAGAAACTCAGCCGGTCTGGCAGCAGCCATGGAGGGAAAGCAGAGTTAATGCTTCAAGTCCAGTGACATGTCTTCTGAAGTTCCTTGAATGTGTTACTGCTTTTTAAATCTATCCCAATCAAGAAAGGATTAATACTTGACTGTCTAAATGGAAAGTATGTCGCTGATGATATAATAGATCGCATGATGATGGCAAGACTCTGAAGAGTCTGGATTCTGTGCTAAATCTGAAGTGTACATGGTTAGTAAAAAGTGAATAGGCAATTACTTTGAAAAGACTTTAGACTTCAGCAACCTCTGTATTGTAATGTAATGTATGCAATTTCCTAGACAATCTGCAAAACTAACAGATCGTATTTTTCTGGATTTTTATAATTATTTTCTGTCATAGAGTCATAGAGTCATAGAGTCATTCTGCACAGAAACAGATCCTTCGGCCCAACTTGTCATGCCAACCAAGTTTCCCAAACTAAACTAGTCCCAATGGCTTGTGTTTGTCCCATATCCCTCTAAGCCTTTCTTATTCATGTACCTATCCAAATGATTTTTAAGTGCTGTAACTGTACTTGCATCCACGAATGGCTCTGGCCGTTAGTTTCACACACGAACCACCCTCTGTGAAAAAGTTGCCCCTCTGGTCCCTTTTAAACCTTTCTCCCCTCACCTTAAAAATATGCCTCTGAGTTTTGAATGTACCCATTCCAGGGAAATGACACTTGTTATTCACTTTATCTATGCTCCTCATGATTTTATCCACCTCAATAAGATCACTCTTCAACCTCCATTGAAATTAAATTCCCAGCCAATCCAGCCTATCTCTACAACTCAAACCCTTCAGTCCTGGCAACATCCTGGTAAATCGTTTCTGAACGCTCTCCAATTTAAGGCAATCCTTCCTATAGCAGGGTGAACTGTATACATGAGGTTAATTATTTTCTCTCAAAGAGTTATGAATCTTCTGAACTGTATTTCTCAAAAGGCCTTGTCATTACTTATATGAATGTCATTAAAATCAGCAAGGACATCTTATATGACTTTGATGAAGGAAAACTTTCCCTACTTGTCTTTCTTGTTCCGTCTGTAGCCTTTGACCTGCTTCACTGCAGCATCCTCCTCCAATACCTCTCCATTCAGAACCACTCACATTTGGTTCCATTCTTACTTAGCCAATCATTGCCAGAAAATTATTTGCAATAGTTTCTCCTGCCAATCATCTGCTACCTCTTGGGACCCCATCAAGGATTTATTCTCATCTCCATGTTATCACTTTGCACCCAACTCTGGCTCACCAATATTTTTCCAACTTTTCAATTGTCTTTAAATTATCAGGCTTCATGTCTGACATCTGGCACTGAATATGTATATATTTCCTTCAGTTAACTTTCATCTTCCCTATATCTTTCCTAAAACCCAAACCTTTATTAAAATTTTTGGTCCTCTTTCCTAATATTTCCTTTTGTATTTCATTGTAAAATCTTGCATTATTGCATTAGTATAAAGAGCTTTGTGATATTTTATTACATTAGAGGCATCATACAACTAAAGACAGTTTTTACATCAATGGAGGTCATGAATATTCACACAATAATAATTTTGCAGTGCAGAACTTGAATATGTGGTAAAAGAGACATATTTTGTCAAAACTTTTCATCTTGCACTCATCAAGACAATTCACAAAAGTACTAGTTTAAGGGAAAAACCAATGTATGAGAAAATCATGTATTTAAAATGAATGGGAAGAGAGTACTGACTGGGTGGCTAGTAAACTTCGAATGGTAGCGGTGTTACCATGAAGATGTACCAGTTAACAATGATTTACCACTGAATACCAGGCTATGTTTGAATTTTAAACCAGGCAGTTTGACTTTGATTGGTTAAGAATATGGTTAACACCTATTTTGTTGAATTGAATTGAAACAACTGTGGTGTGTGTGCCCATGTTCTTTCTATTTGCAAAGAATGTGGAACACTCCAAACCCGACTGACAATTTTAAATTGGTTCTCAGCGTAATTCTTCATGCACTCAAGAGTATGCAGCAAATGTCTAATTCTGGAATCACATCTGATGCGTGTTGAGAAGTTTGCAAGCATGGATTAGTTGGGAACGGTCAGCACTTTGCTTGCTGTGAATAGCTGAAGGAATATGGTGCTTTATACAGACTTCCAGTCTTTGGGATATATAGCATACATACCTGGCATTACACCAGCACTGAAATTCATATACCATATTACTTATTTGTGTAATAGGAAGAACACAATTTTGGCTTGATGGTAGTATTCTATTAGTGAACACCATTGATGTTGCTACTGCATAGTAACAGTGTGAAACAGATAGCTTCACCTGAAATAAAAACAGGAAGTGTTGGGGAAACTCAACCAGTCTGGCAGTATCTGTGGAGACAGTTAATGTTTCAAGTCCAGTGTGACTCTTCATCACCTGTTACTTAAATTTGAGGTTACCCTTTCATGATAATCTGAGGTAGGTTATCTCTTTTACCGTTTGAAACAAACAAGGTATTGATCGTACCCAACCAGCCTGCACTTGCAAAACTTGCAGTGTCCAATACATGATGTGATTTTGCAATTAGCTAACATTTTGTGCATAATGTTGAATGTGTGAAGAATTATGTTGACAACCAAATCTACTGCTAGTTCATTTCTCGGGAAAAACAGACAACTCAGGATCAACCTAATTAAAACTTAAATAAAGCTTGGCAGTTGACTGCTAATCATCATTAACTGGTGCATTTCCTTTACCAGCACCTCTACCAATTAGAATACACTTTCCAATCAACACTCTCCTCTCATATAAATTTCTCCTTAAATTGATACTCTTGTGAATTACCCTGATGTGTTCAAGACAAAAAGCTTTGAGAAAATGTGTGTTTTAGCAATATGCTAGAGAGAGAGAGAAAGAGATACTTCATCACATTGGTGAGGAAGGGTGACATTGTCAGAGGTGTTATCTTTCAGACTAAATGTTAAGTTTACTTATACTGTTGTAAAACATCCCAGAGTCAATCAGTCTGCAGCAGGGAATGATCCCTAGTTTCCCAATCAACTATTTTGCTCTGAACTTACATCACTAAAACAAGTGATCTATTCAATGTCAAATTCATAAATTGGGAATCCTTGCTGTGTGCAGTTTGGCAGCAAAGCCTCCTATGCTATGACAGTGCCCAAACTTAAAGTAAAACCATATTTCACCGTAATGCCATTTGAATCTTGCTGAAACTGTGCTACTTAAATGCAACAATTCTTTTCTCTTTCTTTCACGTTGTTTGGATATGGAACCTTTGCTGACAGAGCTCCCCCAATCCATTAAAAAAAGAAAACTTGAAAGAAAATATGAATTGTGGAGTCTGTGCTACTAAAGGTAAATTTTAGGTCCAGTCTGTAGTTTTAATATCATTTATCAATTGGGGATGATTGTAATTCTGCAATTTGTTTCATTTTTAAACTGCAAGTTGCAGACATCAATTTTGGAGGCAGGGAGCCTGCCCGAACCAGCAATCCGCATTTGCATTGTTTGAATGCTAACACCCATAACTGTTGTTGCTGCCAGCAGTTATAAAAGTTCCACAACTACAACTTCAGGAAGAAGCTGGATTTGAAATGGGCATACATTGCTGTGCATCACATTGCAATGGATTGGTAGAATTAAAGTTCAGTGTGGAGCACGTAAATCAACCCAAAATTGTTTTAAGAAAATATGAAAGAGGGCGAGCTGGTTTCTCGCACAACCTATAGCAAAGATTAACCAAGGTGATTTAAAAAATATATATACTTTTGTTGCAAAATCAATGTCACTAGCCTTTGGCTAAAATTCAAAGACAATTTATAGTAACCATAATGATTAGCATCTGGAATCTCCGGTCAGACCTGTCACATGACTGTTCTGTTCCTATAAAGAATTGTGCACCTAGCAAGCTGGCGCCACAACAGATGAGAGAATGAGCTTAATCACTTCACAGGCTTGCCAGTTGTGGTCTCACTGGCATGATCTGAATGAAGCATTTTCGGAAGGCACTCGCTGACGAGAATGCCTCACAAGACTGTGCAGGTGTTTCTCAGAAAAACCCAACATGTAAAAACAGGTATTTTTAAACAACAGGATAAAGCCTTGGCACCTTTAATAACAACCCTGCTCCTCTTGAACTGAACATTTGTTATAGCCCTAAAGCAATCATAATTACAGCTGTCTTCTAATTTGTTCACAAAATAAAATAGAATTTTACATGAGGATAATGGGTAAAATCAAAGTGCTTTCAAGAGGAGGAACATGATTGTGGTTACTTGTTTGATTATGCTTAACTGATGAATTTGAATACTTGCAAGGTGCTGTAGTTACAAATTAATACTTCTAGATCTTAACACTAATTATGTCTTAAAGCATACTATAGGTAAGGTGATGTGAACCTGAGATTATTGTGGTGTAAATCAAAGACTTTACACTTGTAATAGAGCATGAAAGCTGTACAGAATTTGGATAATGTAAAGTACTGAATGCCCAAGTGACACTTCAGTACTGACCAGAAGTTTGCTGACATAGTGGGGTATTTGTCAATTGCCAGCTGAGCCACCAGATGGAGTGTGATATGTTCCTGAGAAAGGGGAAACTAATAATGGCATGTTTACCCTGTATACATTGCACAGTCAGCTAACAAACAGGCATGTCATTCACAGTGTAGGAAGAAAACAACAAAAAAACCTCTTAAGTTTTTTTTGTTGGGGTTTAGAAACCGAATTTATGTTGATTCTTTCAAATCATCATTGCTACTTATTTTGAAAAGGCATTGAGGTCCGTTGGTGCATTGTGTCATGAGGTGCATGTGCCATGACAATACAACACAGGATAGATTTACAGAAATACACAGGATAGATTGCTAACTTGATCAGTTAAGCCAATTTCCTGCATATATTCTCAGGAAGTAAATAATTCTCAAAATCCCTTTTGTTACGTTTCCATTATCTCTTGACTCACAGAGTATTCACTTTACTCTGTAGTCTGAACCTAAACGATAGAAGATTGCATTCATACTCATCCTTGTAACCTCGGCGAGGGAGGAGGGGGGGATACAGTGCAATCTATGAACATACAAACACAAAGTAGGAGAAGAAACAAATCATTAAGCCCCTTGATCCTACTCTGACATTCAATAACACATAGTTGATTTGTTTGTGTTTCGAATTCCACATTCCCATCTAGTACAGATGACCTTTGATTCAGTGCTCACAAAGAATCTATCTACCTTTGCCTTAAAAATACTTAATGGTCAAACACCCTTGTAAGAGAGGTTTGCAAATGTTGTTGGGATGGATTTAAACTAGATTGGCAGGGGAATGGGATCTAGATTCATCGCTCAGAAGTGAGAGAAGTTGAGATGGATTTAGAAGTTAAAACAAGAATAAGTGAATCTAGAAGGCAGAGGAAATGGAGCTATAAGACCATAAGATGCAGGAGGAGAAGTAGGCCATTCAGCCCATTGGGTCTGCTCTGCAATTCAATGAGATCATGGCTGATATGATAATCCTCAATTCCACCTGGCTGCCTTTTCCTTATGACCCTTGATACCCTTTTAGATTAAAAACCAGTGTGTCTCAGCTTTGAATATACTTAATGATCAAACCTCAACAGCCCCCTGTGGAAAAATATTCCACAGATTCACTACCCTCTGAGAGAAGAAATTCCTCCTTCTCTCTGTCTTAAATGTGTGACTCTTTATTTTGAGATTATGCCACCTTGTCCTAGAGTTTCCCACAAGGACTCTCTTACAACCTCACCGCATCTACCCTGTCAAGTCCTCTAAGTGTCTTGTATGTTTAAATAAGGTCACTTTTCATTCTTCTAAATTCAAATGAGTACAGGCATGACTTACTCAACTTCTCCTTATAATAAAGCCCCTGCTTACCCAGTATCAGAGCAGTGAACCTACTCTGGACTGCCTGCAATGCCAGTATATATTTCCATAGATAAGAGGCCTAAATCTGTTCACAGTATTCCAGCTATGGTCTGACCAGTGCCTTGTATCATTTAGAAAAAAATCCTTCCTATTGTACTTTGTTCCCTTTGAAATAAAGACCAGCATTCCATTTTCTATCCATATTACCCACTGAACTTAAATGCTAAACTTTGTGAATCACACGCAAGGACTCCCAAGTCCCTCTGTTCTGTAGGTTTCTCTAGTCTTTCTCCATTTAACTAATACTCAGCTCCTCTATTCTTTCTGCCAATGTGCATAACTTTACATTTTCCCACATAATATTCCATTTGCCAACTTTTTGCTGTCTATATCCCTCTGTAGAGTCTCTGTGTCATCTTCACCACTTGCCTTTGCACCTATGTATAATGGGCAAGAAAGGGAAAGAGTAGGGCCTATTAAGAACCATAGAGATAATCTGTGTGTGGACCCAGAGGAATGGCACAGTCCTCAATGATGACTTTGCATCATTCTTCAGAATGGACATATCTAGGCCCTTTACAGTCTGAAATTGGAGATTTGATAATGGAGCACAAGGAATTAGCAGAGCAATTAAGCACCTATAGTAGTTCTATCTTTAAAGAAGAAAACAGCAATAACTTACCAGAAAAGCTAGGTAGGTAAGGGTCTGTTGGGAAGGGAGAAGTGAAGGAAATTAATATTAGTAAATAGAATTAAGAATTTTAAAATCAGGATGATGCCAGTGCGGGTCAGTAAGCACAAGTGATGAAGATGAAGCTGGCTTTCAGTTTAAGGAGTTACCAGTTCAGCAGTAGAGAACTTAAGAAGTAAAGAACAGGCAGAAGCTATTCAACCCATCAAACTTGTTTGGCCCATCAAATAGATCATGGCTGACTATTTATATTAATGCCACTTACCTGCATTATCCTCATGATGCCATTAATTTCCAGAAACCTATTGATCTCTCTTTTGAACATGCTCAGTGATTGAACTTCCACAGGCCTCCTAGGTGGAGGATTCAAAAAAAAAATCCTCTGAATCAAGAAATAACACTTACTTAGCGATTATGTCCTATGGTTTTAAACTCAGCAGCCGGGAGAAACATTTTACCTTCATCCACCCAGTCAGACCCTGTGAGAATATTATAAGTTTCAGTGAAGTCACTGCTCATTTTTTTTAAACTTGAAGGAAAGCAGACCCAGTTTCTCCATCTCTCCTCATCACACAATCATACCACCCCAGGTGAAACCCCATCAAACTGCCTCAAAGGCAAGCTTATTCTTTCTTTGATAAGGAGACCAAAACTGTACACAATACTCCAGATGAGGTCTCACCAAGGCTCTATACAACTGCAGCAAAATATGTTTAGTCCAAGACTCCAATCCCCTTGTGATGATGGCCAACATACCTTTGGTTTCTAATTGCTTGTTGCAAATGCACACTAACTTTTGGTGACTCATGAAGAAAGATGTCCAGATCCCTTTGTGCACCTGCATTAAACAATCTCTCACTATTTAAGAAATATTCTGGCTTTTTGCTTTTACTACCGAAGTGAATAACTGTGTATACCATTTATTTGGATTATATTCCATTTGGCTATTCACGCAGCCTATCTCAGACCTTTGAAGCCCCTTACATTCTTCTCATAACTTATGTTCCCATTCAGTTTAGTATCATCAGTAAATCTGGAAACAATAGCTCCCCACATCCAAGTCACATATATAGATTGTGAACAGTCATTGTGAGCTCTGATCTTTGTGGCAGCCATTAGCAACAGCCTTACATCCTGAAAATGATCTGTTTAATCCTCCTCCCTACTTTATCTCTGTTAACTAACGCTAGTGTATTTCCTCTAATCCCATGCATTTTAATTTCATATATTAACCTCCTGTGTGGGATCATATCAAAAGCCTTCATTAAATCCAAATGCACTACGTCCACCGGTTCTCCTTCATCAATTCTGTAAGTGATATACTCAGGTACAAACCAGACTTGTTAAACTTGATTTCCCTTCCATAAATACATGTTGACTCTACCAAATTTTACCATTCTTTCTAAATGTTTAGCGTAACATCCTTTATAATAGATTCTAACAATTTCCCCAGTACTGGTGTGAAACTAACAGGTTTGTACTTCTCCACTCTCCCTCTTCCTCCCTTCTTAAGTAGTGGGGTCACATTTGCTACTTTCAAGTCCACAGGAGCTTTCCCACAATCTACAGAATTATGAAAGATAACTACCAATGAATGCATCCACTCTCTACAGCCACTTCCTTCAACTCTCTGGGATGAAGCTTATCTGGTCCAGAGAATTTATCAACCATCAATCCATTTGGCTTTTGAAGTACTACCTTTACTAACAGTAATTTCTTTTAGTTCCTCTGTTTCAAACGGGCTTTGATTTTTATCTTGTGGTTTGACGGAACGTCGTGAAATTTTGTTCAAGACAGACCAATTGAGGAAAAAGGAGAGTCAAAAACTGTCTTCAGGCTTAGACCTCAAAGTAACACTATTTATTATTACTAAACTACTTCATGTATGGTAATCATAGCTATACCAGGCATTGATCTTATAGTTACCTTAGGTAAAGAGTAGTTTATCTTCTTCATGTATTCATATGCATGCACTCAATGAGGCTGCTACCAGAGGACAGCCTGGTGTAGAATCATTGATCTCTACCCACACTTCGCTATTTATACTCATGGATGTGCAACACTGTGACATCATTGCAAGCCTGTCCCAGGATTCTGAAGTCTGTACACAACATCCCTCCACAAGCTTTTTTATCCCTAATACACTAATTTTGATAAATTGTTATAAAGGCAAAGTTATTATAGCCCTGCTGGACTATAGGCTGCTCTCTTATTAGAGAGAGAGGCCCAGTGATGGTTTAACCTAAAGGCCACCACACCTCATGCAAGGGGAGGGATTGAGAAGGGGAATCCTTCGGGCTAACTTAAGAAAGCACGGGGATTTAACCCACTCTGCTGGCGTCACTCTGTATCATAAACTAGCCATCCAGACAACTGAGCTAACCAACCCAGTTATATATGTACATAAATGAGTTATTTTGCTTAATTTTTTGTGAGTATTTATTGTACGTGTTGTTTTTCCTTATCCAGCCCTCCCCAAGTATTTGACCTGATTTCTCTAAGTCGATAGGTAGATCCAGGGAGTTTACCTGCACTGACAGCTGCACTGTGTGAGAATCATAAGGTTTTTTTTCTGTCTGAAGTCTAGTTTTTCCTTTAATTTAGCAATTAACCAAACATTACACTTTACCTTAAAAGAAATTAAGTTTTATTGCAGCCTTATTTCAAGGGTTTACAAGCTCTGAGGGAAGCTGTTGCTAGTTAATTAATAGCTGGTATATTCCAATTTTTTGCAGTTTGCAACAGTTGTTTGCAGGAAGCATAAATAGAGACCTCTCTCAGTGCTGACTGTATGCAGTGAGTGCTGTTTTGATTGTACAGAGTGTGAAATGGGAATTTAGTGAGTATGAGGGAGTTTGGTGAGGGATAAGAGCAAGGTCTCCTTTCTTTTTCTGCTGCTTTTAGCCTGCTGTAGTTGGCTGTTCCTTTGGTACAAGGGAAGAAACAAATTTTTGAGAACTGGCACATTTTTCTTCAATTACATTTGTAATAAATAGATTTTTTTTAAAGTAATGGGATGGTAGGTCAGCTTGGCCAAGTGAATTGTATATCCTGCAGAATGTATGAAGTCATGCATTTCAGATGCAGTCATCTGCAGGAAATGTCACCAGCTGCACAAGCTTGACCTCTGGGTTTCAGAACTTCCCTTGGTGGCTGGCATCACTGTTGTCCATCCAAGACGCAGAGGTTCACAAAGATAGCACTTTACAGAGGCTGCCACACCGCAAGGCAAAGATACACTGGGAATATAGGAATGGGTAACTATTGGGCAGTCTAAGAATACCAAGTGGGCAATATTGGAATGCCCTTGGTCTATCATTCTTGCTAATCAATACTCTTGATATTGTGGATGATAGTGAGGGTAAGGATAAGATTTGATCAGAAGAGTGCAGCCAAAACCAAATCAGTGACTCCATGGACAGCTCAGCTGTGTCAGTGGTGGTGATATTGGGATGGAGTGTGGGTCTGTAAGTAGAATAGATAGTGATAGGGTACTCCACAGTCAGATGATCGGACAGGTATTGCTGTCACTGTGACATAACTCCAGGACAGTTTGTTACCTCCTTGGTGTTGGGCCATCCTTCTGTGGGAGGGGGATCAGCCAGAGGTTGTTATCTTGTGTTGGTACTGATGGCTTAAGTAGGAATGAGGATGAGGTCCAGAATGCATATTACAGGAAGCTAGGCACATGACAGGCTGAACCTTCAAAGTGGTTTTCTCAGGATTCCTCCTGATCATATGTGTTGGTGAGTATACAGAAAGGAGAATTAAGCCATTGAATATGTAGCTAAAGAAGTGGTATAGGCAGGTGAACATCAGACTCCTGGGGCAATTGGGTAAATTCTGGGAATTGTGGAACAGCTGGACAATCATATGGGTATATGTGTTGGGCTCAGAAACATAAGGAGCAGGCATACAGCCAAGTGTACACAATGGATCCCTAAATAGTTTGCAAGAGTTGGAGGAGCAAATATGTAGGAAAATTTAACAGCATAATCAATAGGGCAATAATTGTTGGGGACTTCAATGACTGAATGACAACATATATATGAACAGTGTATGAAAAGCACAGAAGGGGCAAACTTCTTGAACTGCATTTAAGATATTTTATTTTAGCCAGAACATAATAGGACCAATAAGAGAGGGTGAAATCCTAGATTTAGTCTGAGGAAATGAAACTGGGCAGTGGATAAAGTAAAAGTGGGTGACTATTTTAGGAATAGTGATCATAATGTTGTTAGATTTAGCATCATAATGGAAAGTGACAAAGATTGAACAGGAGTAAAGGTTACAAATTAGATGATGGCAATTGTTACAAAACTGCAAGATGATCTGCCAAAGATTGGTGGTCTAGTTACAGCTACTGAAGGAAAGTCAGCAGTAAATCAACTGAAGAGATTCACAATGAGATTCTATGGGCACAATGTAGACATGTCCCCACAAAGAAAGATTTGTTGTGCCAAATCTATAGTTCCCTGAAAATCTTGAAAAAAATACTTTGGGATCTTTAGAGACATAAAGAAAGTACTTGGTGAAGTGAAAAAAAAATTAGGAAAGCAAAAGTAATATTTTAAAAAATAAAAAACTAGAAAGTACTGGAGAAACATGACAGGTCTGGCAGTCTATAAAGAGAGAAAACAAAGTTAATGTATTGAGCGTAATGACCCTTCATGCCAGTGGACAAAATGTTAACTGTTTTCTCTCCACTGATGCCTCCAGCCCTGCTGAGTTTCTCCAGCCCTGCTATGTTTCTCTAGCCCTATTTTTGTTTTAGATTTCCAGCATCTGCAGTTCTTTGTGTATTGTGTACCAAAAGATGTTAGCCAGTACAATTAAGGAAATACCAAAGAGCATGAGAATGATGAAAAGAAGCTGGGTCAATCAGAGATACACATGGCAACTTGTGTGGACACAAAAGATGCAGGCAGGGTACTAAATGAGTAATTTGTTTCTGTCTTCATAAAGGAGCGGATGATTCAGACAAATGTACCTTTTCATTTTTGTTCTGCTGCGTGAACTTCCCAGATCCATGTGTGGCAGCGGTTTCCGTAAATAGAAACAACGCATCGATGTGTCTGACAACACAGCCGTACAGCTTAAACGGAAAGTTGGTGCAGACCCTCTAGTTAGCATGGTTGCTGATCAAAGCGGGTCTGGTGGACTAAAGCGCATCTATTTCAATGCGAGAAGTGTAACAGGTAAGGCAGATAAACTTAAAGCTTGGATTGGAACATGGAACTATGATGTTGTTGCTATTACAGGGACTTGGTTAAAGGAGCGACAGGATCAGCAGCTTAATGTTCCAGGGTACGGATGTTCCAGGCAGGATAGAGGGGGATGTAAAAGAGGTGGGGGAGTTGCACTACTTGTTAAGAAGTCTATCACAGCTGTATTGTGGGAGGACACCTTGGATGGCTCATGCAGCGAGGCAATATGAGTAGAGCTCAGGAACAGGAAGGGTGCAATCACAATGTTTGGGGTTTTCTATAGGCCTCCCAACAGCCAGTGGGAGACAGAAGAACAGATATGTGGGCAGATTTTGGCAAGATGTAAAGGTAACAGGGTTGTTGTTGTGGGTGATTTTAACTTCCTATATATTGACTGGGACTCACTTAGTGCATGGGGCATGGATGGGTCAGAGTTTGTAAGCAATATCCAGGAGGGCTTCTTGAAACAGTTTGTAGATAGTCCAACTAGGAAAGGGGCTGTCCTGGACCTAGTATTGGGGAAAGAGCCTGGCCAGGTGGTTGACATCTCAGTAGGGGAGCAGCTCGGGAACAGTGATCACAATTCAGTAATCTTTAAGTTCCTGATGGATAAAGATAAATGTAGTTGTCAGGTGAAGGTGCTAAATTGGGGGAAGGCTAATTATAACAATAGGAACTGAAGAATGTAGATTGGAGCACATGTTTGAGGGCAAATCAACATATGGTGTGTGGGAGGCTTTCAGGTGTAAGTTGCTGGGAACTCAGGACCAGCACGTTCCTTTAAAGATGAAGGATAAGAATGGCAAGTTTAGGGAACCTTGGATAACAAGAGATATTGTGAGCCTAATCAAAAAGAAAAAGGAAGCATTTATCAAGGTTAGGAGGCTGGGAACACACGAAGCAAGGGTGGAATACAAGGAGAGTCAAAAGAAAGGAGTCAGGAGAGCTAACAGGGGTCATGAAAAGTCATTGGCCAACAGGATTAAGGAGGGCAGCACAGTGGCTTAGTGGTGAGCACTGCTGCCTCACAGCGCCAGGAACCTGGGTTTGATTCTACCCTCGGGTGACTGTTTGTGTGGAGTTTGCACATTCTCCCTGTGTCTGCGTGGGTTTCCTCTGGGTGCTCCAGTTTCCTCCCACAGTCCAAAGATTTGCAGGCTAGGTGGATTGGCCATGCCAAATCGCCCGTAGTGCTCAGGGATGTGTAGATTAGGTGGGTTATAGGGGGGCTGGGTCTGGATGGGGTGCTCTGAGGATTGGTGTGGACTTGTTGGGCCAAAGGGCCTGTTTCCACACTGCAGGGATTCTGGGAAAATCCCAAGGCTTTTTATACATATATAAAGAACAAGAGGGTAGCCAGGGAGAGGGTGATCTCACTCAAGGGCAGGGAAAGGAATTTATGTGTGGAGCTAGAGGAAATGGGCACGGTATTAAATGAGTACTTTGCATCAGTATTCTCCATAGAGAAGGATTTGGTGGATGATTAGTCTGAGGAAGGGTGTGTAGATAGTTTGCGTCATGTTGAGATCAAAAGGAAGGAGGTACTGGGGGTCCTGAAAAACATTAAGGTAGACGAGTCCCCAGGGCCTGATGGGATATATCCCAGAACACTGAGAGAGGCAAGGGAGGAAATTGCTGGGGTCTTGAGAGAAATCTTTATATCCTCACTGGCTACAGGAGAGGTCCCAGAGGATTGGAGAATAGCCAATGTTGTTCCTTTGTTTAAGAAGGGTGGCAAGGATAATCCAGATAATTACAGGCCGGTGAGCCTTACCTCAGTGGTAGGGAAATTATTGGAGAGGATTACTCGAGACAGGATTTACTCCCACTTGGAAATAATTGGGCGTATTAGCGAGAGGCAACATGGTTTTGTGAAGGGGAGGTTGTGTCTCACTAACTTGATTGAGCTTTTTGAGGAAGTGATAAAAATGATCGATGAGGGTATGGCAATGGATGTTGTCTACATGGACTTCAGTAAGGCCTTTGACAAGGTCCCTCATGGCAGGCTGATACAGAAGGTAAAGTTGCATGGGGTCAGAGGTGAGCTTGCAAGATGGATAAAAATACTGGCTCAGTCATAGAAGACAGAGGGTAGCAGTGGAAGGGTGCGTTTCTGAATGGAGGGCTGTGACTAGTGGCGTTCCTCAGGGATCAGTGTTGGGACCTTTGCTATTTGTGATATATATAAATGATTTGGAGGAAAATGTAACTGGTCTGATCAGTAAGTTTGCGAATGACACAATGGTTGTTGGAATTGTGGATAGTGATGAGAACCATCAGAGGATGCAGCAGGATATAGATCAGTTGGTGACTTGGGCAGAGAGATGGCAGATGGAGTTTAATCCAGAAAATCGTGAGATAATGCATTTTGCAAGGTCTAATCCAGATGGAAAATATACAGTAAATGGCAGAACCTTTAAGAGTACCAATAGGCAGAGGGATGGGGGTATACAGGTACACGGGTCACTGAAAGTGGCAACGCAGGTGGAGAAAGTAGTCAACAAGGCATATAGCATGCTTGCCTTCATCGGCCGGGGCATTGAGTTTAAAAATTGGCAGGTAATATTGCAGCTTTATAGAAACTTAGTTAAGCCGCATTTGGAATATTGTGTTCAATTCTGGTCACTGCACTACCAGAAGGAAGTGGTGACTTTGGAGAAGGTACAGAAAAGATTTACCAGGATGTTGCCTGGTATGGAGGACATTAGCTATGAGGAGAGGTTGGAGAAACTTGGGTTGTTCTCATTGGAAGGACGGAGGTTGAGCGGCGACCTGATAGAAGTCTACAAGATTATGAAGGGCATGGACAGAGTGGACAGTCAGAAGCTTTTTCCCAGGGTGGAAGAGTCAGTTATTAGGGGGCATAGGTTTAAGGTGTGAGGGGCAAGATTTAAAGGTGATGTATGAGGCAAGTTTTTTACACAGAGGGTGGTGGGTGCCTGGAACTCGTCGCTGGGGGAGGTCGTGGAAACAGATACAATAGTGACTTTTAAAGGGCATCTTGACAAATACCTGAATAGGATCGAAATAGAGGGATATGGTCCCCGGAAGGATAAGGGCTTTTAGTTGTGACAAGCAGCATGTCGGTGCAGGCTTGGAGGACCGAAGGGCGCGTTCCTGTGCTCTAATTTTCTTTGTTCTTGTTCTTTAAAGAGGGACATGAAAAATTACCTATTATTAGCATGAGAAGAAAAGTACTGGAAGGACTGACTTCCTTGAAGGTGGATAAATCACCAGGGCCTAATAAAGTTTTTCCTAGACTGTTAAAGTGAGCTAGAGAGGAAAGTATGGATGCTCTGAGGATCATTTTCAATCTTCACCAGATCTGGGCAAGGTCTTAGTGGATTGCAGGTGTGTGAACATTGCACCATTATTTTAAAAAGGATGCAAGGATATGCCAAGTAATTATAGTGTGGTCAGCCTGACTTCTGTGGTGGGCACTTTACCTGAACCAATTTTGAGAAATAGGATTAACTGTTTCAATGTAACAAAATAACAAATTGATAGTGCACATTAATATAAATAACTGTGATAGGACAATTAGCTGCCTAGTAATTCTGGGATATTCTCTATCTTCTTTCATGAAGATTTTTTTTCTGTCACCATAGTCTTACCAGACCATAGGGCCTGCTCTGTCATTCGAGAGAGAGATATGACTGTTCGTGATTTAACCTAATGGCCACCATACCTTGGTGAGGGGAGAGGTTGAGAAGGAGAGTCCTTCATCGTAACCTCAGCCCGTGATGGACTTGAACCCATGCTGTTGGCATCACACTGCTTCACAATCCAGCTGTTCCGCCAACTGAACTGAGATGTTAAGTGACTGTTTAGTTTCTCTCTCATTTCCTTTTTCTTCACTATAACTTCGCCTGCCCCACATTTAATGGGCCTACATTTACCCTTGCTACTCTTTTCCTTTTCATGTGCCTACTGCTCAATATCACGCATTTTTTTGCTTTTCTCATTGAATGAACATGCATTGTGTTATTGATATTGCACCCATTGTAGTCATAGAATTGTGATTCCAGAGGTGCTTTAAGATAATGGCTAAATGCATTTGACTAAGAGTTGACCTCTGTATTCTGACATTGTGCAGCTGGCTAACTCAACTTGTTCCTGTTGATACAAACTGCAGCCTGGCACAGAATTAATTATCTTCAAGTGGGGAAGTACAGGGACAGACCTGAGCAAAACTGAGAACGCGACCGAGATAACTATAAAGCTCAGGCAGCCAGGTGCCTTGCAAAAGATAATACTTGTGATATGTATAAAAGATGGAGTTGAGATTAGAATCATATCAGCTATGTTCTTATTGAATGGTGGATCAGGCCCAAAGGACTGAATGGTCTGCTCCTTCTAATTCCTATGTTGTTGCTAAAGGGTTCATCATAGCTTTGGGTAGAGGGAAATCTCAAAGCAACCAGAATATTTGCCAGAAATTACTAAAAGGTTTGGGTCAAATCATTGTATAATCTAGGATAGAGAACCTGATTATATTTTTGCTTTTAACAAAATATATAATTGTTTGATAATCCATACAGTGTACATACAGATAGTTACTAATTTATCCAAGAGTGAGTATCAATGAAGTATTACCCAAACTAGAAATTTGTTGTTTAAATCTTCTGTATTTATGGGAATTACTAAATGAAAAAAAGACCAACTTCGATATAATTCAATTTCTCTCAGTTTGGAAGTCACACGACTCAACAGCAATACAGTTGTACCCATTGTTGTGGGCTCCTTTTCGTTGGAAAGCTTCATTTTTCTGAGCTCATTTACAGACAAGAAATGCTGCAAACTTAGCGAGTCTCTCAGTTATAAGTCATCTTGAGAGTTACGTTTTCTATCTTAAGCTTGCAAACTGATTGGAATTACAGAATATTCCTTTTTTTTAAGAAAGAAGAGAATCATTCCCTTTCAAAAATTTGGTTAAACCATAATTTGGCTAAAATACTGTATATCAAATTGTGACAAGTAAAACTGCTGCCGTTACATGAAGTGGGTGATGCCGATGCATTTCCTGGGATGAAGTAGCTAGGAGTATTAGTTGTTCAGATGGTTTTTAATTTGTAGTCTAAAACAACAATTAGGAACATAGAAACAGGAGTAAACTATTCAGCTCTTCAATCTAGTCTTAGAATTCAACTAGATCATGGCTGTTCTACATCTTAACTTCCATCTATTGCCTTTGTTCTGTAACGCTTAATACCCTTATCTAACAAAAATATATCAAATGCTATTTTGAAATGTTTGATTGACTTAGCTTCAATAGCTATTCATTTGTTGGAGAAAGGTCCAAATTTCCAATACACTTTGTGTGAAGAATCACTTCCTGACATCATCTCTGCATGGCCTGATGCTAATTTTAAGGTTAAGCCTCATTGTTCTGGATTAAGCCACCAGAGGAAATAGTTTCTATCTGCCCTATTAAATCCTTTAATCATTTTAAACACCTCAATTAGATTATCTCTTAATCTTCTATGCTTGAGGGAATTCAGACCTAGTCTATGCAACCTGTCCTCGTACTGTAACCCTTTAATCCTGGGTTTCATTCTAGTGTACCTGCTGTGCACCCCATGCGAAGCCATTATATCCTTCCTGAGGTGTGCCGCCCAGGACGAAATGCAGTATTCCAGAGAGGATCTAACCGGAATATTATGCAGCTAAAACTTCTACTCTTTTGTATTCCAGCCCTCTTTAAATAAATACCAATATTCCATAGGCTGTTAAAGTTGCATTTTGTAAAGTTGCTTGCTCTTCAATAATTCTTAGTAATCACTAGACTTGGACCATGAAATTTCTCTGCTCATCTACAATCAAATCTTCTCATCAATTTAAAAAAAAACTCTGATTTATCTTTCATAGTTCCAAAGTAGCTACTTCCTACATTAAATTCCCACAATGTTTTAGCTCACTGACCTAATCAATCAATGTCTCTTTGCAACTTTCTGCTCCCATTTCCACTATTTATTGTGCCATCTATATTAATGCCGGTGAATTTTAATTGGATTTGAGTGTGGATGAGGGACTCAAATTCGAGTGCTTTGGGAAGCCAGCTCTAAATTGCCAGGCTTTTCTGCAGTGTGTTACACAGCATGCACACAATCCCCTTGGGAGATGT
Source organism: Rhincodon typus (assembly GCF_021869965.1). NCBI lineage: Eukaryota > Metazoa > Chordata > Chondrichthyes > Orectolobiformes > Rhincodontidae > Rhincodon > Rhincodon typus. The sequence continues at coordinate 80,971,705 of NC_063333.1, forward strand.
AGGTTGTCAACTGACATGTGCTATTTAATGTCAATTAGAGGAAGATTGATATATATCAAAAGATTTTTACATAGGTCCATGGGTTTCTCAGGTTTTCTGAAACGCACCAGTGAAAGCAGGATGGGTACACAGTCACATTTGAGGCTGAATTAATCTCAGGGCCAAAAGGAAAAGCTGGCAATAATATGGCACTTTTCATGACAATTATCTCAGAACATTTTACAGCCAATGAAGTGCTTTTGAAATGTGGTCACTTGTGCAATCCTCAGCTATTGTACAATGCAGTCAGCACTGTTCATTCTTCCTAGATATTGAAGCAGTCCATGTCCAAATGATGCAAGATCTGGTCATTATCCATGTGTAGGCTAGCAAGTAGCATTCGTGCCATACAAGTGTGAAAAAATGACCATCTCCAACAAAAGCAAATCTAACCATTGCTCCCTGACATTCAATGCACTACCATCTCTTAAATCTCCAATATATCCTGCAGTGACTGTTAAGGAGAAACTGAACTGGACTAGCCATATAAGTATTGTGGTTTGTGTGTTGAGTAGCTCAGAGGATTGGACAGATATATAAAAATGCAGATTGACTAAAAATAGGAAGAAATTAGAGTATGGGACAAAGATAGCTGGGAATATTAAACAAAATAAATGCTTCTACAAATGTTTAAAATGGAAATGTGCAGCTAAAGTGAGTGCTGGTCCACTAGAAAGTGAGTCTGGGAATTAATAATGGGAAATAAGGAAATGGAAGATGCTTTGAACAGATATTTTGATCTGTCTTTCCCAAATATGACACAAAAGTCCCAGAAATAATTGTCGTTGAAATGAAAGAGAGGGAGGAATGCAAAGCAATGACTTTCCCCTGTGAAAAAGTACTGTGAAAATTATCAAGACTAATCACTGACAAGTCCCCAGGTCTTAATGGGCTTCATGCTGGGATCTTAAAATAGGTGGTTGTGGAGGTAGATAGAATGGCAGGTGCCATTGGGCAAATGCTGGAATTTAATATTAGTGAGGTTATAAATGAGGTGGGGCATGTAGAAAACGTTAATGCAATCAGGCAAAGTCAATATAGTTTTGTGAAAAGCTGATCATATTGGACTACTTATGTACATTATTAGCATGGACAGCGGATTGATTTGCTGACAAAAAATAGAGTATGGATAAATTGGTAATTTTTGAATTACAAGCATTGTATCACCAGCCCAGTGAACATTTTATTTGGTTTACAGGAAGGTCTGGAGTAACTCTTACATGTAAAACAGGTTAAGCTTTGCAGGAGCAGCTACAGAAATATTAGCTTGAGCTCAAAGTGATCCTGAAATTGAAAAACCCGCAAAAACAGGTGAAGATGCACAGTACACGACGAAAAAGGAGCTGCAAATTCCTGACAATATTTGGGCAATCGTACTGAAGAATTTACTCCAGAACTAGCTTCACCCCTAGCCAAGCTGTTCCAGTACAACTACTGCACTGGCATCTACCCAACAATGTGGAAAATAGCCTAGATATGTCTTGTACTCAAAGAGCAGGACAAATCCAACCCAGCCAATTACCCCCATATCAGTCAACTCTTCACTATGATGGGGAGAGGTAGTGGTGTATTGCTAATATCACTGGAGAACTAATCCAGCGGGCCAAGCTAAAACCCTGGAGTCACAGGTTCAAAACGCACCACGGCATCTAGCAGAATTTAAATTCAATGGATAAATCTGGAACATTAAAGTTAGTCTCTGTAATGGTGCCTTGAAACTATGACTGGTTGTTGTAAGAGCCCATTTAGTTCACTGTATCCTTAGGAAGAAAATCTGCCATTCTTTGGAGATAGCAAGAACTGCAGGTGCTGGAGTCAGAGACAATATAATATGGAGCTGGAGGAACACAGCAGTCAGGCAGCATCAGAGGAGCAGGAAAGTCAACATTCCGGGTTAACACCTTTTCTTGATTCTTAACTGCCCTATGAAGTGGTCCAGCAAGCCACAAGGGCAATTAAGAATGCGCATCAAAAGCCTTATCTGCAGAACCCAGTTTCCATGAATGAATGAAGTAATAAATAATCAAACGAGATGTCAACTGAGCTATCAAATAGCATTTGCAAAGCAATGACCTGCTCATTGACGCTCAGTTTGGGTTCTACCAGGGCCAGCAGGCACCTGAACTCCTTGCAGCCTTGGTCCAAACATAGACAAAAGAGCTGAATTCTCTTGAGATCAGAGTCAATACCCTCAACATCAAGGTAGCATTTGTGGTATCAAGAAGCTCGAACAAAACTGAAGTCAATGGGAATCAGTGTGTAAACTCTCGACTGGTTGGAGTCACATCTGATGCAAAGGAAGATGGTTGTGTTTGCTGGTCAATCACCTCAAATCCCAGGATATGACTGTGGGAGATCCTCAGCATAGTGTCCTAGGTCCAACCATCTTCCCCGGCTTCATCAAAGACCATTTTCCCATCATAAGGTCAGAAGTAGGGATAGTCATTGATGATTGCACAATGTTGAGCACCAAACACAACGCCTCACACACTGAACAGTCCACATCCATATACTGCAAGATCTGGACAACTTGCAGGCTTGGGCTGATAAGGGGCAAGTAGCCATTATTTGTGCCCCACAAAAGCCAGATAATGGCCAAATGCAATAAGTGAAAATCTAACCATTGTATTTTCATCATCTACAAGGTACAAGTCAAGAGTATGATGGAATACTTTACAGTTGCCTGTAGGGGTGTGACTGAAATGGTACTTAAGAAGCTTGAAACCATCCTACACAATGCAGTCCATTTGCCTGATGCTTCATTAACCAATATCAACATTCATGCCCTTTACCACCAATGCACAGTGGCAACAATGCATAACATCCAGTAGACATAGTGAAGTACTCACCAAGGCTCCTTTGACAGCACCTTCCAAACCTGTGACCTCAAGCCCCCAGAGAAACAAGGGCAGCGGATGTATAAGAACACTATCATGCATAAGTTCCTCTGCAAACCACTTTCACCAGGTCAAAATCTTGGAAATCCTATCCTAACAGCACTGTGTGTGACTTTACACCCGAGGACTGCAGTTGTTCAAGAAGGCATGCAACAGGGAAATTTGGGATACTCAACAAATGCCAGCATAGACAGAGGAGCCCACAATCCTTAGACAAATAAAAAGGAACATGATATAATCCTTTCAGAAATAAAAAGCAAAAGAACTGCAGATGCTGTAAATCAGAAACAAAAACAGAAGTTGCCGAAAAAGCTCATCAGGTCTGGCAGAATCTGTGAACAGAAATCAGAGTTAACATTTTCGGTCTCGTGCCCCTTCCTCAGAACAGTTCTGAGGAAGGATCACCGAACCTGAGATGTTAACTCTGATTTCTCTTCACAGATGCTGCTAGATCTGTTGAGCTTTTCTAGCATATTTTTTTTATTTCCTTTTAGAAATAACTTGACTTTGCACAACATGAAACAGGTTGGGACACAAAAGAAGTTTGCTCTGATTTGGGCAAAATGTGGTTGTAGGGTCCATTAGAAAAAGAAGACTTTGGAGCAATAACTGCAATCCATGAAAGAAAATCTTGACAAATGCCCCCAGATAAATTCACCATTACGAGATCTGGATGTTAGAGAGACTCATAGGCTCATTTGTTATTGGAAATAGGTAAACTTCATTTTGGGAAGGAAAGGTTGTTGTATCTATGCCTTATCTTTAAGAAAATCTTTCAGAACTCCATGTGCTCTCTGTGTACAATGCTGTGACTGTTTGCCGGTTAGTCTGCTTTGTGTTTGCAATGAACATATTGAAGTTAGTTAGTTGCTGTAATACCTGTATCATAATTTGATCATAGATCATAGAATCATACAGTATAGATGAGGCCCTTCAGCCCATCAAGTCTGTACAGTCAAAGATATTCTACTACCTATGCTAGTCCCACTTTGCACGAGGCCCATAGCCTTGAATGTTATGACACATCAAGTGCTTATCCAAGTATTTTTTAAAAGGTTGTGATTGTTTCCACCTCAACTATCCTCCCAGGCAGTGCAATCCAGACCCAACGACCTGTTGGTGAAAAAGTTTTTCCTAAAATCCCCTCTAAACCTCCTGCCTTTCACTTTAAAATTATGTCCCTTGTTATTGATTCTTCAACTAAGGGGAGAAGCTGCTTTCTGTTCACCCTGTCCATGCCCCTCAATCTTATATATTTTTATCAGGTCTCTCCCACAACTTTCTCTGCTCCAAAGAAAAACAATCCAAGTTTATCCAGGCTCTCATCATAGCTGAAATGCTCCATTCCAAACAACATCCTGGTGAATCTCTTGTAAAGTGATAACTTTTTAAATAAACTAATGCATGAAGTTTATTCATCCAAATTGACAATTGAATATTGAACCATTATCATTACTGTGACAGTGAACATTGTCTTGCTCCTGCCTCTTGATATTAATTGTGAAGTATTTGACAATGGTAGTTTCATTGAATGTCAAAGAGTCATGTTTATTTTCAGCTTTGCCGGACTGGGTTATTGTCTGGCATGAACGTTAGATGCCTCTACCAGCCCAAAAGTTGTTCTTCAGTATTTTAGGAGTTGCAAACGGTACTGAACATTGAGCAATCATCAGAGATTACTCTTAACGCTGACCATATTTTGGATAAGGTGTTTGGGTCTAGGACAATAAAGAGACCAGACAGCAATGTCCTGTGGTGAGATGATTGGCCTCCCACATGAACAACTACTATTTTGTATTAGATATCTCCTCTGTCCAGCTGGCCCTGGAGAAGGACTGTTGTGGCTGACAATACTTTCAAAGGCCCTTTATGACCATTGAGCACTAGTGGCCTAAACTGCATACTAGACACTGAAATATCATTTTAGTTTATAAGTTTATTTCAAGGATTAATTTTTTGTTTAGTTTTATACTGTTGCAAGTGATTTTTTGGAGGGGTTTGATGACATTAGGATGATACAATGTCTTATTTGTTTACTAAGAACAGCTATCTGAAACAAATTAATGATTCAGTTATGGACCCACTATTAAATCCTTCAAGTTTCTGCAGCAATGCAATATTTCATATCCCCAAATGGAAAGCATGTTTTCTGCTTGTTGATTGGCTAGTCAGTGCAAATGATGGGAACATCAGTAATTGAGTCTCCCTCTGAGTCAGTTGCCAAGCTGACCATTTTCAGTGTCGAGCTCCCATTAACTTTATGCTCGTGAACCAGTCCTTGCATTTGAGAGTGCTCCTCTGTCTCTCTCAGCATAATTGGATTTCTAAAGTCTGCAGAAATCTTTTTACATATAAAATAGCAATGAGTGTGTAAACCCAATAGTCCTTTCCTTTTCAGAGATAGTAGGAACTGCAGATGCTGGAGAATCCGAGACAACAAGGTGCAGGGCTGGATGAACACAGCAGGCCAAGCAGCATCATAGGAGCAGAGAGGCTGACGTTTCGGGCCTAGACCCTTCCTTTTGATTTTTTAGTTGCTCGCAGCCATATACTTAGAGCAAGCTTTGAGCCACTTGCAGAATCATTTGCTGCTAAGAGCAAGGTGATTGTAAAAACAAAATTATTTAAAAAGACTTTCCACCGTAGAGTTGGTAAGTTTTGACCCATTTCCATGTTGCTACAAGCTAGCAATTAGGTGGTGAAGGCACCCACCATATACAGTCAGATGCTCTGTAATTTACGAAATTCTAACATGTTTAAGTATTAAGTTTAGTGTGCACACTGAGAAATCCCCACCCAGCAGAACTCTATGTACATTGCCTCAGTCAGCGACTTTATGGAAATTGCTCCAAAAACATTACAGATAACTTTATTTAATGACTTTTATGGGGTATTGAGAAAGGACGTGCAAAACCTCGCAGCCTCTGGTAGGCCCACCTCAGTCCACACCCCCCAGATCACATACGCTCTCTTTAATCACAAAATGCCAGCACAGCTCCACAGAAAAACCATTGGATTTCCCGCCTCCCCAATTAGCAAGCTGCCTGTCAGTGACCTGAGTGCATGGGCGGTTTGCCATGAATACTATATTGAGACCTGAGCTTGAAAATCATTCAGGGCTTTGAGTTAAGTTCATTGGGCTTACTTCTCTCACCTTCAGATTGAACAGATGAGATCATATGAAAATTAGCCTCCTTCACACACTAACACAAACAACTTCTGTTATACCAACAACTTTAAGCTTAATTACAAGTTTCAAAAGTTTATTTACCTTTCCTTCAATTAATTTTGAACAACAATCACATCGAATATGTTAAGTGAAGAGAGGAATACATATAATTTGGCTACCTTAAAAGTGAAAGATACATTCTTGGGATTTTTGTGCACTCAAAAATTAATACCTGCACCATAAAAAGTGGCCCCTATTCTCAGCAAAAATATTAAAATGTGAAATGTCTTGAGAGAAATTGAGGTACAGGTATAAAGTAAAAACTTTATTTGACATTAAAACAGTTTATTAGATAAATTCAATTATGTTAGTACAAAAGTATCCATTTTGTTTTGTTTATTCCATTAAACAGGCCACTTAAAAAGTGAATTACTGAGAAGAACAAAGCAGTATTTTTATGGAGAACAATCGGATTCATTTTATTATTACAAAGGACATTCCATAATAGTTGTGGTTTGACATGTTTACATAAGGTGTTCATTGTACCAGATTGACTTATGCTTTTTCAATTTTAAGAGTAATGTAGGAAGTGGGATTGATGTGAAAATAAAAGCACATTGTAATTAAATAAAATGTAGCTTGTAGATATTGGTGAGTTGGTTGTTTTATCTTTATTACGAGAACATTAAGCAAGCCTCAGTGGAGTGCAGATGTTTCTCATAGGGAAAATGGCATGTCTGTTGGAGAATAAGCTAGATTTTCCTTCTGTTCATTTAAAAAAGTGTAGATTCATGAAGGATGTACAATTTTCTCCACTTAAATCTCTTTGCGGTTTACAGCCTGGGGAGTGTTCAGTGGCTGGAAGTGAAAGAAGTTCAATTTACTCCATAGGTTCTGGTGATATTTTCTTAGTTACTATTCGGTTGGGCTTTATAAGCTCTGTCTGTACTTCTGAAGCAGCCACTATTAGATGCAGAACACAGCTACAGTTCTGTATCTGTAAGAATAATGAAAATCTTTAAGTCCATTTCAAACCATAAGCAATTGTATCAATAATACTGGAATATTTTTCTACTCTCAAACAGGAAGGTAGTACAGGGAGCATTCTGCCTCACTAACCAAAACTATAAACTTTAACCCTTTTGAGGATTTCTCTGCAGTATTTCTGCACCAAGTCAATATTATTGATTGCAGTTGGGGTCAATAGCTCAACTTACAGTGTGAAAATTGTAATTAATATTTGTCACAGTGCAAACTTGGGTAGTTTAAATGCATAATTTGCAGAACGCCTAAGTCCATGAACAGTATTTTTGTTTTGGCTGCTGCAGAGCTAATATGCACTCTTTAAAAAAAATGGATATCTTTGCATGCATTCTGTGTTCTGTAAACCTGTGTTTTTGAGACACTGAGGTAATCATCGCTGTTCTGCTATGTGCTGATATCACTAACTGAAGATGATTGCCTGCTGACAAACCACCAATTTAGCCAATTATTAGTGGGAGTGTCCAATCAACTTTGGACTCATTGCAATCTTCCGCTATCACTACTGTCTTACACTAGATGTGGAATTAAGGCTCAATAAAGTCAAGGTTAAAAATTTCCCATTTATTGAATAGACAAGAAAACCTCTTTTCATTTGAAATTTAATGTTAGGTTTATCATATAATAAATATATCATGCAATTTCCTTTTTCTAAGAGCTACTATATTAACAAATCAATAACTTTTATCATACACCTTAGAAAATAAGTTTTAGAAAACATAAAGATAGATAAAATCACCAGCACCTGATCACATGTATCCCAGGATGTTGTGGGAAGTTAGGGAGGAAATTGCAGGACCCCTAGCAGAAATATTTGTATCATTTATAAACACAGGTGAGGTGTCGGAGTACTGGAGGGTGGCTAAATGTTGTGCCTTTACTTAAAAAAAATGATGTAAGGAGAAGACTGAGAAGTATAGACCCATGAGCCTGGCATCAGTGGCGGGTTGGTTGTTGGAGGGGATTCTAAAAGATAGGATTTACATACATTTGGAGAGGCAAAGATTGATTAGGAATAGTCAGCATGCATTTGAGAGAGGAAAATCTTGTCTCACAAGCTTGATTAAGTCAACCAAAAAGATTGATGAGGGCAGAGCGGTAGATGTTTACTTGGAATTTAGTAAAGCCTTTGACAAGGTTTCGCATGGTAGACTAATTAGTAAAGTTAGATCACATGGGATTTAGGGTGAACTTGTCAACTGGATGCAAAATTAGCTCTATGGTAGGAGATAGAGGGTGGTGGTGGAGAGTTGTTTTTCAGGCTGAAGGCCAGTGGCCAGCAGTGTTCCACAGGGATCGGTACTGGGTCCACTTTTGTTTGTCATTTATATAAATGATTTAGATGAGAATATAGGAGATATGATTAGTAAGTTTGCAAATGACACCAAAACTGGTGGTGTAGCGGATAGTGAAGATTATTAAAAAGTATAAAGAGATCTTGATCAATTGGGTCAATGGGCTCAAGAGTGGCAAATGGAGTTTAATTTGGATAAATGCGAGGTATTACATCTTGGTAAAACAAACACAGACAAGTCTTATACAATTAATGGTAGATCCCTGGGGAGTATTGTAGAAGAAAGAGACTGAGGTATTCACATATATAATTCTTTGAAATTTGCTTCACAGGTAGAAAAGATGGTTAAGAAGATGTTTAGCACTCTTGCCTTCATTGCTCAGATCTTTGAGTATGTAGGAGTTGGACGTCATGTTGAGCTTGTACAGGACAGGGTGAGGCCTCTTCTGGAACACCGTGTGCAGTTCTGGTGACCATATTAGAGAAAGGATGTTATTGAACTGGAGACCGTTCATAAAACATTGACTAGGATTTTGCTAGGAATGGTGGGTTTAAGATATAAAAATAGATTTGAAAGGCTAGGACTTTCTTCACTGAAGATTAGGTGATTGAGTGGTGACCTTATTGAGATTTATAAAATCATGAGGGGCATAGATAAGGTCTCATCAATCTTTTTGGTTACCTTAATCAAGCTTGTGAGGCACGATAGATAATAGCAAAGGTCTTTTCCCTAATGTGGGGGAGTTCAAAATAAGGAAGCATATTTTTAAGGTGAGAGGAGAAAATTTTAAAAAAGACGTGAGAGGCACCTTTTTTACACAGAAAGTGGTTCATGTGTGGAATAAACCGCCAGAGAAAGTGATTGATGCTGGTGCAGTTACAACATTTAAATGACGTTTGGATAAGTTCATGAATAGAAAGGTTTGGGGGGATATGGGTCAAGCCCAGACAGGTGGGACTAGTTTGGTTTAGCATGAACTGGTTGGTCCAAAGGGTCTGTTTCCCTGCTGTATAACTCAATGACATCGCTGAAAGCTAAATTTTTATGATAAAGTTATTTGGTGGCATGGAAGGATATTTAGATTTGTAAAATGTGAATATAAAATGTTTGCTGAAATGACAAATATTTCATATTTGTGACACGGTACAATCCAATTAACAAGTTGAGTTATATTACTGAAACTAAGACTTGAGTATTGAAGGGGGCTATAATCGGCTGATTGCATAAAGTGATAACGGGTAACAGATATTTCTTATAGCTAAACCAGCACTGGCCTGTAGCCTTAAAGCAGAAGATCTGGAAGAAATCCCAAATGATGAAGAAAGAAGGTACAGAATAGAGAAGCGATGCATTTCCCCTTTTGTTTTTCTAAGACCAGTAGACAAAACCCCTATCACGCTTTGAATAGTGTGGGTTGTGGCGAGGTGAGTGGTATAATCAGGGGAGATGTTCAGTGAGCCCTCATCTCAAATGTCAACATCACCTCACTGCAACTTTTATGCTTTTCTCAAGTAGTATGTGGATTATCTCTATGCAGCAGCAAGTTCCCAAATGATGCTCTTTATTACTTGTTGAATGGCTTGTTAACAACTCAGCCAAAGAATAGAACATAGAACATAGAACAGTACAGGCCCTTTGGCCCACGATGTTGTGCCGAACTTTTACCTTAAACCTAAGGTCTATCTAACCTCCACCCCTACCTTATACTATCATCCATATGCCTACCTAATAGCCGCTCAAATGCCCCTAATGAGGCCGACTCCACTACCCTCTCTGGCAGTGCATTCCACGCCCCTACCACTCTCTGAGTAAAGAACATATCTCTGGTGTCTCCCCTATATCTACTTCCACTCACTTTAAGACTATGCCCCCTCGTAATAGCTACCTCCACCCTAGGAAAAAATCCCCGGCTGTCCACTATATCTGTACCTCTGATCATTTTGTACACCTCTATCAAGTTACCTCTCATCCTTCGTCGTTCTAAAGAGAAAAGCCCTATCTCTCTCAATCTTTCCTTGTAAGACCTTCCCTCCATTCCAGGCAACATCCTGGTAAATCTCCTCTGCACATTTTCCAACACTTCCACATCTTTCCTGTAATGAGGCAAGCTTGCCATAGGTTGGGACCTTACCAAATTCACCATACAAAGTAGCCGTCAGGTAAACTTGGCATGGAAATCAGAGTGGGTTTTGACAGATTCAACTCACCACCTTCTCCAAATGACTTTCATGTAGGAAATCACATGCCAACTTCTCAGGCACGCACTATGGGCACCAGCTACCTCTACCCATGTGCACAGACATTGGAATCTGACATGTGCCAGCCTCTGTGACCCCTTATGACACATCACCAATCCAGTCTCAAAATGCTTCTGCACTTCAGTGATGCACCAGCAACTATCATATAATGTTGCAACAAGGACACTTCACACTCAGGGATTTGTATCCAGCTCATAGAATGGACAAGGCTGCATCTCTGGGCTCTGCTTAGTTTCACAGTGTTCACTCACTCTGAACCTACTTGAATGTTTACAGCATTTCTGGCTGGCAATGCCCTACCTCACCTTTTTGCTCTTTGCCCACTCAGCCAGAGATCCCAGCTCCTGTTATTTCTGCCACACCGGTTAGCATAGATACAGAGCCAGGAAACTTGTCACATGGGACAACAGGCCTCAGACCAGTCAAGGGGAAGGGCATTTGCTCAAGGGATCCTGAGACAGTACGTCAAGGGCAGGTTTCAATACTAGCCCAGTTCTGCTTGGGGCAGTCATAGTTAGGATCCTCTCCTCGTACGATGAGGAGCCGAATGAAAGGCAGCACTCCAATGGTCATGATTGTTTCTGCCCTATGCTGGGACATTTTCTCTTGGAATGAGAGAGAGGCAGGCATTACTGAAAATGAAAGTGAATGGTACAGCTAATACTATTGATAGAGAGGTTTCCTGAGTGAGTGAGTAGGCCGTGCAGAGACCATGCAGGGTTAATGATGATGTAGGTTGGGTAGGTGAGGGCAAGTGGAGAAGATGTTGCATGTGTTAATGATTTATTAACCAGGCCATGTTGGCACTGGTCCTGAGGTTGTTGGGCCTGACTCATTCTCACCTCTAAATCGTCCATGTGGGGGGGGCCTTTTGTTTTGAGGAAGGTATGATTCAGGCTACCCATCTCAATAGCAACAATACAGCCCCGAGAATTTGAACAAATGTCAAACAATGTCCCTGTATACTCCCTGGCTACATTCCTCCCTGACCCTTTGTCCATACAAGTCAATATTGGCAAACCACCAAACTCACCACATCACCAAACCTGCTGTCAGACCAAATCACATGGTACTGCCATCTTTGAGCAGTTTAGATTGGAGAGCAGGAACGTCTCTGACTTTCATGCTTTTGACAGGTTGCATTGCATGCAGTGGCTGGTACCAACACATGCATCTGCACAGGTGCATATTTTGGATTTAGCATGCATTCTTAGCTGTTACTTATTTGTGCTTTTTTTTTTGGAGGCTGCCAGCCTATTTATATTCAATTGTTTTTTTTCAGTGCACTCTCACCGACTTCAGCATTAACTGACAGCCAGCCAGCCAGCATCTGAGGGGATTACAGCACTTTTTAAGCACACAGTGCCCATAGTGCTCAGGTATAGGCTGCAAGCTTCTGTGCTGTGCAATACTAATTAAACAGAGAGGGAAAGGCATGCAGCTTGGAAGGGACTAAAGAATTATCAGGATGTTTGTGTCACTTTGTGACATTGTGCCACATCAACAGCACATATGAAGCAAGTGTCAGCAGCTTACGAAGGAACTGCACTGCATAAGCAAATGGCTTTGCATGAATGTCAAAGGGGAGCAGTCTTTAATAAGGTGAAGGAGAACTATAGTCAGTCAGCGGGTATTGCCACCCATCAATCCAAGGGCTTGACTGATTCCTGTACAGGGAGTTAACTGTGGTCAGTCAGCAATTTGATCCTACCAGAGACCAAGGATATGTGCCCTCTCAGTCTGGAGCAAGGGTCACAGCAAGTCAAACGTAACTCATCCAGGATTACAGGTATGTTTTGGGGTGCTGTGAAGACATCATTCTCAGGATTGGGTCGTGGTGACTTGGTGCTTTCCTACCAAGTTGTGAGAATGGTGGGCTTTGTTGTGTCTGGCAGGGTTGAACAATAATAGTCAGGGGGCTTATCCAGGGCAGCCATAGAGGCTGTAGGGAAAGTGGGCAGTTCAAATCTGGGAATGGGCTTCATTGCACAGGGTTGCTGAGCAAATGGTGACAGTGATAGGGAACAATTGGAGAGAGCAGGTTCATCCTGGTTAATAGGAGGGGCCGGCGAGCCTGAAGAAAGGGCTTTCAAATAGATCAGGCAGTAATTCTGGGCATTACACTTGGGAAGTGCAGGGGGCAAAAAGGGCACGGTAATGTGGTCCAGGTGTAAAGTGAGGACATTAATGGTTATATAAATAGTTATATAACAGAAACTATGCTGAAAGGACATAGAGACTACAGGAACCACAACACAAAAGGGCCATGAATAATGAGGGACATTCTTGCATCGCAGTTGACGCCTGCAATTCATCCACACTGAAGTGAAGTCAGATCCTTCCTACATTTGACACAGTACACAACAAGACTGACACTGACTAAAGTGGGTGGAGTAAGCTACTGTTTGTTTTCTTTGGTGACATCAAATTTTTGGAAATTGAATTCTGCTCAGAGCAAAAGCAACAATCATGTCTCTATTGATTCAGTAATGCCACTAACTGAAAGTGCACTTTTGACTGTACTTTATCAGGAGGTCATACCTTGTCCAAGAATATCTATTAAGAATTATAACGTTGAGCAATCAAACTCATTGCATTGTATGCACTACCTGCATCCTTGTCATATCAGGAGAGAGTAAGGACTGCAGATACTGGAAGTCAGATGGTGGAATCAATAAAATATGCAGTTGGAGGAGCACAGCATCGGAGGAACAGGAAAGTCAATGTTTTGGGTCTGGACCCGTCATCAGGACTGGGCAGGGGGATGAGAGCTCAGACGTAAATAGAGGGAGGTGGGTGGGACTGAGGGCAAGGTAGTTGGGATGGTGATAGGTGGATACAGGTAGGGGGTTGTAGAAATTGGTCAGTGGGAAGGGTGGAGCAGATAGGTGAGAAGGAAGATGGACAGTTTGTGTCAGGTTAGCGGGTTTGTTTCAAGATGTGGTCAAAGAGCTTCAGGGCGGAGGAGGAGATAACCGAGGGGTTGCAGTGGGAGAGAGACCCACTGACATCTCTTCAGAGGGAGGAGGAAAACTTCTTCAAGGCTCTCCTTCTCTTCTGATGCTATCTGACCTGCTGTGCTTCTCTAGCTCCACATTTTGTTGATTCTGACTTCTACCATCTGCAGTCCTTACTATACCCTAGCCACTGAAAACCATACTACAAAGCCTCTTCCAAGGACGCCCACGTTGAAGAAGTTTTCCTCCTCCCTCCAAGGAGATCTCAGTGGGTCTCTCTCCCACTGCAGCCCTCTTGTCATATCAGTTAAACAAATGTAATCAGACAAAAACACTTAAAAATGGACCGGAGCTTTCTACTTCAAAAAAAAATTCATAACTAACAGTGGAAGACAATGTTTTACTACAGCCACCTTTGCACACTGAACTATAAGTGTTCCAGGAAATGGTCTGTGACGTAGAAGAGAGCCTCGGTTTTGGAAGGGAGGTGGGCTATTTACTGGTAGAATTCTACTTACCCAATGTAGTATGACAACTTTGCTGTGCAATGTATATTTGTATTAGGCAATATACCTCAGAGCTCCTTATGGAGACTTCTTGCAAAGCCCCAGCGCTACACTGTGTTAGGAGATAACACAAAGTTTCATTGTGGTGGTTGCGATGGCTGAGGACTTATTTCACTGTGTTCTCTTTCTGAAATTCCCCACAGATTATCTGCTCACACGTCTGACTTGGAGATTGCAGAGCTAGGAGTCCTTGTGGGGTTGTTTCAACTCTGAAGATAAAGCAGAATGAGACAGCAGTTACAATAACCTCGAGTGGCTATTGTAACGATTCGTGATGGAGAAGCAGTATGTGAAATAGAATGATGGGGCCCTGAATTGACAGGTCAATTTCTTCAACTCTCCTTACATTCTACATCCAGAATGTAACTGTTGCCATTTTCTGCAGATCAAAACTGGTCATATCCTCTCCCTTGTGATGAGAAGACTCAAGCAGATTTATCTGGTGGGAGAGAAGGATTAACTTCTCTAAATCTGGCTTGACTTAACTAGTGAAAATTATACCAGAGCAGATGATTTATTAGTGCAGGCACTGACTAAGGATATCCCTGGCTATCATTTCTGAACGGTGTTATCTGTTGGACCAGGGCTTGCATTTAGGATTTGAGTGAAGTCCCATTCCAGTGGCCATCAAAGTCACAGCTGTCTTGCATTTTTAGGCAAGTGGCTCACTTCAAGGAGCAACTAGGGGCTTGTATGGCATCTCCCAATCTTTGACCCACAACTTCATCCAGACTGTAACCATTGGCCGTTTCCTGCAGATGTTTATATCCTCCCTCTATGATGAGGACACTCAAACAGATTTGCCTGTTGACAAACAAAGAGTAACACCTCCAAATCTGGCTCAACTTAACTGGGTCCGAGAGAAAAAAATTACACTCGAGCAGATGCTTTAAAAGTGCAAGTGAAAATACCTTTACACAGATGAAAGGTTATTGATGATGATGCTTCACCGTGCCTCTACTATTCTCTCCATAAATTTTCTTCTAGCCTCCCATTACGTCTGCATCCAGCTCCAACATTTGCAGCTAGGCTGGAGATAGCCTGTTCTGTTGTTTGTATTGTTGGCCTGGAAGACCTGGATGGTCATACCCTGATATCTTTAGGACCCAGGTCAGCTGAGAGTCTCCTGCTCAGATGTTTAATGAGCTCACAGGGGTGAGTAAGGTTAATGAATACACAGCTGAAGGTCATATGTTACTAACTGGATCTCTAGTCTCATTCAGAGTCCAATTCACTTCCACCCTTTTACACACCTACTAACTAGCTCCAGCAATCAGTGCTCATAACTCAAAGCTTCATCCCAATTTTGCAGACTAAACATTGTGGTGAGCTGCACAATTACACCTAACAGCTTACCCCTGCTTCAAGATATACAACTGTGGCCAGTACATCACTCTAACTCATTGACACATGTCCCTCTCTCTCACAGGATAAGGTGGCTCATGATCGGTAGCAGCAACTAAATAGAAGATGGAAGTTACGGGGACATGGAGTCGGCCATTGCTGAATTAGATGTCACTTGGGCTGTTGCTAGGAGTTGAGCTAAAATAATGTTGACAGTATGCTCATGCTTAATTTACTTCCTCATTTCTGTTACAATCTGGGGCAAGACCATCAAATTTATTTTATGATCTGGTCAGGGACATGCAATATTTTATTTTTAAAGATAGACAGAGTTTGAAATCCAAGGTATCTTCTAAGATAATAATGCCAAAATATTCTATGATTTTGAACAAACTAAATAAACCTTACTATACAAGATTAGAAAAGTTAATTAATCAGACATACATATCATACTCTAACATCCAGAATTAACATGAGGTAAATATGGGCTAACAGACATACCATGGAATATGTCAAATGGCAGATAGTATCAAATTGATCCTGCAGAGTTCACAGCAAATCATCCAAATATTGCTGATGCTGTGGGTCACCAAATCTCATTAAAAACCCCTGAGAAGGGATTTTAATTCCTCACTTTTAAGAATAAGCCTAAAAACTCAATCAGCAGGAGCTCTTATTCAGGCTGGAAGCCCTCCTGCTTCTTTGGCCTGCACTTAGTTGTTAGGCAATGGGATTCAAACTTAGAATCCCCCAGCAGCTGCTTACCATCCAAAACAAAAGCAGAAATTGCTGGAGAATCTCAGCAGGTCTGGAAAGATCTGTGGAGAGAAAGCAAAGTTAACATTTTGGGTCCAGTGACATTTCTGAAGAAGGGTCACTGGACATGAAACACACATGCTTTTTCATGCTTATGACTCGACAAGATCTGACCATGAACAATTTGAGGTCTGCGGTTGCCTCTACAGTCACTGGCAGCACTATCCCCTCCTTACACTGAGGCTGCACGTCTGATGGTGGAGATCTGTGACCACCAGAATTGGACACATTGCTCCTTGTTTAGGTAGAGGTAAGAGACGTGATCTTGGAAAACTCCAAGTAGATAAGACGTTCTCTGAAAGCCCTTTCCCTCTTCCCTCTGTAAGCAACATGTCCTCTCACTTGCTGACTCTGCACCATCTCCCTTACATACTGCAGTTCAAAGCTGGCTGCTCCTAAAACCCCGGACTGGGAGCAAATGGAGTATTAAGTGACCCCTTCCTGTGCACAGTGCCACTTTCTAAAAAGCTTCACCAACTGCAAAAAATTAATCAAAACACCAAAGGCTTCCACAAACACACAGCCAGCAGAAAGTAGCTGACAAGTTATTAGTGAGGTCTGTTAATAATACCGTTGTGTGTCATTCATAGAACTGTTCATGCTTAGCTGTGCATAATTTAAAACAGGATGTTAACTACTGTTTCAAGGTACAAAATGGCGTTAAATCAGTGTTAGATGTTGATGACTAATGCCATAGTCTGCCTACCCACATATTTCTGATGCTTGCTGCTAATGCCTCTGCTACCTCCCCTCACCAAGATGGCCTTCAACGTGGCTGTGTTGCAGGTGGCAGTGGCATCGACACCACGTTTGCTACTAAACTGGACTCAGGACACCAAAGCTGCTGGCACTATGATCCATTTTGTATATTATAGACGATATGTAATTTGTTTATTTGATTGATTTTTTCAGTATGTGACCTTTGGAACCCTAGATAAAAAAAATGAAAATGTTTCCATAAGGTTTCTTTTCTCATTCATTGGACACATAAATTTGTCATTCATCAACTGAGTTAACACCCAACTTGGCAAGTACTCGATTCTGGTTTTCTACATTTAGTGTCATTTCATAATTCTTTCAGCAACTTCAGTCTACTAAAAATTGGTGTCTTCTGTCTGTCTTATTTGATGTGGTTTTTAATTGTTTATCACCTGTATTTACAGAACAAAAAGGTGTCTTTTCCAGAAATCAAATGATGTAAGCCTCATTACTGAGAAAGCAACAACTTTCAACTCATATACGGATATTTGCAAAGAGATGGTAACAAATAAGAAATGGAAAGGATGTTTCCCTGTGGGAGAATCTGGAAATAGGGGTCATAGTTTAAAAATAAGAGGTGATCCATTTATGATAGAGATTTTTTTTCTCTCAGAATGTTCTGGATCTTTGGAATTCCGTACTTGAAAGGCAGTAGGTGCAGGATTTTTAAATATTTTAAAGGCAGAGCTAGATAGATTCTTGATTGCCAGGGAGATGAAAGATCATTGGGATATGCAGGAACGTAAAGCTAAGGTTAAATTCAGATCGGCAATGGTCTTATTGAACAGTAGAGCAGGCTTGAAGAGCTGAGTAGCCTATTTTTGTTTCTTGTCCATATATTCCGATATTAATTCATGTCAGCTGAACTTTCAACTTTTCAGGGTTGACAGCGTGTTTCTTCCCTAGATATCTAAATGTTAAAAATTGTACCTTGGTGCCTTAATACTGTATACTTGGACATTACCTGGAATTTAAAAGCATGAGAGGTGATCTCATTGAAATGTCTGGGAGTTTGAAAAGTTTGACAGTATAAATGTTGACAGACTGTTCCCTTTGCTGGTGAATCTAGAACTAGGACCACAGATAGCATCACTTGTTCTGGATTCATATTGTAACATGCTTGAACAGGTTGATTAAAAATATCCAAATGTTCACCACTTAAGACTGAGATGAAACTTTTTATCTCTTAAAGGTTTGTGAATATTCTAAATTTGAGTATATCCAAAGTTGAAATCAATAGATTTCTGAACTCTGAAGGAATTCAGGAAAATAGTGATTTGGAAGGAAAATGCAATGTCTTTTGAAAATCAGCCATGACTTCATTAAATGTTCAAACAAGGTCAAGGAGCCATACAGTCCACTCATGCACCAATCCTTAGCTTTAAATAGCTGCACTTATGCCACTGTATGCTATATGATAGCTACTGCAAGGCATCTCTATCTTCATAAATTTTCCAGAATCTCTTTCAGTTTATGAAGTTTTGAGACACCTATTTCTATTCGTTTATTAATTGCACACATTTTACTTTTAAGCATACCCACAGATAATTCTGAATTGAAACGTCCAATGCATTTAATTCTGTAAATATATAAATTTAGTGTTTAATGTTTAGAATTTTACAAAAATATTGGAAAATTACATATACAAAATTGTGTGACTTTTAAAAGCAGTGATATAATTAGCTGTAAAAGAGCTAAATCAATTTCTAAGACATTCTTCCTCCTTCCCCTGAAGCAGTTCAGCGTGGCGAAGTCATTTTTATAAATAAAATATTTGTTGATGGCCTTGACATTTATTATGATCAAGACTTCAAAACAAAATAATTTTCCCTTATATCTTACTCACCACAACTCACATATCAGTCTGTCACTGGTGCAATCTGTTTATGCCACATACGCATCCAGTGCTGTAACGTAATCAGAAGACCCTAGAACCAGTTTAAATGAAGTAAACTATAGCATGTTAAATCTGATCTCCTCATGGATGATAAAGTTTGCTGCCATAAGGTAATCCAAGTAGCAGTCTGAATAAGAAATAACACAAATTATTCAATAGGAACAGCAGAGGAGATTCTCCTTTCTTTTGTGTGTGAAAAGCGTTGCATGAGTGGAATAAAAAGGACAACCAGGCATTGAGCATTGTATGGTGATTATTCAGCCCACTCACTCCTAATGGAAACTTGGGTGAGGTGTCTGATTTTTCTGAATGCACTTCATCAAAAGTTTTTACATATAAACACCAAAGAAGAAAATCTTCCTCAAGAAGATCAATTGACAGAGCAGCAGGCAGAGTTGCTAGGTTTCGTACTTTCCTGGAAACCTTTCATAAATGTGTACATGCCATTTTTTTCACATATTCAATAAGATCATCCAACTGTACAAGATCAGAAGTACTTTCTGAATTCTCTCCTGGGAGAATTTTTTGAATTTATGACTGCATATGCAATCTTTATATTTTGATACAGTTTAGATTGGGAAATCAGTTATGCAGTTCTCATAGACAGCAAGGTGCAGGGCTGGACGAACAGAGCAGGCCAAGCAGCATCATAGGAGCAGAAAGGCTGACGTTTCAGGCCTAGACCCTTTGGCTTGTAGTAGCGGGTTACAGATCACTAAAAGACTGGGCTCCTGAGGTGATGTTTAAACACCTTTTGTAGCCTGGAGCTGTGGGTAGTGATTGTAAAAGCCCCTACTTTCTTTTCATCACATAGCTGACCAGGAATCCTTCTTCTCATGGGCATAGGGTTTTTGTTAATAGAAGTGGTCTTGTCTGTAGACTGTTTACTAGTGTCATTCTATAAGCATCTGTTTTAGTACTGCTCCTCTCCATCATTTATTTTGAATATAGCCATGATTTTAGACCGATCTGGGTGCTTGAGATCAGCAGGTGAACATTAACAGCTGTACACTGCCTCATCCAATTTGCATGGAGGCTTCTGCATGTGTAGCTAAACTGAGTGCGCAAACTATTGGGGTCCTTCTTCAAATATATAGGCTGAAGTCTATGGATGCCGTCTGGCCCAATCACCACTTTACCATGGGCCTGAGTGAGGAAGCTACTGTGACTTTTCTCCATACTGTCAGAAGTGAGGACCTGCCATTGGAACATAGCATTTAGGAGCAGGAGAACCCTTCATTCAACCCTTTGTGCCTGCTCAACCATTCAATAAGATGGCGGCTCATCTACTTGTCTGAACTCCACTTTCCACATTTGCCCCCTCATAATACTCAACTCCCTTGCCTGTCAAATTCTAATGCTGTTTTGAATAAATTCAATGACCCAGCCTTCATTGAATTCTGGGAAAAAATGTTACATTTACGACTGACCCTTTGGGTGATAAAAAAATTTTCATCTCTGTTTAAAAGGGAGACCTCTTATTCTTAAACTGTGATTCATGCACTTGGACATCCAAATGTGTTTGCACCAATGAGTTGTGATCTCTCTCCATGCAACTACTACCCTGATTTTTTATCCCTCCTGCCAGAAGTGCCCATTTTTCCACATTATATTCCAGCTGTCAATTTTTTTGTCCATTCACTTAACTTGTCTATTGGCCTTTCCAGGCTCTCCAATTTCTTTTGACAACTTACTTTCCTACCACTCCAGTGTTATCAGTATATATAGCTACCATATTCAGCCCCTTCACCCAAGTTATTGATATAGATTGTAAATAGTTGAGACTCCAGCATTGATCCCTCTGTCATTCCACAAATTATAGTTTACCAAGCCAGAAAGAAACAGTTTATCTTATTCTCTGTATTCTCTTGGCTAACAAATTGTCTATGCACTTTAATATGGTAATGCGTACATAATGTGCTCATACCTTGTATGGTAATTTTTGGTGAGTTTATCAAATACCTATTGGAAATCTAGATATACCACATAGATAGGCTCCTGTATAAACCATTTTGCTTGTTACTTCCTCAAATAAAAACTCTACTGAATTTATTAAACGTGATTCCTCTAAACATGTTGACTCTGTTGATCACCTTCTGCTTTTCTAAGTATCCCACCATCAACTCTAATAATAATTCCAGAAATTTTCCTTTGACAGATGTTAGGCTAAAAGTCTACAGTTTTCAAATCCTGATTTCCCTCCTCACTTGAATAAGATTGTTACTTCTGCTGTTGTCCATTTTGCTAGGATAAGCGCAAAATTTAAAGAATTTTGGAAGATTGGGATCACTGCACCTAATCTCTATACTGCCACTTCATTTAAGACCCTGCTGTGGAGACCATTTGACCTTGGGGACTTGTCAGTTTCTAAGTCCAATAGTTTTCCCATCAGTTTACCATCCTTTAAACTAAACACAGAAATTGCTGGAGAAACTCAGCAGGTCTGGCAGCATTCGTAGAGGGGAGAACAGAGTCAATGTTTCACGTCCAGTATGACTCTTTTTCAGACTCCTCAGAAGAATCATAACAGTCTAGACACATAACGCTGTTCCTCCCTCCCCAGATGCTGCCAGACCTGCTGAGTTTCTCCAGCTATTTATGTGTTTGTTTCTGACTTCCAGCATCTGCAGTGTTTTGCTTTTAATCACCTGTTAAATATTATATATTATTAAATTACCATTGTCATAATTTTCAAAATGCATTAGATTTAAAAATGTGGAAGTAACAGATGAACTCTTTTGTACTTATCTCCTACTTTCTGTCTCTTTTTTCCTCACTTCTCGTAATGATAAAATCTTTATGGCATGGAAGCAGGCCATTTCATCCATCTCTTACTGTGAGCTGTGAGTGGCAAGAAGCAGGAAGTAACCTCTGAGTGAGATTCACCATCAAATGTCAAGATCACAGAGGGAAGACACACACTGGGAAGGCAGCCACCGAGAGAGTTTGGGGATGGTGAGACTATATCAAATAAGCACCGATTGAGCCACATGACATCACATTGTACCCTCCATGAAGTAAAATTAAAAATAAACCATTTACACTATATGTGAATACCCCCTCCTTTAACTGACAGATATTAACTTGAAACAGTATGATTTAAAATGTGATCAAACAAAGAACTGCATATGCTGGAAGTCGGAAACAAAAACAGAATTTGCTGCAGAAACTCAGCAGGTCTGGCAGCATCTTTGTGAATGTTTTCCCTGGAGCATAGGAGACTGAGGATGATCTTATAGAGGCCTATAAAATCATGAGAGGCACATAAGGTAGGTAGCTTATCTCCATGGTAAGGGAGTCTGAAAGTAGAAGGCACAGGTTTAAAGTGAGGGGAGAGAAATACAAAAGGGTGCAGAGAGACAATTTTTTCATGTAAAGGATGGTGAGTGTCTGGAATGGGTTGCCAGATGTTGTAATGGAGGTGAGTACAATTTTGACATTTAAGAAACATTTGGACATGTACATGGATGGGGTAGGTATGGAGGGATATGGACGAAATGGGACTAGAATAATTGTTAAAACTGGGCGGCGTGGACAAGTTGGGCTGAGGGACAGTTTCCATGCTGTAAACCTCTTGTGACACTATTTGTGGGAAGAAAACAGAGTTAACATTTCGAGACTGTTATGACTCTTCATCAGAATGCAGTTAGAAGGAGCATGTGTGGTCATATATATACAAAATATGAAAATGAAGGACCAGGCTAAATGTTTGGAGTTTGCTCTTTGCACAGAGAAATGTTGTTGCTTGGAACAATTTGCTGACTTGTATGGTGTGTGTAGATTTACAGCATCATTTCAAAACAGAACTGGATAAGTGCCTTACTATGAATAAGATCACTGAACAAACCTGGCAGGTAGGGCATTGGTGTGTACCACCTGGTTGCTGTGATATTTTGAAGTTCTTTTGATTATCTTGTGATGTTAAGGAGGAATTTCCATTTTATTTTCCCTTTTTTTAAAATTCTAGTTTTTTGTCTTCCATGGGATTACATGGCAAGTGGGAGGAAACACTGGGAGTCACGATACTTAGCCTGAATCATTTATGACAGCTTCAAAGGACTGATCAGCCTTTCCCTTTTGTCTTTTCATACATTCAAATACAAGCTATGAAGAGAGAACATAGCAGTGACAACATTCTTGGCTCACCGTGCTAAAGAGACGGCACAGACATTTTAGGCTGCATGATCTATTTTAGTGCTGTAAAATTGTCTAGTTTCACAGAAAAATCTACATAAACTTTTATACTTTTTCTCCTTATGGACTGGTCCAAATCTATCTCACCACGTTCCGGCAATTTAATCCTATTTGTGCTTTTGGGTTAACTTTTTCTATTTTTTTCCACATGGTCTAGAGTCTGGTTCAGAAAATTGCCTACTTAATACAGAACTTGCCCAATTTATATTCCATTGAATTAATAGGCTGAATTGTATAACAGGTGGGTTGTCCACTTTGCCAGATTACTGACCATGCAGAGACGGTAAAAACTTACGCACATCAATCTTATTTATTGAAAGTCTGATTTGAATGTTTTGACTTGGAGATCTAGAAAAGATTGTGGTCTGCATTATTGATACATTTGTGAATTAAATCTGAACAATGTGTCAGGGTCCATTGCTCCCATTAACTTGATAAATATGCAAATAAACAGGAAAGTGAATAGGAGTGTTATATGTGGCTCTAAAACTCCAGGAGACACACAAGAAGCATCCAAAAATAAAAAGCTTGAGCATGTCTGCTAGTCCAACAGTCTGGTTTACGAGGGAGAACTTATAATAGTGCCTGATTTATGATTATTGAAACTGAGTTAAATGATTCCTACAATTACCTGCTACCCTCAGCAGAGAGGAATAGAATAGTCACATATCCGACCCTATGTTCACTCCAGTTCTCTGCTACAGCCTGCTCAGCATTCCCCTTCAATATGACATGATCTATTCACTTAAGCCACTGGGAGGGATATCTTCAATGACACTTCCTTTCCCCTGGTCTTCATAGCTACTTTACTTCTGCTACTTAATTCAAAATTTCTGAAAAATATGGTTCCTGGCACAACACAAATTTCAATATTTTGCACAAATTCTAAATGAAAAGATGGCTCCATGTGATCAGTCACAGCTAAGTATTCCTCATCTTCGGATGATTCTTTTCATTTTCCCCAGATGGGACACTACTTGTTAGGACCTACGTAACTGATTAAGACATTGAGACTCCTGTTGACACGAGAACATTCTCTGACTGTTGATTTGATTTATGTTGAAATGGTTTCCGTTTTCTGGTGGTAATCAGGACTGTTATAATTATCTCAACACACAGAAATGAGGTCAGCCAAGTTGAGTTAGTTCTGCTTGTTAGTTTTTATCGCCTTAAGCATTGCAAACAAATACGTCTTCTTTGAAAACTTGCGATGTGATGTTTTATGTATACTTCTTTTGAATATGAATTAGGCAAGCATATTAGAAAGAGCTATCGATCTGGCGATAGTACTGTCAGAGCTTCCAGCCGAAAGAAAATGCAAATCAAACAGCTCACCTACAGTGATTATAGTCAGTTCCTTGTAGCAGGTGGTGAGATGGTGGTGTAGTGGCCACATCAAATTCACAGACTCAGGTTAATGTGCTGGAGGTCATGAGCTCAAATTCCACCACAGGGCAGGTAGTGGAATTTAACTTCAATTAATAACATTTGGAATTATAAAGCTACTTTCAGTATCAGTGAGCATGATGACTATTAGTGGCTATTGTAAAATGCCATCTGTGATTCAACAATGTCCTTTAGGGAAGGATATCAGTCATCCTTATCTGGTCTGGTGTACATTTGACTTCGAATCCCAGACATGTGGTTGACTCTTGACTGCACTCTGAAATGGCCTTGGAAGTCATTTAGTTTAAGGGAAACTAGGGATGGACAACAAGGGCTGCACTTGCCAATGACAGCCACATGCCATCTGAGAATAACAAAAAGAAATTAGAAGCAGCAACAAGTATTTGTTATAGAGTCATACAACATGGAAACAGACCCTTCGGTCCAACTAGTCTACACCAACAATGATACTAAAGTAAACTAGTTCTACCTGCCTGCATTTGGTCCATATCCCTCCAAAAATTTCCTATTCATGTACTAATCCAAATGTCTTTTAAACGTTGTAACTGTCCCTGCATCCACCCCTTCCTCTGGCAGTTCATTCCACATACTAACCATTCTCTGTCTAAAAAAGTTGCCCCTCATCCCCTTTTTAAATCTTACTCCTTTCACCTTAAAAATATAGTTTTGAACACCCCCACCTTTGGGAAAAGACTTTTGCTATTCACCTTAGCTAAGACCCTCATGATTTTCTAAACCTCCATAAGGTCACCCCTCAACCTCCTGCACTCCAGAGAAAAACGTCCCAGCCTAACCTTATAACTCAAACCTTCCATTTCCAGCAACATCCTTGTAAAATTTTTCTGAACCCCTTCCAGTTTAATAATATCCTTCCTATAACAGGGCAGCCAGAACTGCACACGGTATATCCAGAAGAGGCCTCATCAATATTCTGTACAACGTCAACATGACATCCCAATTTCTATCCTCAGAGGTCTAAGCAAAGAAGGCAAGTGTTTTAAATGCCTTCTTAACCAGCCCGTCTAAATATGATACAAATTGTAAAGAATTATGTACCTGAACCCCTAAGTGTCTCTGTTCTGCAACACCTCCCAAGGCCCTACCATCAATTATACAAGTCCTGCCCTTGTCTGTTTTACCAAAATACAATACTGTGCATTTATCCAAAATAAACTCCATCTGTCACTCCTCAGCCCATTGACCCAATTAATCAAGATCTCTTTGTAATCTTAGATAAATTTCTTCACTGTCACCAGTTTTAGTATCATCCAAAAACTTACTAACCATGCCCCCTATTTTCTCATCCAAATCATTTATTTAAATGACAAACAAAAGTAGACCCAGTACCAATTCAGTGGAACATCATTGATCAAGGGCCTCCAGTCTGAAATACAGCTTTCCACCACCACCCTCAGTCTCCTACCATAAAGCCAACTTTGTATCCAATTAGTAGCTCACCCTGAAACCCATGTTATCCATCTTTACTTATCAGTCTACCATGCTGAACCTTGTCAAGGGCTTTACAAAAGTCCAAATAAACTATATCTACCATTCTGCCCTCATCAATCTTTTTGGTTACTCATTAAAGAACTCAACCAAGTTTGTAAGACATGATTTCCCTCACACAAAACAATGCTGAATATCCTAAATCAGTCCTTGTCTCTCCAAATACATGTAAATCCTATTTTCAGAATCACCTCCAACAACTTACCCACCATCACTGTCAGACTCACAGATCTATACTTCCCAACCTTCTCCTTACAGCCTTACTTAAATAAAAGCACAACATTAGCCACCCTCCAGTCCTTCGGTTCTTCACTGGGGTTATAGATGATACAAATATTTCTGCTAGGGGTCCCACAATTTCCTCTCTAATTTCCCACAATGTTCTGGGATACGCTTGATCAGGTCCTGGAGATTTATCCATCTTTATGTTTTCTAAGACCTCCAGCACTTACTCTTCTGTAATGTGAACTATTTTCAAAACAGCAATATTTATTTCTGAGTTCTCTACCTTCATTTTTTTCTGAACGGTTGACGTGAAATATTCATTTAGTATTTTACCCATTTCCTGAGGTTCAACACAAAACAACCTTGTTGATCTCTTTGGGGCCTTACTCTCTCTAGTTGGTCTTTTGCTCTAAATGAACTTGTACACACTCTTTGGATTATCCTTAATCTTATCTGCCAAGGATATTTCATATTCCCTCTTTGCTTTCCTGATTTCCCTCTTACTATTGCCCCTACACTCTTTATATTCTTCAATAGATTCATTTGATCCCAGTTGTCTATATCTAATAAATGATTCTATTTATTCTTGACAAGAACTTAATTATCTTTATTCACGTTGTGTTCCCTAATCTTACCAAGCTTACTTTTCACTCTAACAGCAATATAATGCCTCTGAACTCTTGTCATCACACTTTTGAAAGCCTCCCACTTGTTAGTCGTCCCCTTACCTATGACCAGTCTACTCCTGTCAAATTTTGGAATTTCTTGTCTCATACCATGAAAATATGCCTTACTCCAATAAGGAACTTTGACTTTTATGGAAGGCTTATCCTTTTCTCTAACTATTTTAAAAATAATAGAATTATGATCACGAGTCTCAATGTGTCCCCTGACTAACACATCTGTCACTTGTTATGAGCAACCGGCTAATTAAAATAATGATCTTGACAAGCTCAATGTTGTTTAAATGAATGGTGTGAAATGTGAAGCAGGAAAAGATTGCAGGAAATGATGAAATATCTTGAAGCAGAAAAATGGAGAAATCCATTTGTACATAATTGAGCTGCACCTGATTGGTGCTGAAACAAATTTTCCAATGAGCACTCACCACTGGGTGGATTTCCCATTTAGGGTGGGGACCCTGACGTTGGGATCAAATGTGAATCTTGACCCCAATCACCTTGTCAGAAATAGTCACCTGACATACCTGATGAGCTGGCCAATTGATACCAAATAGATGTGCTTGGCTTCTAATTAAGGACGAGGGATAGTTCTACCTATGGAGAGGAATTAGGAGGCTCCGAGGACAAACTGCTACTGACTGCACAGAAAAAGACAGAGCAGTAGAGGTGTCCTCTAAAAATCAGATAAAATATTTGTTTTATATATTTTAAAAGTGGCCACACGTAAAATTAAGGGGCCACCCCTCTACTGGACTAACAGCTATAGCAGTGGCCCAATGGTCAAGGTGAATACAAGATCTGGGATCAGTGTTTTCCAGCAGAATGACAGTTGGAATATGAATCACGTAGGCCTTGTATCCAGGTAGAAATTAAAGCTCCAAAATAAATAAATAAGTACAATCTGGTAACCATTAAAGAGACATGGCTGCAGGATGATATGGATTTGGAGCTGAATATTGAAAGGTACAAGATATTTAGGAAGAACAGGAAGCTAGGAAAATATTTTGTTGCTTATTTAAGATATTAGTACAATAGAGAAGGATGAACTAAGTTCAGGAAACCAGAACCTGGCAACAGTTTGGATACCATGCCATGATGGCACAGTGGTTAACCCTGTTGCCTTAGAGTGCCAGGGACCTAGGTTATATTCCAGCCTCAGTTGAATGCCTGTGTGGATTTTGCACATTCTCCTTGTGTCTGTGTGGGTTTTGTTGGGTGCTCCAGTTTCTTCTCACAGTGGAAGCAGTGAGTCATGTTTTTAATGAAAAATGGACAAACAACTATTTTTTGTTGTGGAAGTGAAATGGAAACCCACGTACCTGATTTGAAGAGAAGAAATTTCTGTCATGAAAAAAACCCAGCAAAGGATAACATAACTGCACAAAGCACATCAAAAATGGAGAAATTTAAGGGTAGATGCCTGAGGATAAAAAGAAAACACTTAGAAAGGATTTGGGTTCCAGTGTAACATATTATTGCAAAGTGTGAGCTTGTCATGCAGGGCCGTTTTGGGTTAATATATGGCTCAGGACATTGAAACTTCTCTGAAAAATTCTGAAGTGATTTTGAGTTCTACTGTCTGGCTATTGATAAGAAAACAAATATAACAAGTAAACAAGTCCTGGCAAACTTGTGATCTTTGCGGTTGGAATCACAGCAGTTTTTGAGGTTAGAGAGGATTTGCGTTCTCGAACAGTAATGCATGACACCAACAAGGGGAAGATACTTTTCAGATGGTTACATCAGCAGTGCACAAGTTATTATTTGAAGGATGAAGAGGCCGTACTATTGATGGTGCACACAGCATGGTTGGATCTCAGAAGGAATTAGTTACCCTAGCCGAGAAAGAAATAGATTGAGTCAACCTTGTGCTAACTGAGTTGCTTGGGTGCTACTACTTTATTCATTAAGAGAATCTGTGTATATAGCTCCTGTGGTCCAGCCAAGTATTGTTGAAGTTGTGTCAAGCATTAACTATATTAAAGGTAGGGCTTTAAAACGACCACCAGTTTAAAGAGTTATTGAAAGACCTTGAATCAGAGCAAGGTGATTTAATTTCTTGTTGTGGAGTAGGATGGCTCGAATGGGGAGATTTGGGGGAGCTGGTAGGGGGTGTGGTGTTGGTGGTTGGAATATGCTGATGTAGTTTTACGAACTGAGGAACAGATTGAAACTTTTCATGGAGGCGAGGGAAAACCTGTGGCTGTGCGATGTGAGCATAAGTGGCTGTGTGATCTGGTGATCATTATGTAGTACCTGTCTGAGCTCAGTGTCAAATTGCAAGGGCAAAACCAGCTTCTTACTTCTTTTCTTTCAAATGTGATACTATATGAAGCCAAATTAACACTTACAAATGCAGCACAGGCATTTTCCTACTCTTCAGAGACAAAATCCTGCAACAACAGGGAAATATACCAGGGAGTATGCAAATTTATTTCAGAAATCACAAATTATAGAGCTAAAATTGAAAGAACTGGCATCATTCATTTTTGCCACATTGTTCAATATTGAAGCTGCTGATATATCTGAAAGTGGAAGTCATAGAACTGCAAAGCAACAGTGAACTGGAGGTATCTGCTGTGTCTGCTGAAATTCTACAGTCTCCATGTAGGTGACTCAAAACTTGAGGAGACACATGCTGACGATGAAATAGAACTAATACCGCTATGAGCTGTTCTTTTCAAAATTTTCCCTGAAGAACTGTCTGCACTCCAGATGAACAGATGAGAATTTGCAGGTAGCAAAGTCTTTATTGCCAGTGGACCTAGGAAGCTCAGTAAAGGAAAACAACCTCAGCCATTGTGCAAAACATAGTCTTATTTTGTGCATGAGACCGTCAATTGATTATGTAGTGGTTTATGTAAAGGTTTCCCACCACTGCTATAAAGGACACATCCCCTCCTTGCTCTTGTTTTCTGTCTGTTTATTAAAGTCCAGGATACTGTATGTTTTAATAACTGCTCTTTTTTTAACAATCACACCACTCCAATATAATCTGTGCCCGTATATATTTAGGTCCCTCTGCTTTTGCACACTCGATAGAATTGTAATTCTATTATATATTGTCTTTCAACGTTCTTCTGGACAAAGTGCATCACCTCACGTTTCCCTGCATTAAATATCATCTGCACCTATCTGCCTGCTCCATCGACTCGTCAATGTCCTTTTGGAG
Organism: Rhincodon typus; assembly: GCF_021869965.1. Classification (NCBI taxonomy): domain Eukaryota; kingdom Metazoa; phylum Chordata; class Chondrichthyes; order Orectolobiformes; family Rhincodontidae; genus Rhincodon; species Rhincodon typus. The sequence continues at coordinate 81,001,930 of NC_063333.1, forward strand.
TTCCATATTATCTCCCTCACAGTTTGCAATTTTTTTCAAATTTTGTTTCATCTGCAAAATTGGAGATTGTGGCCTACACCCAAGTTTAAGATCATTAATATGTAAGAGGAAAAGAAAGGGTCCCAATACCGACCTTTGGGGAAATCTACTACAATCCTTCCTCCAACCCCCAAAATATCCATTTACCATTATTCTGTTTCTTTCTTTTTCTGAAACAGTGATGGAAGTAGAATCCTTGAATATTTTCAAGGCAGACGTGGCTGGATTATTCATAAAGAAGGGAGTGAACATTAATCGGGGTGGGCAGGAATGTGGATTTTGGGTTGTGATCTTAGTAAATGGCAGAGCAGGCTTGAGAGGCTGAATGGCATAGTTCTGGTCCTTGTCTGTTTGTTTGTAAATGGTAATTAGCTGCATTCTACCCCCTTAACTTTATTCCATATTAGAATGAATTAAGTAGGGCAAAGTATAACAATTAGTGAACCTAATAGGACTAAAGCTTCCCCTGGTCTTGGAGACTAACCTTCTATCAGTCATTCAATAACACACCCATTCTGGTCATTATTTACCGATGTGAACAACCTGCATCTTCTTTCCAGTGAAATAGGGTTAAATTTAGGTTTATAGCTGGCATGGATCTGAATCCCCATAGATCCTCTGCACTTCTAGGAAAATCAGAAAGCTTCAGTAAAATTGAAGTTTGTTGCCTTTTTTTAAAAGCTTAATTATCAGCATGTTGTGTGCAAGCACGAGGTTCTTGAGACATACCAGTCACTCTGAAGAATATCTGGTTTAGAGGTGACAGCATTGGACATTCATCCTGACATATTCTGTGTTGGAATCGAACCTCTGACACTACTTGTTTCTCATAAAATAGATTTAGACATTGTTGTCACTTGTCAGTGGGGTCAGCCCAGAGCACAAACCTCCCCATAATTTGGTGTAACAATACAGTTCTATTCAGAGCTATAAAGATGGCTGGCCTATGAAAATGGAAATATCATAGTGGCGCAATAGTGGATGCCTTTTTGAAGTTGGATTTATTGTTAATATGTAGGTTTGAAGAGACCAAATTTTAGAGGAAGTTTTGCATAACCTTGAGGCTGTGCATAATCCTGAGGTGCTTAATATTCTTACCGCAGGATTGATTTTGCAAGTCTGCACCCATGGTGAGGTAGCTGAAAAGTAGTGATCGGGTAGACAGCTTTCAAATATGGTTTGCAGATTCATGGACTGAATAGCTTCCTGTTACAAAATAATGGTACATCCTCATGAATTATTTTGATAGATATCTGTGTATCATCCTTAAATTCTGAGACTGTCAAAAATCAGTTATGGGAAGTAATTCCTGTTGGTTGTCTATAACTGTTTTTATAATATTCGGAAAAAGGATATTACATAACATCCTCATGAAACACATAGCCATGACTGGAGAAATGATTTCACATTCCCCAAACTGACTGTTTTTTGTGTTATTTCCGATGAAGTTGAGCAGGGTAACAGCAGCAGAGGAAGTGAATGACAAGGTCATCTTTGTTAATGTTTTCAGCTGATGTTTGGTGTCGGCCATGGGGGACTTTTAACATAATGAAATGCGAGAGGTAGAGGGGGTTGAGAAGGTCTGATAGCATGTGGGAAACCAGACATAAGTGCTGTGCATTCATCATTTTTTTTTTTTAAATGCTGCCACTGTATTTGTATCTGACATCAGGACTAGCTTGCACATGTTGTTGTAAAGGCTGATGTGTTGGTGAAGATTTGGGAAGAAAAAAAATGAAGGGTTTGGTGTAATAAGCACATCAAGATGAGATTGAATATGATAACTGACATGCAGTAACTTCAACTGCTGAATTTAAAGGGACGCTAGTGTAGTGTTCTGGTTTGTGGAAGGGTGAGGTGCGGTGGGAGACCAAAAGAGTGAGGAGTTCTAATGGAGACCCAATGCACTGACTCTTCACTTCACTTCACTGTTCCATTCCTGGACTGAAAGATGTAAGTTCTGACAGGGAGACACTCTTCCCTATTGCCAGGAGGGAGAAACGTGCCACTGAAAGCAGGAAGATGTAATCAAAGCCAATCAAGAAATGAGATGCATGAGCGTAGTGCTAAAAGTCTCAGTGCTAAAAAGGATTATAATGACCTAACCAAAGGTGAGCAGAGTGGTGTAGTCAACTATATCCTGACGTGCTTATCACAACAATCTCCTCTTTTTTCCTTCTCAGATCTACTCCAGTACATCAGTCCTTACACCAACAGTGTAAGTGTGCCGATTCTTCTCCATCTATACAAATGAGAGAATAATAGGGAGGGAAGAAGGTACAGGAATGGGCTTCAATCTTAGGCTCTGGTATCAAATGCAACATTTCTGAAGATAGTTTTGATTGAAGTGGGAGAAGGATTGTTTTGGGTGAGTGGTGCTCATGTTGTGTACAATTGGATAATTAAATGAACTTTCTAATAATTAGTTAAATGGATGAGAACCATAGCCAAGTACCCTGTCACATCATTGACTCCCTCTTACAAACATTACCATTACTTCAATAACCATGACGCTTATTCATCTGATATTCTTGCAACCTCTGGAGTGGAAGATAAAATGCAAAGAACGAGAGCTCTTGCTGTCTAAGAACACAGGCTTCTTGAGAAACAGCATGCAGCAGCAGAGGGGCAGGCTACCCTGACAGCACGCATCTAGGGAAGGCATTGATAAAAACGGGCCTTGGATCCACAATGCATACATCCATAAGAGCAATATTCAGACAGGCAATGCTAGAGATGTCTCAGGATGCCCTGTGAAGTAGCTACTTTAATAATGACAGATTATTTAAGAAAGCATGCAACCCCATGGATCTGGTGGGAACCTCACGCCAATTTCAACGATGCTCAGTTTCTAAGCCAGTTGTGGCTTTCAAGGTATAACGGAAAACTTGTGTGGCATCTCACAGGTTGCAGCACATAGGTGTATCAAGGAGATGTCCAATGATTTATTTTGTCCTGCTGATTATTTTATCGACTTCACCACTGATGAAGACAACCAAGCTGCAAGGTCAGCTGCATTCGGTGTCATCACTGGATTTCCTCGAGTGTTAGAGTGTCATTGACTGACCTCATAGCCATAAAACATTCCCTGGAAACAGTTAGCTGCATCTGTAAATTATAAAGGGTTTCACTCCATGAATGTACAGCTGGTGTATGACCACAGCAGAAGAAGAATGGAGGTCGTTGCTCATTTTCTCGTGTCATGTCAAACATATACATCCTGCACAAGTTATGGTTCCTAGGGATTTCTGAAGCCCTGACCATGGTTGGTTGATGGAAGGTAAGGAAGGTAAGCTTGTGACACCAATCAGACATTCCAGAGCATTAGAGATGTCTTGAAGCATCTCTGAGGATGTCAAACATCTCCAGCAACTCATGGTGACCAACTACAATCAGAGAAGTTTCAATTGTGAAGGCTGCAACATTTTGAAACACTGACTTATGAGCAATAACTATCGCCATATAGCAGAGTCTTCAGGTAGTGATGGACTTACCATCCCAGAATCCATCAGCCAGAACGCCAGCAAGTCATCCTCCAGCCAGAGGAACTGCTCAAGACAGACAAGTGAGTGTTGTTTTTAATTGAATTTATGGAACATTTCTGTGATATTCAATGATGTATTTTGCTTTGCATGTTATTTCAGCCAGTGCTGTACATCTATGGTATAGTATTTCAACTTTTGTATTCATTTATCTGGGCTAAGATCATCTCCCAGTACCTAACAGTGGCTTTAATATTGATTCCTATGGGAAACTCTGCCTTTTCACTTTTTTATTATCTGTTTTTTCTACTTGAAATCACAATTTTCAGGAACACAACCCTGGCTTTAAGTGAGGACACTGCAATATGAAAGATAATGGAATCTTGACTGAAAATTCTAATACAAAAATATCTGGAAAGCAGAAAGATAATGTAGAGTAGTCAGTATGAACTCTCAGCCATCAAAATGCCAACATCTCTATGGTTCAAGCAGCATCACCAAGAGTGTAGCCACTGTTGGGAATGTAGTGAGTACCAAAGGGGATCAAACTGCGATGCTGTCTGTCTTGGCATTGTGTTTGTGGCCTCATTGGGCCCAGGCTGTTAAGCTTTGACCAGAGAGATTAGGGAAATGAGTAGACATAGTATGGGGAAGGGGAAAGGGGGAATCATCTTGTAGGAGGCATCCAATTTTCACAGGAGGCTGAATAGGAAGAAACACTCCCTTTGCCTGGTCAGTAGGGAGCCAGGTTTCTCTGGATGGTTTATATTTGCTTCAGGCAATCTCTTGCTGCAGGTAATGTCCCTTAAGCAGCAGCTTAAAGGCCTTTGTTGACCCACAAGTGAGTAGATCATTCATACCACTGTAAACATTGCAACTTGGTGACGGTGAGAATAGTGGCATTGTCGGGCACCCAATTTTATGTCACCACCTCCATGGGGGTCATAAAACTCAGCCCTGTGAATTGTTTGAAAGAGTAGCTGAAATAATAAAGAAGGGTAATTTAGTAGGTACAATATATCTGCATTTTCAAAGAGAGCTTAAGAGCTAAGGTCACATGGAGTCTGTTGACAGGATGGATGATAGGATGGGGACAAAACAGAAGCAGAGGAGGTGTTTCATTTTGTGCTTAAAGACAGTGCTACTATGAGCACATTGACATAATGATCTACAGTATCTCAGGCTTCTGATACAGTTTGGCCCTTCTCTCTAAGTAAGGTTTTTAACTCCTTATATACAGTAACACTTATATTTATATCTTTATATAGATTAAAAAATACACATCTCTGGTGTAGTGTCAAAGCCCTCTCTCCTCACATGCTCAATTTAGACTGATGTCTTTTCTCTCACTGATGTCAAAGTCATGTTAACAGTTATGATATCATGATTTATATGAATTTCATTCTTCCACATCTTCTCCTAAATTTCTCTCTGCATAGTTCACATTAGCCAGTGAGTTTGGTTAACTTACTTTATTAGTCTTTGTAATCATTAAGATAATTATTAACAGAATTATTACCATGATCAACCACCCCTTTCCCCAGCCTCAACTCATAACCAAACTCCTTTCCCCTCACCAAATTTAAATCTCAAATTGTGATGGTCTGGTACTCTCACTGGACATTTCAATCTGGCTTGTTTGAGTTCACATGTTCAACTACTATTGAATTCAACACTAGGATGATGTCATTGTATTGTGTCTAGGGAATAGTTGTACCTTTCTGTACTTCTTTGATATAGATATGGCTGTCCTATTGTCGGGATATCATCGTGATTTCACTTCTTGGCTCAAGTAAGATAATGCCTTCCTGTTCCTCCTGAATGTCCCTTTAGTCATTCTGAAAATATAAGATCAAGGTTGATCTATTTTTCTGATGACCATGACCACTGACCTCCTGTCCCTTAATCGGATTTTCTGTCCTGTCTTTAAATTTGACAGTGTTTTTGTTCTGTGTGATGTTTTATCACCTCTCCTGCTTTTTCCTGTGGCTTTCTCAAAGTTATTTTATCTTCTTGTGGTCTTGAAGGGCTAATGTTTGAGGTTGCATTCTAAAAGTGGCACATCTGTTTTTAACCTCCTGCCCAATAATCTTCAATTACTACCTAGTGTTGGATCCATCTGTGTTACATTTCCAGAATTTATTCTGCTGGATTATATTTCAATCATCCTTCCATACAGTTCCCTAGTCTTTGTGCTCTTTGTCAGATTTATTTAGCTGCACAAATTTGTATGAGTTTGCCCTCAGTTGATAGTAAGTTGTTGATTATTGCCATAGGATAAAGTTGGCCACTTCTACAAGAATAGGGTAGTCTTTTTCTGCTCAATCCACTGATGCCCTTTAATATGTGCCTTCTATTATTTGTGTCTTGTTTGGAACACAGACCATTCCATAATGATATCTCATCAGCCTAAGCTTGAATCTTTGAATGTATTGAAGTATTTTTGATTTTTCTTATAATCCCAATAATGTTATCAAAAACTTGTGATCCACCTTGCCTGGATATTTCAGTCCCACAAGGTAGTCTGCAAACTTTTCACAACCCCACCTATCTGCTATTTCTCCCTTCTTTAGGGTTGCATATCTCAGTTTCTGTCTAAGCTCTCAATGTAAAATAGACAAATTTCCATATTTGTTCAGTTTGTACTCAAAAAAGGACTGATCCCAATCCAGTAGACATTGCACATGTGGCAAAAACCAGGGCCCAAAATCATTCAGTCCTGAGAGGACACGATAAGACCAAATGGGAAAACATCCTCTTAGCATTTACCCTGCCAAGCCTCTCATGAATCCGATATGTTTCAATGGGATCACCTCTCATCCTTCTAAACTCCAATGAATAGAGTTCCAATCTGTTTAAGCTTTGCTCATAAGACAATCCCTCCATACTGGGGATCATTCTAGTGAACCTTCTCTGAATTGCCTCCAATGAAATGATATCTTTCCTTAAATAAAGGTATCAAAATTGCTCACAATGCTCCAGATCTGGTCTCACCAGCACTTTGTACAGTTGCAGTAGAAACTTCACTACTCTTACACTCCAATCCCCAGTCTGTTCCAGCCAGCCTTTTCCGGCTCAGTAGCAGCCCATGGTTCCTGGAGTCCCAAGTGACTTTAATCCAATACAATATAATTCCCATAACTTTTGCCTTCAGAGGGTTTTTAAGTCCAGGGTATGTCCAACAACTGATGGGGATTTTTGCCCCACGTTACAGAGGATCAAACCAGCAGATGTAGACCTCTAAGGTGCAGGAAGGATGGATGTTAAAGTGCATTGGAAATCATCATAAAGTGTAATCACAGAGGAAGATATGTCAATGAAAGTTTGGAAATCAGAGTACCTCATTCTTGAGCAGAAATACACGTTTTCATCGAAGAGTGGATATAGTACTTCAGAGTTTTTTACATTTCAAGAAGGATAGGAGGCCAAAATGTTTAACAACACCAGGAGCATTATTAAGGAGGTGTTCACTCCACAAGACAGGAAGTTTAAACTGAACTATATCCCTCCAAAATGATTGATGTCATCATTACATCATATCATTAAACTCTTAAAATGGCATTCCAATGTAGTTATAGAAATACACAACAAAAATTAATACAGAAGAGAATTTCAGGAAGGATTTCCAGTGTTATTCAAAGGTTTAGATAAATGGAAGCAGGAGTATCATATTGCTCTGCAAGAAAGTGCGAAACAAATCTGCTTGAACACTCCCAGGAAAATCCCTTATCCTTTGACAAGTAAAATAGAATCTCAGTTAAGCAACAAGATTGAAAGTGAGATCATATCACCAGTGACAGAAACAACACTGTGGTGCTCAGGGCTATTAGATGTTCTCAAGGCAAATGGGGAACAAAGATTGTGTTCAGATCTCAATTAATGGATTAATGAAATACATCTTATTTCTTCTGTTGATGACAGCTTGGAAAATTTGGCAATGTGCAACAAGTTTTCATAAGATCAGATGTCAACCATGGGTTCTGGCAGATAGCTTTAGACCAAAGTTATAATTGCTGATACCTTTATGAAACCAGGAGGGCATCATTACTTCAACCATATTCTATTTGAGACATCTTCCGCACCTGAAATTTTCTAAAGGACAATATCTAGAATCCTGCATGAGAAACAGGGAACTATTCACTATGTGAATGATATCCAAGTGTATGGTACAATGAAGAAAGAATACAATCAGAGGATTAGGGGTAAGTAAAAGGCATTTCAGAAAGCAGGTCTTAAACTAATTGAGAAATCCATTTCTCTAAAACTCCAAGCTATGTTTCATTAATCCAGCGAAATGATTGATGGTTTACAGGAAGCCATGAAGCAACTTGCATGATCAGGCTCAGCAACAGCAGTTACAGAAACATTGGCTTGATCTCAAAGCAATGCTAGAGAAAATGACAGACCTGCCAAATACATGGAGATACATGTACTACACAGAAAGGAACCACAAATTACACATGAATCAATCCTTTGAGAAATAAATGCGAGAAAACGTGCTCAAGTAAAAGACTACAAGCAGGCCATAGAGGAAGCCAATCACAGAGGTAGAAAGTGGAAGAGGTCCAGACTTCAAAGTAGGTAGAAGCTAGACCTTTGGATCAGCAAATTGACTTCATTGGCATTGAGCTTGAAGACATTCTTCAAATTGACCTGATATGTTTTGCATAACACAATTGCCAGCAGCTACAAGTAGAAAGAGCAAAAGATTCTACACTGTGGAAATGATGAAAAAACATGATTGACAGATAGCCTAATTCAATTCAGAATATCCACGAGTACTTGAGATCGTAATAGTCTCATTGGGATGAGATATGCATCTTCCAAAGTGTCATTATTAAAGAGAAACAAGTTGTCATATCAGAGTTTCTGCAACTTGATATTGTTTAACAATTTCATCACTTACACGTGGGTATGGATTGTTTGAGAAGACGTACAAGAAAGCCAATATATAGACTAGCTATAAAGAGTACATCAAAATCCTAGGTTAAGCTTTGCCAGACATGTTGAAAGCATATGTTAAGTGAGTGGAAAGAACCATTGATACTGGAAGAAGTCCTTCCATCTTTGATCTAAAATCACAACAGACTTCTCTCATTTCCGTGGAAATGATTACATTGTCATTGTAAACTACTTAAGCAAGTATCCTATCATTTGTCAGTTCTACTGTACATTAAGCACAACTGTGGTGCTATATTTTTAGCTACCTTTTTCATTTATTTGGTGTCCCCAGAGAGATAATTATGGACAATGGTTTGATAATTTATTGCTGATAAGCTACTCCAGGGCGTCTGTGAATAATGGAGTATGGAAAACAAGAACTCTTATCTCCAGAGCAGTCCAATCCTCTGGCATTAGTCTCCTTAACAGCTTGCTGCAGGTAAGTCAGCCTTTAGTGACTTATTGACAAGGGCATCCAGGTCCCATTGTGCATCTATGCTTTCCAACACTCACCAGTTATATACCCCTCACAACTGTTTCTCCTACCGAAGTGGATAACCTCACATTTTTTTCACATTATATTCCATCTGTCATGTGGAATCCTTGCATTATCCCCACCGATCATAACTCATCAATGCGAGAATGACTCATTTATTCTTAATCTCTATTTTCTGTCTGTTAGCTAATCATTAATCCATGCCTGTATATTAGCTCCTATCCATGTGCTTAAATTTTTCTAACCAGCCTCCTGTGAAGGATTTAGCTTTTCAAGAGCCTTCTCTAAAAGCCTCCATCAGCTCTCCTTTAGAGATTTATGAACTTTCAGCCCCATTGATTTCTCCAGTACAATCTGGTTACTGATTTTAATTTCCTTCATCTCCTCATGCCCCACACTACCACAACAACTCCAATCAGTACCTGCTGCTCCTTGTTGTTTCTTAGCTCCACCCAAACAGTTTCCATACATTGTTCTTCCAAACTGAGATCCTCCCTTAATAATGTAGTGATCACATCCCTTATTATCAGTGCAACTCCACCTCCTTTTTCTTCCAGACTAGGCCCGTCCACCAACCTCTGAATCAATGTATCATCCTCCGACATTTCTGCCACTTACAATCAGACCCCACCACCAAAAAGATATTTCCCTCCCCACCCTGTACGCTTTCTACAGGGACTGTTCATTCTGTGGCTCCCTCGTCAGCTGTACGCTCCCCATTAATTTCTCACTACACCCGCTACCTTTCCCTGAAACCGCAAGAGGTGCAACATCTGCCCTTACACCTCCTCTCTCGCCTCCATCCAAGGCCCCAAACAATCCTTCCGGATCTGGCAGAGTTTCACCTGCACTTCATCCAACCTGATGCACTGTATCTGTTGCTCCCGAAGGGTTTTTTTGCATATCGGGGAGACCAAATGCAGACTTGGAGATCGGTTCATGGACCATCTCCGCTCTGCATGCATCAACCAACCCGACCTTCCAGATACCATCCATTAAAATTTCCCCTCCCACTCACCTGGCAACATGTCCATCCTTAGCATCCTCCACTGCCAGAGTGAGACCAAATGTAAACTGGAGGAACACACCTGATATTTCACCTTGGGAGCTTACAGCCCAATGGTCTCAATATTGACTTCATCAGCTTCAAAATCCGTCCACCTCCAGCCTTATCCCGTGTCCAGCCCTCCCCCTCCTCCTTGCCTCCCTGACCTGACCTAACCTGACCTAACCTGTCCATCTTCCTACTCACCTATCCACTCCACCCTTCCCACTGAACAATCACAATAACCCCCTACCTGCATCCACCTATCACCATCCCACCTACCCTTCCCCCAGCCCCACCCCTCTCTCTTTATTTACTTCAGGGATCCCCTCCTGAAGGGTTTCAGCCTGAAACATTGACTTTCCTGCTCCTCAGATGCTGTCTGACCTGCTGTGCTTTTCCAGCTTCACATCTATTGACTCCTTTTCTTTCCAGCCTGTCCTTTCAAAACATTGAATATCCCTGAATATTCAGTTCCCAGTCCTAGTCACCATACAGCCATGATTCAGAAATGGCAATTAGATCATACCTACATATCTCTGTTGGTGCCTTTTGATCACCTATTTTGTTACGGATACTGCACGCATTCAGGTACAGTACATTTAACTTCGTCTTTTTGACATTATTACATTTTCAAAGCATTCTCAATACTTGGCTTTGTTTCTCCTGATTTATAGACTTTCTGATGTGCAGGTGCCAGTGTTGAACTGGTGTGGACAAAGTCAGAAGTCACAGGACACCAGGTAGTAGTCCAACAGGTTTATTTGAAATCACAAACTTTCAGAGCACTGCTCCTTCGTCAGGTGAAGTGGAGGGAAGTGCACAGGCACAGAATTTACATGAAGAGAGATAATGGCAAGATAATTCCAGGCAATTAAGAGTGTAATCTCTCTGGCACTTTTCACTTTCCTGGAACCAACTTTACTTCCTTCCAATTTGAGAAGTTGGTTTAGACACACCCCAACAGCACTAAGAAATTTCACTATGAGAATATCAGCTTCAGTTTCTTTAAGGGGTAACCTGTTCAGCTTGTAGAAGTCCCATCTGCCCCAGAACTGGTCCTGATTCCTCAGAAATCCAGTGCCCTTCCTACTATACCAGTTCTCTGGTCACAATTTCAATTGATCAATCTTCCTGTTCCTATGTTTACTAGCACATGGCACTAGGAGTAATTCTGAGATTACTGCTGCTGAGGTCCTGCTTTAAATTTTCTTTCTAACTCACTGATTTCTACCTCATCTCTCTTCCTACCTATGTTATTGTTGACAGTATGGACTATGACTTCTACCTATGTTATTGTACCAATATGGGCTATGATTCCTACTCCTCACTGCACACTCCTTCCCCGCACACCGCCCCCACACCACCAAAAGATGGATGTCCTCCAATTGTATCATGACGTTCCATGCTAGATTCATGTTTACTGACACAGAAGTGCCTACCTGATCCCCCTGACCATGAAATCCCTATAACGATTGCTCTTTCATTCTTCTTCCACCTTCCCGGTACAGCTGAATCACCCATGGTGCCATAGTCTTGGCTCTGGCTGCACTCTCATGGAACCATCCCCCTCATCAGTTTTCAAAGCAAGCACATAGACTCAGGGAATTCCTGCATTATTAACTCAGCTGTTATTGTAAATGATTAAACTTCCTTTTAGAGAGGAGACGCATGTTTTACGTGTACCTTGCCTTTAAGTGAATTCACCTCTAAGGACTCCATGCACTGTGTGTATATAATGCTGTGGTTCTTCCTGTCTTTTAGTCTGCTGTGGGTCTGCAAGCTACACTCATAGAAATCAGTTGGCTTGTTTTAATTTCAGCTTCATAACTTGTCATATGCTTTGCTGTTTGAAATAACCTAACCCACAAGAGTTAATCAATCCCTGATGAATGATTGATGATTCAAACATTATCATCACCATGACAGCTAAGCTTTGAAATCTTCCAGTGTTCTTTCTCATGGCTTTTGGAATCTTTCTGATCTGTAACTCTGTGATCAAAGTCTTCTGAGTTCGTTTCCCCTTTCTTTGGAATCTTCTCCTTTATAGCTTTATTTTGTCAATGTCTTCTGAAGCCTTAGCCCATCTTTGAAGACTCCCCATGTTTTACTCATTGCACCTTTGAACTCTTCTGAGGTTCTATCCTGCTTTTGAAGTCTTTCCTATTAGTTGTGCCCCATGGACTTTAACTCAAGTTCAGAATTTTTTGTGATTTGTTTTTCCCTCTTGGCCACCGTGCTTTATCTGCTCCCTGCACATTTAAATACTAGTTGGGAGTATCTCAGGATGTGAGTGTCTGCACATACACTGTCCATGATGCTGGTTGCTCCTTATGTCTAAGTATGGCTCTTTCTTTTGTACTATAACACTCCTTTGTTTACATCTTCACATAATTGGTCAGCTTCACATAATTGGTTGTGTGTAACAGCTTTCTCTTCACATGCTCATTCCAGGCTGCTGAATTCTGTCTTTCTGGTGAAGTTTTGTGATCAAATATGTCAATGTGATTTACCTGAATCTCATCATGCTACAGCAAGGATTGAGGAGTGCTTCCAAGAAAGTCAAAAGGTAGGAAATGGATCTATGTTGAGAACACTGTTGTTCACAAATTGTACTAATGCTTTAGAATCATAAAATAGCATTACAATTTCTCTATTTACAGTTGATACCAGACAGAGTGGTGTTATTGGAGCAGAGGAAAATGAACTAACATACAAGAAACATTAAACAACCTGTAGAATGATTTGTTTTGACAAATTAAATTAATATAGGTGAGTGTGATGTGGTTTAATTTGGTAGGAAGTAAAAAGAGATAACATTCTCCTATAGGCTTAATACGTCTCTAAATTGAATAGGGGAACAAAGAAAATGAGGGATATGTGCACCTATTTCACTGAAAATAGTCACACAGGTTAATATCACCTTAACATTTACTCTCATCACCATTGGTGCATCTGCTAAATGGACTGCTGCAATGTGCCAGATTTCTTTTGGAAGCAGTTCAAACTTGTTTCTTGTAGATGAATAACAAATTATGAGGGATCAATAGTTGAGTTGCTCATTGCAGAATTCTCGACCTCTAACTGCTCTTGTTATATGGCTGGTCCAGTTAAGTTTCTGTTCAATGGTGAAGCAGAGAGCTTTGATAGTCAGGAACCAGTGATAACTGCTACGAGTTTGAAACTGAGTGGCCATGGTGGAGCCTAGATTGAGCATCGCCAAACAGATTATCTCGGAGTGAGTGTCACTTTTTAGCACTGGAAAGACATTTTAATCAATTTGTTGATAATTAAAAGCAGTCTGGCCAGTAAATTGCCAGATTGGATTTTTCCTGCTCTTGTGGACAGGACAATATGTAACTTACACAAAGTTGGACAGATGCCAATGGTGTGGCTGAACTAGCACAGACTGTCTAGTGGGACAGCTACGCTGGAGCTCCAGTCTTCAGTGCTACAGCCTGCATTTGTCAGGGCCCATTGCCTTTCTGTAACCAGTATGTTGAACCATTTTTTAATGGTGCATGGAGTGAGCTGAATTTGCTGAAGATTGGCACTGACATATGGCCAACAATATGGAAAATTGTACTTTTTTTCCCCTAATTTGTTCATGTTACATGGGTGTCACTAGCTAGAACAATATTTATTGGTTATCCTTAATTGCCCTTGAGAAGTGTTTTGAGCTGCCTGAGTCATGGAGTCATAGAATTGTACATAGAGTTGTACATAGGAAATAGACCCTTCAGTCCAACTTGTTCACACTGACCAGATACCCTAAATTAATCCACTCCCATTTCCCAGGATTTGGCCCATATCCCTCTAAACTCTTCCTATTCATATACCTGCTTCTGGAAAGGGAGTTGTAGGATTTAGACCCAGGAATGGTAAAGGAACAGAGATATAATTTCATGTCAGGATTATGTGTGGCTTGGAAGAGAACTTGCAGGTGGTGACTTTCCAATGCATCTGCTGGTCTAGTCAGTCTAGATAATAGAGGTCAGAGATTTGGAAGATGCTGTTGAAGCTGCCTGGGTAAGGGGTGTCTTGTCTATAAAAAAAAGGACATATCCCATCTGTCGCCAAGGACCCAAACTCTGGATAACTCCCCCTACCACCAGACAAACTGTTCAAGTCCAGCCACAACGCTTTTGTCACACTTTCTTTAGTTCTTCTTAACTCCTACTTATTTTGCACAAACTGTTGATTGTTGGAGCTAATATCTTTACTGCCTGTGGCTCAGGGCAATACTTAGTTCTATGATGCTGCTGTGGAGCACCTAATGAACCTTCGTTATTTTAAAAGTACTATGTAAATAAGTTGTTGTTGTTGTTATTGGTACTGATTGGATTTTCTAGTCAGTCTCCAGTTTCCTGATGCAACAGGGCATGTTTGAATTTCCTGACGATAGACATCCAGTGGCAGTTCAGGTGTCAGTTCTACAGGCTTGCTGACAGTTCTTCCTACCTGACTGGATGCAAATGCAGCCCAAGACTTGCTGTTGCTGGGAGATTTTAAAAAACACCAAATCTCATTGTACTAGTCAGGCTGCATTTCTATTTTTCAAGTAAATTGGTAAAAACGTTGGAAAGAGACTGCTTCCATGCTTCCTTTACTGAATCCTTTGCAACCCATTCCTGAAACTTAATTGATTGAGATTGTTCAGTGTGAAATAAAACTCATTATCCCAATACTATATGCTCTAAGTAATGACAGATATTCACTGACAGTCACTGTTTTAAAATCATTCAGTTGATGCCAATCAATAGGTTGATTTTCAAGTTGTTTCTTACACTGAAAACAGGACTTGAACAGTTGTTAGGTCCTGATGCATCTTCAAACAATCATTGGTAGAGATGCCAGAGTCTGTCATTATTCACAGATATTAAGAACTGCAGATGCTGGAGTCAGAGATAACAAAATGTGAAGCTGGAGGAACACAGCAGGCCAGGCAGCATCAGAGGAGCAGGAAAGTTCACGTTTCAGGTTGGGACCCTTCTTCAGAAAAATTCTGAATCTTCTGAAGAAGGGTCCCGAGACGAAACGTCAACTTTCCTGCTCCTCTGATGCTGCCTGACCTGTTGTGTTCCTCCAGCTCCGCACTGTGTTATATATGTTATTATTCATATTCGGTGGATCTCCCTTGGAGCTCTTATGTTTTACTTCTGTCTTTTTTCATCTCAACTATTAATGAGGTGAGAGATATCAAAAAGATTAACTTGGAGATATTAAGATGATTTGAAGTCAGAGACAACAGACATTATGCAGTAATAATGGAGTTCTGGAGACAGCAGATTAAACTATGGTAGCTAATTGTATTCAGATTGATATGACAACTTGAACCAACACGACCTACTAATTAAAGGCGATATCGTTGAAGATAGGAAGTATATCACTGACAACCTCAGGGGTAGCAGAATGAGATCAAATTGTGCATTTCTAATGTATGTGTAGAAGTAGGAAACTTTAGTAGCAATAGAACACATTTTTATTCCTTTGCTCCTGATTATGTTCCGTTTTGCCTTCAAAAGTAATTAGGTCTTACAATTATTTATTTGACCTTAATGAAATAAGATGTAGGGATGGGGTTTTTTCCCTTTTATTGGTACTAATGTTACCTTTACCTTTGCCCCGTGATTCTTCAGTTGTAAAAATACTTGCTTAATGGTTCAGTGTTTAGTCTTAGTCACTAAACCCTAGGCAAGATGTATTGTCCTTCAAAGCACGATTTGTAGATTCGCCACAATGATACAATGTGTAAAGATTTATGAGGTCAGGTTGCATTAACTTGAGTTTTGAGATTTGAGATGATATTGTTGAAACATTTAAAATGATAAAGGAATTTGATTTCCTTTAGTGGGAAAGTCTGAACAAGCAATTATAATCCTAAAATTCAAGCTAAACCTTTTGGAATGAAATGTAACAGTCTTTCCACTAATGGGGCTAATAGAAATCTGAAACCCTCTGTCCTGACAACTATGGATGATGAGTCCATTTATACCTTCAGGTCTGAGACTGATAGCTATGTTACAGTAAAGAGGAGCTGGATGGGTAAATATGAAGGCTGTGCAGATCATTGAGTTTCTTACATTGTTTCTTACACTGAAAACAGGACTTGAACAGTTGTTAGGACCTGATGCATCTTCAAACAATCATTGCCAGAGTCTATTATTATTCACAGATATTAAGAACTGCAGATGCTGGAGTCAGAGATAACACAGTGCATTTAAGACAGAGATAGGCAGGTTCTTGAATAGAAAGGGGATCAAAGATTACGGGGAGAAGACAGGAAAATGGGACTGAGAAATTAACAGCTATGACTGAATGGCAGAGCAGACTCAAGGGGCCGAGTGGCCTAATTCTGCTCTTTTATCTTATGATCTTATGGACAGATCAGTTATGATCAAATTCAACTGTGGTACAGGCTGGAGGGCCTGAATAACCTATGTGCTAGATTTTATGATGGAAGTGGTCTTTCTGCTCTACAATAAAAGTTGGGGTGAGCATGCCTATGTTTGGCTGGCTCAGTCTGCTATCATTTGACCACAATTTCACCTTTTCACCACCAGCCTCCCCCAAACATTAGAGAAGTATTTCTGCCTTAGAACTGCTGACCAATAAGTAACTGGCAGCTCTTTCGCTCCACTGTGCCACCAGGAGCAGTGGCCACCTTTATGTGATTAGGTGCTTCAGGATTTCAGCCCTGAAGAGGTTTGACGCTACCTCTAAGCTCAATCTCTTTGTTCTGTTGGCAGCCGCTGCAGGTAAGAAGCCAGGGAGTTGGGACCTTCATGTTAAGTTTGAAGTCTTGCTGAAGTCCCTGACAGCTCCTGGTGAGGAGGTTTTGGGACGCCAGGATTGATAGGGTGCAGGAGTAGTGAAGTAGTGGAGAGACGAAATGTGGGGAGGGAAGAATAGCTTGGTTTTGTGGGGCTGATCCTCAAATGAGCACAGAGCGCTCAATTAGGAGATATCCTCTTGGGCCAACCACAACGATGCCGGGTTTTACCACAAAGTGACCACTTACCACAGGAATGCAAATGTACCTTATATTTCACTCCTACAGTCTTCTCTCTCTTTGCTTCAGGTTCTAGCTATCCACTTTGTTGTAAAACAGCCTTCTTTATTCTTGACAACTGTCATGTCTGGTGTCCAGATAATGTAACTAAATTTGTTAGAATTCCAGATAGAATATTCCAATTTGTCAAGTTACCAGTTGAGGAGGGGTGATTTGCTCTCCAACCCTCCTGGTTGATCACAAGAAGATTAACTTAAGCAGGATTCCTTCCCTTGTAGATATATTCTCTCAAACTGAAATATTATGTTGTAAAATTGGTCAGTTTAAGTAGGCTTTCTTTAATTATCGGGGATCAGTTAGCTTCATTGGTTGGATGGCAGTTTTACAATGCAGAATGAAGCTAACAGCATGAGTTCATTTCCTGCACTGGCTGAGGTTACAATGAAGGTGCTGCCATCTCAATCTCACCCCTCGCTTGTGGTGTGTCAACCCTCAAGTTAACCCACCATCAGGCATTTCTCTTTATTGAGAGACAAGTCCCCTGGGACTACGGGATTAAGGTGACCATACTTTACTTAAGTTAACAAAAAAGTAAGTTTATTAGTTACTAAACATGCGCGGAATAAATAACATAACACGCACACATGGATTAGAAAGCTGAAGTGAATCTAACAAAAAGGCAAAAAAAATTTTTAAAAATGGATCTGTAACTGAGTTGTTTGTGAAGGGGACACGGGAGAACAATGTGGCCTTTATCATGGATGTTACCAGTAATGCTGACATTGGTAGTTGAACAGCTGAGTTTGAAAATATTGACTTTGCAAAGACAGTAGATTGGAATATGTCTGCAAGAGATTTCTCCTTATTGCGAGGAGGGGAGTAGTTTGTGGGGAGGCTGGTAGTGGTGGCTGTGGTGACTGGGTAATCAGCCTCTCATTGTCTTTTCTTACTTAGTCGCCCTGTTTGATGGTACCCTGACTCTGAACGGGCTGTCACTGAATTTAAATTGTAGTGATTTTTGCTGTAACAACCCTATTAAAAAAAACACATTGGAATTAAAAGTTTGATACATCTATAAGTTACCTGGAGTTATGATTTGTGATCATGACACAGCTCAGATTTTAAACCAACTATAATATACCAGTTAACAGGCCACCAAATAACCTATTGAGGAAATTCTTAAATTATTAGTAAATTATCTAGCAATCATTTTGTTATTACCGTTCTTTACTCTGATTACAAATTATACAAGTTTTAGTCATTGGAAGGATCAGGCATTGACATTGCTTTGGATGTAAGCATACTTACACTTGGGATTACAGCTTTATCTGTTCATGTCAATAAGTGAACATTCACAAAAGTTAAGTACAGCTAAGCTCTAAGACAGGAGAGAATAGAATGAAGAGGAGCTCATTAACACAGGTATATTCACCAGATTCCTATGTTTAGGTACCAGTGGGTGAGCACATAGTATTATTTTTACAGCCTGGCCTGTGTGTTATTTTTGCATGTCTCTTACTGTTCTTCTGAATGCCTCAGATTGTGGAATTCCTACTGAGAAACCCATTAGTTGGTGCCATGAATGGTGCTTGGGGCAAAATTAAGTAAATTAGAGCAACAGACACAAAGACTCATGAAAACCTAAGCACTGATCAGGAAACAAAAAAGAACTGACTAAAAAAAAATATTAATATTGGAGTGTGCTTTCCATGACCCCAGGATAATTCTCATTGCCATAGCTGTACATTTAAAATAGTCATGAAATGGCATGCAGGAAGGCTGTGTTCCCCTGTTCTTATTTAGATAAAGTGTCTGCCTGATTGAGTTGGGTAGCTGCACCACTTAAGGCTCTCCTACTAGAAACTTTGTCATTTGTGCCAATGTGGGTGGAGTTCAGGCTATTGAAATACTGCCCAAAAAGTCCGGCGATAAGCAACTGTACAGAAAGCTTATGATATTCCCAGCAGGCAATAAAATCTGGTAGCCAGTTCCCTTCCGGACTTTTATTTATAGTCTGTCAAGGAATGCTGAGATTCATTACAATTTATTTTATTATGTTGTCATCAGGTTCATCCCCCTGTAAATTAACAGTAAGCAATAGAATCAGCGATCAAGAGCAGGGCTGGAAATGGTCATATAGGGGTGTTTCTACTTTTGAGAAAATGATTGAAATAGGTTGAGTTAATTAACTGCTAACAAAATCATGTTTTTAGAACATTTCTAATATTTCTACACAATTTTGCGTGCAGTATTGTAAATGTGTCTTTTTCACCCTTGAGAAGTGAACAATGTTGGCAAGGCCAGATTGTCTTATCTACAGCTAACCGCACTTGAGAATGTGGGGTGAGTCGCCTTCTTGAGCTGCATTCAGTGCAGTGGCCCATCAACAAGTGCCGTTCAGGAATGAGTTCCCAGCAACAGGCAAGGAATGGTGATATCATGCACAGTCAAGATAGTGTGTAGCTTGCAGGGAGAACTTGCAGGGAGTGGTGTTCCCATGAAACCGCTGTTCTTGTCTATCTAGACATTTGTGCTGTCAAAGGAGCCTTGGTGAGTTGCTGTATTACATTTGTAGATGCTCATCAGCAATGATCAATGGATAATGATAAATGGGCTGTTTAGTACTAATGTTCTTCACTGTTTTTGAATTAGCACTCCTCCAGTCGAGAATGCCTGGATGATGGAGAGATGATGGAGAGAGTTTAGGACATCAGGACACAAGTTAGTTGTTGTAGAACTGCTTTTATTGCAATGGTATTTGTCTGACTAGTCTAATTCAGTTCCTGGTCAATGGTAAGCCCAAGGATTTTGATGGTGTTCCATTAAAATTTAAGAGAAGATGGTCAGATTCTGACAGTGGAGATGGTAATTGCCTGGTATTTCTATCAAGAATGGTACTCGCCACTTCTCAGCTCAAGCCTGATTGTTGTCTACGACTAGTTGCAGGCAGATAAGGACTGCTTCATTTACCGAGCAGTCAGAAAGAATACTGAACATTATGAAACCATCAGTAAACCTCTCCACCTCTGAGCTTATGCTGGAAGGAAAGGTATTGCTGAGACAACTGAAGATGTTTGGGCTAGTGGAAACCCTAGGAACTCCTGCACTGGTGTTATGGAACAGAGATTATTGACATCAAATAACCACAGCCTTAATCCATTGTGTTACAAATGATTCCAGCCTGCGGAGAGTTTCCCCATTAGTTTCTACTTCAATACTGCCAGGGTTTCTCAATGCCACACTTGGTTAAATAATATCTTGATGTCAAGGGCAATAACACTTACCTCACCTCAAGTGTTCAGTTCTTTTGTACATGCTTGAAACAATTATGTAATGAGGCCAGGGTTTGAGAGCTGCTGGTAGAAGCTAAAGTGAGAATTGGGTGAGCATGTTGTTGCTGAATAAATACCAATTGATTATATTATTGGCAATATTTTTGTCTATTGATGATTGAAAGCAAACTGATGTGGCAGTAATTCACCAATTGTCTTTGAGTTGCTTTTGTGGACAGTACATTCCCGAGCAAATTGTCACATTTTTGGATAGCTGCCAGTGTTGTAGTTAGTAGCCAAAGTTGCTTTAACATCTCGCAATTGGGTAATGAATATGTTAACCAATAAAATACTCAAGAAAAAAGATCTGCTGAGGAGCATGCAATTCTAGTAGAAAAGAGATGAATATTTGCAGAAAAATTAGACCAACCTAGCTCTGGAAAGCCTGATGAATCTATAATGAAATGCTAAAAATTTTGATGGCCAAACAATACAAGGAAGACACATATTTTAGGACATATGATGATGAACTTCAGGTAAAACCCCAGAAGATTTAGAAAGGAGAACCAAGTTACATAGTCTAAAGAAGGCCACAAAGTGGGGCATGTCTATTATTGTTAAATAGCAAACTGGGTATAAAAATACAGGAGGTACTTAGTAGACATCCTAGTAAAATGTAAATCATTCCTGGGCACTATTTTTAAAAAGAATGGTGATGTTCTCCCAGAGTTCTGGCCAATTTTTATCACTAACCCTTGAAAACTACAACAAATTATTTGGTCATTACCACTTTGCTATTTGTGGGACCTTGCTGCGTGTAAATTGACTGTCGCATTTCCTACAGTACACAGTAGCTACACTTCAAAAGTAATTTATTGGTTGTGAAGCATTTTGGTACTCCGTGAAATGTGAAATATAAATGCAATTCTTTCTTTAATGGACAGAAAATCATAGGCTGTATGCCCTGCGACATGCTCCCTGCTGGAAGTACAGGAGTGCAGAATTAACCTTCATGTTTCAATCCCACTGCTGTTATGTTTAAAGCTGTACTTCACACATAATTGGATAGCACAGTGAAGAACAGTTGCTGGATTCCCAGACCATACATCGCTGATGCTGCTAGGACAAGCAATTATGGCTCTGTTAGCAAAGGAAAGTTTAAAGCCATTATACCATTTAAAGATTGACGGAAAAAAATCTAATTTTATATTACATATTGTTCAAATGTTCTTAGATTTGTATAATATTTTATACAAATATGTCTACGCACACTGATTGGGCTCAAGTCTGTTAAAATCCATGAACTGAAAATATGGTTGTCATATGGATCTATCTACATGTTTAATAATAATGCATCATATGTTTGAATGTAGAAGGTAGAGAATAAGTTAGTTGCCATTTGAGCCGTAACAGCAGCATTTGCTGAGGCACTAAACAACACCATCTTCAATTCTCAGTGCAGTCGTGCAACAGAATATCTGACTCCTGCTGTGAAGCCCATCGCACTGGGAATGCCTGTGTTAATTACGTTGAGAACAATTGTGAGCTTCCCTCAACTATTAGTGCATTGTGAACGATGGTCATCCTGCAGGTCTTCCTCAGTCAGATGCCCCACCTTCGTTTGCAGGCTGTTGGTTGGTTTTGCACTGGTCCTCTTTTACGTCTAGGAATTCAATTCTGATGCAGTGTACATTTAACCTGGTGCAATATACATTACCTCTGCTCAGAATTATAAATGTGCTGTCCTTCCTGTGCTTTCAGTTGCACTGTTTCTCCTGAGCTATTTGTGTGAGCTACCTGTGGAGGTCTGGTTGCAATCAAGCTGTTGGGTAGAAAGCTCATCAGAAGCCTTCACTTCTGACACTGCTGCACTAAAATTTCAAAGTATTAGCCTTCCTTAAATCCAGAATGATAACAAAAATAGATTCATTTTTAATCTCACCATAGATCTGCCTGAGTTTTTTTTTAAATTGTGAATCATGTAATCTCAGGAAATAGGACAAGAAAATGGCACTAGGGTGTATAATGAGACATGATGTGGAAGTCCTACTCCTGCTGTTATGGTCCCATACTGGCCTTTTTCTCGTTAGTTTAACTAATACTTGTTCATCCATTTATGGACGAATGAGAACGTACAGAACAACAGTAAACACAAAGGCCCAGCTCTTTGTTCCTAAATTAGATGCCATGCATAGTCAGGAAGAAGACATCCCATCCAGAGTGATACACAGTCCAAGTGAGCATTTGGTTAAGAAAATTTGGAGGCAGCCTGGGAATTCAATGATGAAGAAAAAAGTGCTTTTGGTTCCTTTTTTGGTTCATAGTTTGTGATTTTTTTTGAACAGATTAAATTAAAGTCCAAAATTGGGGGTCCCATCACAGATGAACTATAAGTTGGTGATAGCTATTAATTAAACAATGTATTATTGATTAGTTTCAGATTGAAGGTAAATAGGGGACAGACTACAAGTGAAAATACCAGTATGAAAATTAGGAATAATTAGGAATATTTTAGTCAGGGGAATAGACATGGTTCTCTGTGGCCAGGATTGAGAGTCCCAAAGGCTTTGTTGCCTGCTTTGAGCCCAGGTTTAGGATATCTCATCTGGGCTGCAGTGGAACTTGGAGTAGAAAGGGAAAGATTTTGTTGTTGTGATCCACACAGGTACCAACGATATAGATAAAAAAAAGGAAAAAAGTTCATTTGAGGGTATATGAGCAGCTAGGGGTTAAATTAAAAAGCAGAACCAAAAAAAGGTAATAATCTCTGGATTACTACCTGAGCAATGAGAAAGTTGGCACAAGGTCATCAAGATTAAAGAGGTAAACACGTAGTTCAGAGATTGATATGGGAGAAATTTAAGTTCAGGGGACATTGACACCAATACTGGGGAAGGAGGGATCTGTTCTGATGGGATGGGCTCCACTGAATCATGCTGGGACCAGAATCCTGGCAAATCACATAACGAGGGCTATGGATAGGACTTTAAACTAAATAGTGGGAGGGTGGGTTCAGTTGCATGGAAAATTATGGAAAGAGGTGAAGGGGCGGAGTGCTCAGCAGACATTCTTAAATTTCTAGGACAAGTAATAGCACAGAAGAGTATGGAAAGGGTCAGCAAAGGGTCAGCAATCTAACTTCAGGCACAGGAGATAAAGGGACAACTATGAGAAGGAGGGCAGTCAATGCAGGATATTGTACTTAAAGGCACACAGTGTACAAAACAAGGTAAATGAGCTTGTAGCAAAGATTGAAATTGTCAGGTACGATGTTGTGGGTATCACAGAGATGTAGCGCAAGGGGAACAGGGCTGGGAACTAAGTATCTAAGAATACACATCCTGTTGAAAGGACGGGTAAATGGGCAGACAGGGTGGGGTTGCCTTGTTAGAAAGAAATGAAATTAAATCAATAGCAAGAAGTGATATTGTCAGAAGGCATAGGATCTGTGTGGATAGAGTTGAGGACTGCAAAGAAAGAAAGGCCTTGATGGGAGTAGTGGACAGACCTCCTAGCAGCAGTCTGGATTTGGGGAAGACATTAAATCAGGAGATAGAAAAGATATGCATGAAAGGGACTATTATAATAATCATGGGGACTTCAATATGCCGATGGACTGGAAAAATCGTATTGGTAGTGGATCTCAAGAAAAGGAATTTGTGTAATGTCTATGAGATGTTTTTGTTTTGGAGCAGCTTGTGGTACAGCCTATGAGGAAACAGGCAATTCTGAATTTATTGATGTGTAATGAGATAGACTTGATGAATAAGCTTAAGGTGAATGAACTCCAGAGGGGCAGTGACCATCATATGATGGCATTCACCTTGCAGTTTGTGAGGGAGAAGCTGAAATCAGACGTAATGGTATTACTGTTGAGTAAAGGTAACTGCAATAACACAAAGGAGGAGCCGGCCAGAGTTGATTGAAGGGGACAGAGGAGCAGCTATGGCATGAGTTGCTGGGGAAATTCAGGAGGCACAGCAGAAATTCATCCTAAGGACGATGAAGCATACTAAGGGGAGGATGAGGCAACTATGGCTGACAAGGGAAGTCAGGGACAGCATGAAGCAAAAGAAAAAGCATACAAATGTGGTGAAGATTAATGGGAAGTCCAAGGATTGGGAATCCTTTAAAAAACAGCAGAGGTTAACTGAAAAAAACAACAGTGGGAGAAGTTTAAATATCATAGTAAGCTTGCTAGTAATCTAAAAGAAGATTTCAAGAGTACTTTTAGTTATCTAAAGGTAAGAGAGAGGCAGGGGTAGACATTGGGCCACTGGAAAATGAGGCTACAGAAGTAGTATTGGGAACAAAGAAATGACAGAGGAACTGAATAGGTACTTTGCATTAGTTTTCAAAGTGGAAAACACCAGCAACATACCAGAACTTCAAGAGAGTCGGGAGTCAGAAGTGTGTATAGTGGATATCACGAAGGAGAAAGTGCTTGGGAAGCTGAAAAGTCTGAAAGTGGACAAATCGCCCAGCCCGGATGGGTTACAACTCAAAGATCTGAAGGAGACAGCTGAGGAGATTGTAGAGGCATTGGTGGCAATCTTTCAGGAATCACTGGAGTCAGAGAGGGTCCCAGAGTACTTAAAAATGGCTAATGTAACACACTAAGAAAGGAGGGAGGCAAAAGACAGGAAACTATGGGCTGGTGAGCCTGCCCTCCATCATTGGTAAGATTTTAGATTCCGTTATTAAGGATGAGATTTTGGAGTACTTGGAAATGCATGGTAAAATTGGGCTGAGTCAGCACAGCTTTTTCAAGGGAAGGTCATGCAAGTTAGCAAGTTAGAAAGTTAAACAAAAGAGAGTCAGTGGATGTGATCTATTTGGACTTCCAGAAGACCTTTGACAAAGTACAGCACAGGAGGCTGCTAAATAAGATAAGAATGCATGGTGTTAGGGGCAAGGCACTGGCATGGATAGAGGACTGGCTGACTGACAGAAGGCAGAGAATGGGAACAAAGGGTTGCAGCTGGTGACTCGCGGAGTTCCACAGGGGTCAGTTTTGAGAACACAACTATTCAC
Source organism: Rhincodon typus (assembly GCF_021869965.1). Taxonomy (NCBI): domain Eukaryota; kingdom Metazoa; phylum Chordata; class Chondrichthyes; order Orectolobiformes; family Rhincodontidae; genus Rhincodon; species Rhincodon typus. The sequence goes on from NC_063333.1 coordinate 81,027,251, forward strand.
ATTACACATTAATGATCTAGACAAAGGAACTAAGGGCATTGTTGCTAAGTCTACAGCTGACACAAAAGTAGGTGAAGGGGCAGGTAGTGTTGAGAAAGCAGGGAGACTGCAGAAGGACTTGGACGGGCCTAAAGAATGGGCAAAGAAGTGGCAAAGAAGAATGTGGGAAAGTGTGAGGTTATACAGTTTGGTAGGAAAAATAGAGGTGCAGACTATTTTCTAAATGGAAAAAGCCTTCAGAAATCTGAAGCAGAAAGGGACTTGGGAGTCTTAGTTCAGGATTCTCTTAAGGTTAACATGTAGATTCAGTTGGCAGCTAGGAAGGCAAGTGAAATATTAACATTTCAAAAGGGCTTGAATACAAGAGCAGAAATGTACTGCTGAGGCTGTAAAAAGCTCTGGTCAGACCATATTTGGAATATTATGTCAACTTTGGGCCCCGTATCTAAGGAAGGAAGTGTTGGTCTTTGAGACGGTCCAGAGGAGTTTACATGAATGATCCTGAGGATAAAGGGCTCGTCATATGGAGTAGTTGAGGACTCTGGATTTGTACTTGATGAATTTAGAAGGATGAGGGGATGTCTGGTTGAAACTTACAGCATCCTGAAAGGCCTGGATAGATTGGACATGGAGAAGTTGCTTCCATTACTACGAGAGACTAGAACCTGAGGGCACAGACTCAACCTGAAGGGATGACCCTTTAGACCTGATATAAGGAGGAATTTCTTCAGCTAGAGGTGGGAAATCTGTGGAATTCATTGCGAAGAGGGCTGTGGAGGCCAAATCATTGAGTATATTTAAGACAAAGATGGATAGGTTCTTGATTGGTAAGGGGGTCAAGGGTTACAGGGAAAAGGCAGGAGAATGAGGTTGAGAAACATACCAGCTATGATTGAATGGCAGAGCAGAATCAGTGAGCTCAATGGCCTAATTCTGCTCCATTTTTAAAAAAAATGATCTTATGGTCTTATAATGTGCTGAAGTGGGCGAACTTGTATTTGCACAAATCCAACTTTCATAAATGGCCAGTTTCCATGATGAGGGGTAGCAGGCTGAATTAAAGTCTGGACTAGGTGACTCAAGAAGAGTCAGTTCCAGGGGCAAGCTGCGCAAAAGCCTCCCTTAGGCTCCAGCACTCTTTCAATGGTTAAAATAAGGACTTTAAACAAACCATTCTGCTTACACACCCAAATACACTTCCTATCCCTTCCATGCCATCCTCTACCCCTATATCCATCCTAATATCCCCTCACAGCCCCTGTGTCACATGATGGCCTCTACCCAGCCCATGTAGCTGCTCATACCATTTGTGCTATCCCAATGAAATCAGTAATCTCCATGGCCCTCTATAACCGTGTCAACTCATGCCCTGGCTTTTTCCTTCCATTTCTATGTGAACTCACCATACATTCATCATGGGCAAAACTTAGATGGCATGCTGACATTGTCCATTGATATTGCTATTGGAAAAAAAGAACTCATTGATAACAAAAAGGTAAAAGCGTTGAAATTCTTTAAACTAATTGTTCATGAAAGCAAGCATGCCACTTAAGTGCTTAAACCACAAATAAGTAATCCCTTGTCTCAATGAACTTTTCCAGTCAATTAGCAGTTAGAGCTGTCCATCATAGGCATGCCATTACGAAAATGATAGTTAGGGAAATCAGTCACACAGCAGAAAACCTATAATAACTTTATTGGAACAGGCACTCTGAAACACCTATCACTTTTTAACTCAACATATTTTTTGGACTATTCATATATGATTCTGCCGGTCTCAATGTCTTTTTGCATTTTTTAGACACAAGCATGTAAATTTTTTCATAGAATCCCTACACTATGGAAACAGGCCCTTTGGCCCAACAAGTCCACACTGACCCTCACAGCATCCCACTCAGACCCATTCCCCTATAACCCACCTAACCCAAACACTGTGGGCAATTTAGCATGGTCAATCTACCCAGCCTGCACATCTTTGGACTACGAGAGGAAACAAGAGCACCTGAAGGAAATCCACACAGGCACGGGGAGAATGTACAAACTCCACACAGACAGTCACCCGAGGGTGGAATTAAACCCGGGTTCCTGGCGCTGTGAGGCAGCAGTGCTGACCACTGAGCCACCATGTCTTTTCACCATCACATATGGTTCCTCATCTTCAACACCAAATGTCTTATCTCTCTAGTACTATGTGCTATTATCTGCTCATCCCCAAAGGTGTCCATGTATCTGAACCAAAGGGGTACCTTACCTCTCTAAAAGGGCAAATGCATACAATAATCTGTCAGCCCTCATGTCGTAGATCCTCATCACACTCCCTCTTCTCCACATGCCCCACCCCTACCAATGCATACAACCAAATGCCCTCGACCCATCCGTCATGACTCATCATATCCCAATGTTTGCCTTCACTCACCACCCTTTCATCATCCACCTACCATGACACAGTCATTGAACATATTCTATGTTCTATGAGTATCTACAAACATCCATGTACATAGGAGAAAGAACATATAGTTATATTGCTTAAACTTCTATAGTGCAGGTTACACACTAATGAGAAAGACACTCTCATTCACATTCTGATACTTGTTGATACTTGTTGCCAGATGAACACCTACTGTCACAGATAATTCTGAACTGTTCAACATTTGGTAACACTTCATGATACTTCCAGCAGGTCTTGACAAATTGGACAGTTACGTGTTTTCTGTGCACCTTTTATGCACAGTTTTCTGCAAAGTTAACAGTCCCAAAGCACAAGTGATCCTCACATCCAAAGGATACCTGACCCCACCCCCACACAAATCCTAGCCCTAACCTGAATGACCCTGACTCCGAGGTATACTGGGATCATATCTGCAGTCGTACCTCAGCTCTGTAAAAAGATACCATTGGCTGTCCAAAAGAAATGCACCAAGAACAGACCTGCTCTAACTTGTTTTACTCTTCAGGGACGCCAAAATCTGACTTCAGTGGACACAGCTGATCATTTGAATGGCCAGCAACCTCTGGGAGCTGTACATATGCAAACTACAGATAGCCCTTAATTCCACCTCGACAAAAGTGAGAAATGCCAGAAACAAGCATAGGAAAAGCTGGAGAAACTCACCATGGTCTGGCAGCACCTGTGGAGAGTGAAATAGTGTTAATGTTTCACGTCCAATATGACTTCTTTATAACTGAATGGGGTTGGAATATAATGGTTCTTATACTTTTGACAGGGATGGAGGAAGAGGCATGAGAATTGCCAGGCTTGGACAGGACTTGGATTTCCCAACTTCTTCCTGCATTTTCATAATGGTGGAGACACTCTCTGTCATGACAAAAATCAAGTCCAGAGTAATAGCCTGCTGAGCACTCACTGCTGACATTCCACCATCAGTTATTCGAGGTACATTTTTGCTAGAATTAACAAAATCAATAATATTGGTTGACAAGAAATGATCAGAACAGGTATCGAAAAATAACTGAGTTACTAAAAATAGTAACAAATATATTCCAGCAAAGCTAAAAATAAGCTGGAGTATTACAAGACCATAGTCAATCATGCTTGGCATTGCCATAGCCTCACATAATTTGGTTTGCATATACATTGTTTTCACTTGTCTTTGTCCTTAAGTATTGCTTATAGCATGGTTGCTTTCATGGTTAAACTGTGAACTTTGCGTTCCCGAAGTCAGATCAGTTTTAAATTTAGCACAAACCTTGTATATTTGATTAACTCCTCTCTGTAACTTTTACTGTAGGTTGTGACCATTGGTATAATATCTAAATCTATGGCTATCATCTAAAACTTCCTGAAACCATATGAAACACCCCCTGAATGACATCACCCTTCATATTAAAAGTCATGTATTCCAGTTTGTACAGAATGTCTACTGTGTGAATTTTTTGCAAATTTTATTCATGTTGGATAGATGTAATAGTTGCTTTGATTCTCAGTCACAAAAAGAACTGTCTCTCAATAGTTTCCCTTTTTTATAAATGGAAAGTATATGTTGCAGCTATTATTTTATACATGTAACATTTAAGCAAGGTGTACATTTCTTCAACGGACCTGCAAATATTTGTAATTTCCTTTCACTATAATTTATTTCTGATAAGTTCACAAAGAAAATAGTGGGTTGAGTATGGAACTCTAAATTTTTATTTGCCATTTCGATGTGTGGAGAGAAAAAAAACCTCACGTTAATTTAATCCGCTTTCCAAATCATAGCAGCAGTATAAAAATGGTTGCTCTCATCCTTGTAATCAGTTGCTCAGAGCACAAGGGCAGCATTCCCTAGTGTCTCATCTGTGAACTAATCTTTCATTTCATAGCAGATCTTTCCATATCAAATAACACAAATGGCTCAATTTGCATGACAGGATTTGTAACGGGGCAAATCTAGTGTCAAACTCGATTAAAGATTACACTAGAGAGCTATCATAATCAGCACTCTAATGAGCCTAAAGAGTACATATAAAGTCTCCCCTCTTTGTCATTCCAGTCATGTAAAAAGGGAATGTGTTTCTTTTCATCCACAATCCAGTTCTTTATTTTGCTCATTATGCCCTGTGTGGATCGCAAGTCATGTCAGGCTGGTTTCAGAGGGGGAGAATGGGGAATAATAAAGCAAACATCACTTCACAAATGACACTGCTTCGTATAAGCCAACGTTTGAAGCCCTAATTCTTCTAATCTGCAAAATAGTGAATACTAATGGGTTTTTGCTTTTGTGACTGCTGATGCATATAAAGAAAAACTTTAATGAGCTGCCTGGGTTGTGCTTACAGATACCTGTCAAATGTCTGTCATTTTAGCTATCATTGGTGCATTTTAAGGTAGGGAACAGCCAAAGGATGACAGTATTTGTGCAAGCATTCTTCATACTAAATTGTGCAATTTTCCTCATGTCATAATTTTATCATATCCAGCAAGCTAGGTGGCTTATAAAGATGGGACAAAGGATGTGTTCACTCTGACTAACTGTCTTGGAAGAATTCCGCCAATTCTCCTTCTCAAGTAGATATTGTGTTAAGCAGAATCCACGTATCATCAAGAAAAGGCTTTATAACATGGTCTGTGCCTACTTAAGTCACGCAGTCCTCTCCTGCTAAACAATACATAAATCTTTGTCACAATTATTACAAATCCTCTTCAGCACTGCATCCTGTGTCTCTGAAAACTACCTCCCTGACCTAGTCAGTGTACCTCTGATCTTCTGCACCCCAGAAGCTGTCACAAGTCTCCCTCCTTCCCAGGAGTTGAACACACAATAGAGAATAGGCCCTGGCTGTGAGGTTCAGCAGCCATTAACCCCTACCAGCTGTTCCTGCAGGGAGGCTTCTGTGGCTGAATGTCCTTTCTCTGTGGAGGCCCTCATTTCCACTAATCTAACT
>NC_063333.1:81037635-81072114 GCF_021869965.1 Rhincodon typus
CTAGGACTCCAGTCTTTTAGCTTTGTCATTTATAAGTAGGCGAATGCTGTGCAAAAGCAGACGGTGGCACGATAGGTGTTTGGAGCTTTCATTCTGAATAGGGTTGAAAATTCATTGGAAAAAAAAACAAGGGATTTTTCGGACTAGATAGTAATGAAAATATAGACTGTGTTAGATATAAGGGGAAGCAGAAAATCTGCTTCAGCCCAAAATGTCATAGAAAGTCATAATGCATCTCAAAAGAATTGCTGTATTGGTAACTCCTTGCAACAAGAAAAAGTATCTGCATGTGTACGAAATAGGACTTCACAGCCATAAATAAAACATTTTAGAAATGCTCATTTTCCTGTAGTGCCATTTGTCAATTTCAATGTCAATTTTATGAATTCAAATTCAGCTAAGCAGCAATCTCTGGATATGATGGCTGACTTAAATATCTTTCAACAGATCTTTCACCAAAGAGATCACTAAAACAGCTAAAAACACCTTGGTGGGGGGAGGAGGTGGGAAGAACGAAGCAAATTACGTGAGACTGGTTATAAAAATGTATTCTGAGGATAAAGCCCTTTATTTTCTATAAATTTCAAAAGATGCAATAATGTACAAAGTCATTACCCTTAATTGTAATGGAAGTGAAATCAGTGAAGGAAAATTCCCTTCGAAATTTGCCTACATTGTGACGTTCGTTAAAAGCAATGTACTTTATGATTTTTCATTCATTTCCTACATTTTGTTTTCTTTTTCTTAATGAAGAAGATGAGACATTGCTGCATTTCTAAGAAGCTGTATGATTCCTGACAATACAGAAATTGATATATTCTCTAAAGACATACTTGAGTAATGTCAGAAAGGTAACCCCAATTAATTTTTTTGTTGTTTTCTCAAATCCTCTCAAGTCAAAAATCCATGTGGTTTATACTGAAAGCCTAAAGCTTTGTGGTATCTAATTGCCATTCCTCACACATTCAATAATGAGTCCATTTGACTGTGGGATGTCTTGCATTGAATCTGATCCCTTACTCACTTGACAGTCACACAAATTCACTTTTCAGAATTTGAGTGACCAGCTGTGGAATACTAACTGCATCCAGACCAAATGTACTCCTGTTCTGTATTAATATCATACGGTTGCCTTGCTGAAATTCTCCAATTCACCATTAGTTCAAACCTGACATCTATGAAATTGAAGATAAAAACAGGAAGTACTGGAGAAACTCAGCAGGTCTGACAACATCTATAAGAGAGAAAAAGAGACTTAAATTGTGAATCCAAAGTGACTCTTCGTGGAAACTCAGAGGTAGCTGTTTCAAAGAAGATATTAGATTCAAAACATTAACTCTGGGCAGAAACATGGGAGAGGCGGGGGTGGTGGAGTCTGACTGACGTGGGCTACTGTGAGATTTGAGGCAGAAGTTTTTTTAAAATTTGTTTATGGGATGTGGGTTTTACATTCTAGGCCAGCATTTATTGCCCATCCCTAATTGCCCAGAGAGCAGTTAAGAGTCGACCATATCGCTCTGTGTCTGGAGTCACATATAGACTGGACCTTGTAAAGATTGTAGTTTCCTTCCAGAAAAGACATTATTGAACCAGACAGGATTTTCCTGACAAATCAACAGTGGTTTCATGCTCATCCTTAGACTCTTAACTCCAGATTTTTATTGAATTTTAAACTTCACCACTGTCATAGGTGGGATTTGAACCTGGGTCCCCTGAATATTACCTGGTTCTCTGGATTAGTAGTATAGCGATAATACCGTTAAGTCATCACCTCCCCTCAGACAAGAAGTCTGACGAGGCCTACCTTGACGTGGGATAACTCGTTGCATCTTTTATGCACTTGCTGAGTCGCAAGGCAAGCCTCTCATGAGATAACAGTGAGTTGCCAATTAAGTGAAATTATAATTTGTTAAAAGTCTTGTTACTGCTGCAATTCACCTCATTAATATTCAGCTTCCTATCTTAACAAATATGTTGAACATTGAAAATTCTCAACATGAGCCTTTAGCTAACTGATGACTTTGTGAAACCTCCATACTGCTCAGCACCAAACAGCATCACAAGGCACAAGCCACATACATCCAATCATCCAAGGATATTGCCATCCAACATTTACCAGCCCCTAAAAACAGTCATGGCATTCCTCTGATCCTCTTGCAGGCTACTTAGATCATTCAAAGATGTGGGTCATGATCAGTCCATTGGGTCTGACTACAGGAACTGAGAAGGAAGGGGATCGGATCAGAAAAGGTCAGAAGGAGACATGGGAATCTATCCTTTGGGACTGTTGGCTGTTGGGGGACGTGTAGGGGAGGTGACAGTTGTGAAGGAAGGTAACGATATTTGTAAGGTAAGGATGTAGTAAAGCATGGATGGGAAAGGGGTCATGTGTTCATCCTTCATCCATGGCCAGCACCACCCTGGTTGTTTTGGGGATAGTGGGTGGACATGGACTGGTGAAGGCTAATGTAGCTGGGTAAGGCTGTGGATCTGGGGAGCAGCAAATCCTAAGGGGTTCAAGGGAAGCATAGCAGGAAGGCAATCTGTATGGTCAGCACCTCAGCAACACATAGAGATGAAGGCCAGAAACCACTGGCCTTCCATTGTCTTGGAAATCAAAAGTATACAATAGGAAAGAAAAATAGCTGCAACCACATCCTGAATGGGTGGGGTAAGTGTCTTAGGGACAGGGCTGTAGGTGATTCTAACATTGTACAGTTCCCTGCCTTAAACATTGCTGACCATCTCATTCACACCGAAACCTTTAGATACAAAGGCCATGGAAAGAGTAGGGATATTATAGCACAAAAGACAATGATGTCAGCAGGACCCATTGCCCTATACACACTTTGTTTATCTCGCTTCCAGATACTAGAACTGTCTCTCAGCACACACATCAATCTATCAGTACATCTTGTGTGGACATGAAGTGAGGCATCATGCTGGCACTATTACATTTGGGGTTACTAGAGACAGCCAAACAAACTAATGTGGTGCCAAAACAATGACATTTAGATAAATCTGAGCATTCATTCACAGTGCAATGTCACACAAGTTGCCAAAGTGCCCTCAATAGGTTTTCTCCTCTCCTTCTGTCCCACTATGTCTTAGTGTCATTACTAGTTCCTCAGCTGGATTGGACACAGTGCAGTCTGTTGGCTCTGGAGGCTTGGCACCATTTGTGTCTGGACTGCCCTGATATGCTGAGGGTTTCTATGCCAGAGGATCATGAACACTCCTTGGCTTGAAATTCTGAGGTTCGGAGGGAGGGCTGGCAGGGTGGAAGTACAAGGCACAGCCAGCTCTAGAATATCCTCTGAGGACACTTCCAAGGGACATGTGTATGGTGTCTCCTCCCGTTGGGTATCTCCTGGTACTGCCTGGTTTTCTTGTGAGGAAGAAGAGGTGTGCATGAGATTCCCTGACATTCTATCCCCGAGCCCTCAGTCCTGAGGACCAATGGCTGGGGCGGTGGAGTGTAACTTCTCCAATGGACTGTGAGGCCGCTGGGCTTGGGTCTCTATGGCAACTGCCAACCTGCCCATGGAGGAAGCCAGATGATCCCATGTATAGTTGCTGTATTCCTGCAGCTTCTTGGAAATGAGGGCCATTCCCTCCCACATCCCTGCTCCTGTTCCTCCCTGTGCATGTGGATGAACCCCTGACTGCCAACAGCGCAGGGCCCTATCCTGTCTGGGCCACAGCAGGGGCCTGGTTTCTGACAATCCTCCAAGTGCCAACAGGCCCGGGGAATTTCATCCTCGGCCAGCTGTGGAGGTTCTCACCAACATGTGCCCCCAAACTTTCTCAGGCTAACTTTGCCTTTAAGTTTTCAGTTTTGAGTGCGGGGGGCAGCTTTGCTGATGCTTTTCAGAGGCGTGGGTGCTATAGTCCAGAAAGCTTCAGGTGGTGGTTTCTGATGGAGCTGACCATTTCTCTGCAGAAGTTATGGACATCCCAATGGTTCCTGTAAGACAAAAGAGAGAAAAAGTCTCATGGAATTATCATAGAATCCCTACAGTGTGGAAACAGGCCCTTCAGCCCAACAAGTCCACACTGACCCTCAGAGCATCCCACCCAGACCCATCCCACTATAACCCACACATCCCTGAACACTATGGGGCAATTTAGCAAGGCCAATCCACCCTAACCTGCACATCCTTGGACTGTGGGAGGAAACTGGAGCACCCAGACAAAACAGACACGGGGAGAACGTGCAAACTCCACAGAGACAGTCGCCCAAGGGTGGAACTGAACACGAGTTCCTGGCACTGTGAGGCAGCAGTGCTAACCACTGAGCTACTGTGCCGCACAGTAGTTAAATGCGGTGTGCAATGAAGGACACTGATGGCAGCGTTACTGTGAGGGATGCAGTGGAATGAAGAGTGGTACTTACTCGGTTGGCAGGAAGTCTTTGCATCCCCTTAGGAGCTGTCCGGGACTTCTCTTGAGAGGTCCAGGGCTCTCACTTTGCAGGGGTACGGCGAATCCAGTGTTGGGCACCCCTCCACCCATCTGACTACGTTCTGCCTTATTTTGTGCTGTCTTCTCCTGGATTGAGAGAAAAGGAGGAATTGATTAAGGTGAAATGGGGTGGCAGAGCTGTTAGTGCTGGTTCAGACGGGGTTAAGGTGTGAAGGTGTTCTGAGGGAGTGAGTAAGAAGCACAGAGGCCATGCTGGGTTAGTGGTCGAAAGACCCAACACAACTCACAACTATCCAAAACGAGCACAAAATTCAGCCCTCTGTTTCTCTCTCTAGGGACACTACAAAACTTTCCTGGGTTTCTCCAGCGCTTTCTGTTTGGATATCAGATCTCCAGCATCAGCAGTACTTTGCTTTTATCTATGAAATCTGTATGGTGCAATATCACATGGTACATTAATCTGTTGAGACATTCAGTTTTCTAAATGTTTAGATGCCACTGAATCTAAGTAATTTGAGAAACAGAAATATCCTATTTCTTCCTACAATTCTTGGTTTTCCACAGGCTGTCTCTAATCACTTGCATTACACACTCTTTAGTATATACCCTTTCCAAAACTGACCTACTTAGTTTAGTAGCCTCTGTGGTAGTGTATTGCAGAGGGTCTATTGCTGTTCAGATAGAAAGGAACTCTGCTCAATCTTATTATTTTTTCCTTTGTGTCTCCCAGCATTCGGCCTTTCACCATTGTAAATAATTTATTGGAATCATTTTGTTAATCCAATTTATGCTCCTGTAAACATCAGCTGTGTCACTCCAAAGTCTTAAGTTCCCTAGAACAAGCACAAAGATCGCCTTTGAGGGAAAGCGGAGGTGTAAGATTCAATGTGAAACTGAGACTTTGCCCCCTGAACAGACTGTGGATGGCAAACTGTCTGGTTATGTAGCCAGCCAATAGTCCTGCCAGGATTAATAGTGATAAATTGTTATATTGATACGATAATTGATACCATAACTGTTATATCAATGGCAGGCAACAAGGATGAAAGACATGAACATCAGGTGAACACACACTAGATATCATGTATGTCTCAAGTTTATTCAGTTTCTGCACAATTCAACAGAAGAAATAAACAATCACGGACAACACAAACCTAGTAACGATGAGATAACAAGGTGTAGAGCTGGATGAACACAGCAGGCCAAGCAGCATCAGAGGAGCAGGAAAGCTGACATTTCGGGCCCAGACCCTTCTTCAGATTTCTGATGCTGCTTGGCCTGCTGTGTTCATCCAGCTCTACACCTTGTAATCTCAGATTCTCCAGCATCTGCAGGTCCTGCTATCCTAGTAATGATGTATTTTTTTTACTTGATTAAAGGGCATGCTTCAGTCAAACATTGAAAAAAGGCTGCATAGGAAAATCTTAAAAAAAAACAATTATGAACTAATGTAAAGGAAGAAAGAACACGTTCGTTGGAATACACAAAAATATATAATTTATATATGCAATTAAATGCATATCGTTAACTTGTAGAGTGCAAAGTGGTTTCACAGCAGTTGTACAGATCATTACTAACTTACAAACCTAGAAAAATGAAAGGAGAAAACATTATGATTAGGCAAACAGACAGTGTTCCAGCTTTTCTACAGCGCATTTTAATTTTATGAATGTGTTTGTGCCAGCAGTGGAGCTGCACGTAAAATACCTTAAATTTGGTATTGGAGCTAAATGGGAAAAAAAAAGCAATGATTACTAGGCCCTACAGACAGTTTGAAGGCAGGAGTTGTGAGGAAAATTTGAAAAGAATGCATCGAAAAGAAGTGACAACATCTTCTTACCTCATACCAATTTTCCTGGAGAAATCTTCTGTGCACTGTAGACAAGCAGCTTGAAGGCAGCAGCAAGCCAATTGAGGTTGTTAATGAAACAATTAGCCAGTATTTCTCAAGGCCTATGGAATTTTACCCCTGGAGCCCAAGAACTCTGCAGTGTTTGTAGATTATCACAGGAGGTGAGTGCACAGTGAGGGGTTGGAGCACCATGGGAATAATATGCAATCTGCACATTAAAGGTGCAAATTGGCATGCCTGTGGTCAACTGCTGGCAGAGGCTTGCGACTGTCTGAATACCTCTCGGAGTTTGATGATGCGGATCGTGTTAACGGTGAAGAAGTGGTTGTCAATTTCTCCTGCCATTTCATGCTTCCTTTTCGTTAGAGTCTATTTTGTCCCATTCACCTCAGAAGCAGACACAAAGAAAGATGCCAGCTGTCCTTGAAATCCTGCCTGTTCAACCTTCCTGGTTTCTCCAAGTGTACAGCAATCACAAGAGTTTTGCCCTCTTAATTGGATACTTCCACGATTATTCAGGCAATCCCACCACTGCTATTTTTGGCTGTTTTAGCTGTTTCAGCTAATTATTTATCCGATTAACGGCAAGAGATTTGTAGAACCCAACAGAAATGCCAATTTATGCTTTGTATTGTTCGGCAGGTAGAGATAAATTATCTTTTTATTTTGATGTCATAGTACATCAGTTTTGATTTTTAGGTAAGATTTTAAAGCCTTCAAAGTATGGCCAACAACCAGATACTAAGAATCTTATTAAGCAGGAATGATATATAACTGAACAATGAACAATCTGATAGCAGGTTGAGAAAATCATAACATAAACAAGCAGATAAATTGTTTGCCAATGGTTTTGTGGTCAGATACATTGGGTGGAATATTCACTCCTTTAAGCAACATAGGCAACACTGAGAAAGTTGTGAAAATATTGTGAAATTGGGAAAACCAGATTCTCAGCACTGAAAAATAAATTTCCGTTTTTCCGCTTAGGATTTATAAAGTGAGTTCTGAACCTCATTAATGAGTGGTTACTACCTTATGTATTTGCAACATATTATTAGCCCAATTTCTGCGCCTCTCCCAATGCTTTCCTGAGGATCTAGATGGCACCGATTCCCAACATGGAAGTCACAGCAATTGCCTGCCAGTGGCAGCTCACTGCTTCTTCTCCAGGCCTTCAGACAAATCTGTCTTCACCACAACATTGTTGCATGCAAGCCACCAGCCTCACCACATTGGTATGCCTGCTTTCGAAACAACTCACATATCACTTCAGCCCTGAAGGATCTCATGTTGGGCGTTAAGGATACTTATGACTTGCATGCTTCTGCCAAGCTACTTTGCCTCCAGGGCCACATATGCACTTTATGCATCTGATGGCTTTTAACTTACCTTCTTAATGCTCATTCATGGTGTGCTGATTTGGTAACTACCAGCCTTTGTTCTTTGCATTGTTTTTCACTATAGAGGGAGAGGCAGGCATCTTGTCAAAGTTTATAGCACAAAATGGTCTGGGCAATGGACATGTTACTATGGTACCATGTTACGTCAACTTCACACCTACAGTATGTGCCAGTGCCTGACATGTGTAAACACACGGCATGCGCTTCAAGCAAATGACCACGACTCAAGGACAAAGAGAATCAGGAATTGATGGAGCCAAAGGAGACTATGGTCAGTCAAGAGGTACCACCACTGTTAGACAAGGTGCTTGTCCTATTCCAGACCAGAGGATTGACCACATTCAGGCCAGGGAGTAAGGGTTGGTTGGTGAGGATGCTGCAGAGCCATCAGTCTAGGAGATGGTGAATTGTTCCCGTAACGAGACAAACAGAGAGATTGAGTATGAAAGAAGTGGTTGTAAGAATAGTCAGTGGTAATGCATTAGCAGAAGCTGCAGACTTTATTGCCACTTTCCCTGGTCCGTCAGGTTTATTCTGGATATCATAATCCAAGGCTGTTCTAACAATGGAATCTATCCAATGTTCTTAATTAAAGCAAAGTATCTCACAAATAATATTACAAAAGCCTCACCCATACAATCCTTACAATCACAAGTGAACTCTTTTACGTGGTCTTGTCTGAAGATCATACCAGAATGGGTGATCAGCCTGCTCTGTCACAACTCCCAGCAATTGATTAGGAGACCCCTTCCCTGAGCTAACTATTTGTACAAGGTCAGAAATCACACGACACCAGGTTCTCGTCCAACAGGTTTATTTGAAAATACAAGCTTTTGGAGCCTTGCCACTTCTTCAGGTATTAGTGAGAGAGGTAGTATCAGACACAGAATTTAGAAGTAAAAGATAAAAACGGTCACACTATTGATGAGGATGTATTAAATAAACCTAAGATGCTGTTAAATCTTAATCAGTTAGAAGGTTTTAATTTATTAATATGTGTCTGTAAATCCTCAAATTCCTTTCAAGTCACTGTCCTGAGAGAGCTGAAGGTTTTCTCAGTGTAAATAAGAGGTGACATTTTAGGTAAGACAATGCATGTTAGATATGAGGCCTTGTTTAGAATCTATTTGTGTTTTGGTTTGGAGTCAGACTGGTTTAATTTCTAAAGTAGGAATTTATAAAATGCCACATTTACTGACTGTCTATAAATTGTGTGTTTTCTGAACAAAATAGAATGTATCTGCAAATACAAATTCACACCATAGATTTTGGTGTGTACGTGCATGTGTGTGTGCATGCGTGTGTGTGTGTGTGGGCGGGTGTTGTGGGGGAGGGAGAGAAAGAGAGGGAAGGAAACTGCCATCCTTACCTGGTCTGGCCTACATGTGACTCCAGAACCACAGTAATGTGATTGACTCTTTATTGCCTTCTGGGCAATCAGAGATGGGCGATAAATGCTGCCTAGCCAGCGATGCCCTTGTCCTGTGATTGAAAAAAAATAAAAACTTCATACTTTCTGGAATTACTGTAACTGTTCAGTCTGTTATTGCTGTTACAATAATTGATGCAAATAAACAACACATTCCTTCAGCAAAACACAGAAACACTTTAAAACCAGTGACTGTTCTAATTATTAGGTCATCGCCAGACTCCATATGTTTTCTCCTCCAATTCTTTCTCATTTCATTTAATTTTCTTTAAATTTAATTTTATAACTCAATAAACTTTAGGTTAATATAGATTCAGCATCTTGCTGAAGGGAGGAATGGTAGTCGGTGAGCAGTAAGTACAGGGGGTGGACAGGATTCTTAGTTTGTGAGGAAGGAGACGAGATCCCTTGAGTGCATGGGAATCATGGAATAATGAGAAGTATAGTCCATGATCCTTGTTGAGATTAATTTGTAAGAGTAGAATTAGAATGTGTTGCGACCCTGTGATCATTAGATGGAAGGTCATTAACCTTCCCTTTGCACTGCTGTATGGTGAGTTTTGCACAGGATTCTGCAGTAACCCTGGATACCATCTTGGTCTAGGCTGACTGAATCTGATCGTGACACATCGAGCCCTTTTTCCAGGAAGAAGTGGAGAGCCCTGAGATCATTCTGATGGGAGGTGGACATGGAAAGAGATTGCATGCCCATGGTAAAGGGAAGGCAGCTGGAGCCCACGAACTGGAAATTTTAAAACTGACTGAAGAATCCGAAGAATCGGGGACGTAGGTGGGAAGGGACTGAACAAGGGGAGAAAAAAGCCACGTGGAAGTAGGAAGAGATAAGTTCCTTGGACAGGAACAGACAGACTGTCTTGGCAGTCCTGTTGTGGGTTTTGGCCAGAGGATGGAAACAGGCTGTATGGGGTTAAGGGACTATGAGCTGGAGGCTGTCACGGGGAGATCCCCAGATGTGATGAGTTGGTGACAATGATGGACACAATTGCCTGATGCTTGACGGTGGGATTATGGTCCGGGGGAGAGAGGAGGAGGTGTTTGAGAGCTAGTGCTCAGCCTGCACAATATAGAGGTCAGTCAGGCAGACAACAAAAGCAGACAACAGCCCTGGTCAGCAGGCTTAATTATAATGTCAGAGTTAGACTGAGAGCATGGAGTGCAGTCAGTTCTGAGGGAGTTAGGTTCAAATGGGTGAGGAGGCAGAGAAATTAAGGTGACTGATGTCATATCAACAGTTCTCAATGAACAGGTTGAGTTCAAGTTAAAAGCCAGAAGGAGGGATCCAGGTGGGGGGAGAGTGTTGGAGGTGGGTGAGGGATCTGTATGATGGGGAGAGGATTCCTGTCCAAAGAAATGGGCATGGAGACGGAAGCAATGGAATAAAAGTTTAATATCATGTCCTGCCTGAAATTCATTGAGGTGGGTATGCACAGAGATAAAGCTAAGACCTTTGCAGAGTATGGAACATTCAACATTAGGAAGCAGAAGGTCGCAAGGGATAGTAAATACCTGACCAGAGGTGGGGTTCCATAAAGGGATGGAAACAGAGAAAAGGGGAGGAAGGTTAAAGAGTAGTGTGGGTGCCTCTGATTGTTCCAGCATTCATTCATTAATACCTGAAAGGAAGAGAAAAAGTTACTTGTTAGAACGTTGAATGAGGTGGAGAATGAAGTCGACCTGGGGACAGGACATCTCTGAGGCAGCGTTGGTGGAGAGAATGGTTGAGAGTCTGCATATGATGGTGCATAGCACTGAGTGCAAATCTCAGGATGCGGTGAGAACAGCTTTCTGAGGAGAATTGTAAATCACATAGATACCTATGATCCCGGGTGGATTCGAAACACAAAGGATGTAACTTCAATCAGAATCATATGGGGTGAGTCTGAGCAGAGGCAGTCACTGAAGAATGAGATGTGGTTGGAAGTGAGTTTTAGCAAAGATTTTGTCATACACTAGGTGAGAAAATGAGAGTAGTGATGGCGAACAAAGAAAAATTAGAACAGAAATCCTGTCAGAGAGATGAGCAGAATTTCTTCAAGGTGGGCATACCTGGAAGAGATGTGGCAGTAAATTAAACACTAAAATAAAACAAAGAATTGTGGATGCTAGAGATCTGAAACAACAAAAAAACAGAAATTGTGAGAGAAACTCTAAATAAACTGTAGCTACTCAAGAAGTCACCACCTTTTCAAGGGCAATTAGAAATAGGTGATAAATACTGACCCAGGCAGTGAAACCCACATTCCATGATTAAAAAAAAGTTATCATCTTCAGGAAAGGTGTAATGAAAGGAGGAAATCTGATTTCTGATTACAAACTGCAAGAAATATGTGCTACTGAATTAGTATCCTTACACCATCTGTACAGGTTCTCCGGATTCTTATAAAATTGTATTTCCTGCTTTCCTGGAAATGAAACATTTGATCAAGGGCCTATTTTACTGCAGAAGAATTTGTGCATCTTAGATATGTTTAACTGAACAGGTAACAAACTATCGTTCAACTGTCAATCAAAGGTCCAGAATACAGCAGCTTGGAAATTTTCAGCTTTGTCTAAATTACACCTCTGATCATTAACACCTCAAATAGATTTCTTCTTGCAATTTAATCCTCAATGCCAACAAATCAGTCAGGGTTCAATATATTCCTGAATTATTTGAACAAACTCCAAAGACACTGCTGTTTAATGTTTTGATTTTGAAAATTGCCAACAGTGAAAGACTGGGCAGCTTTCTTAAGTAGTTACTTATTTCACAGTAACCAACAGATTCTGTCTGTATAAACAGTGAATGTTAGAATTAAAATATGCTTTGTTATTTTCCCGTTGCATTTGTCATCTTCTCATCAAAATGAAAAGTCAAGTGTAATGTGCTGGTTCTGCATAAATTATAAAATATATCTATTATCATTTCACCTTGCAGCAAGCAATCTTGCTTCTTGTTCTTAACTGAATTACTAACTGCAATTATCTTTCCGTACCACTGTCAGCTCTCAGCAACAAACCATTTCTTCATAAAGGACATAAAGCCATATGTTATAATTTTATCCTACATTGAACAACTAACTTATATCCCACTATTAAATAATTAATCTATTCACTAATCTTCATAAATTCACATGGTCAAATTATCCTGATATTGATTTGTTTCAATGCATTTCTTAGTTTCAACTTGAAACGTTTTCACATTTGTGATCTCTTTTGTACTGTGTAATAAACATCTATTGCTAAACTTTTCAGTATATATAAAATTTTGATTTGCAGAATAAATAAAAATTTGATTAGCATGAGTCAAAACTGGGAAACATATGTGAAATTATTAGATTGCAAAAGGCCACATTAATCATGCATTACTGCTTTGTGTACACATTTTATTCTTAATTTAAAGCTAATATGGATAATAGGGAAAAGGCAAAGGAGATAGTAATGACGATGGTTCCTTTGGAATGCTAAAATGGGAGGAAAATATATGTTGGGGGAGGCATCAAGCAGGAAGTTGCAGAAATGACAGGTGATGGTCCGTTGAATGTGCAAGCTGGTGGCTTGGAGGATGAGTTCAAGGCTCTGAGAATGAGTTGTAGGGCTGAGGGCAGAAGTCCAGGAAAGGGGAGAGACAAGACCAAGGGTCCTGTCAACCACAGTGGAAAGGAATTTTTCAGTTGAAGAAGCTAAAACGACATTTCAGAAACACTGGTGTAGAGGAGACATCATCAAATTGGCTGCGATAGATACCCGCAGAATAGAATGCTTACAGTAGCAAGGTCATGAAGAAATGTAATCAAAGTAACTGTCAGTAGCCTACTGATATTTATTGAGTAAGACAACCTAAGGTACTTTACATAAGAAGTTTCAGACAAACTTTGACAGCATGCCTCAGAAAGACAGATTACTAAAACTCTAGTAACAAAAAGATACATTTAAACAATGTCTTGAAACAGGAGACTGAAGTGGAGAAGTGAGAGCTTCAAGGAAGGATTTCGAAGGCCTTGACAACTGGAGACCGTAGTTATCAACAGTGCATTCAGGGGATGTGCGAAAGGCCAGAACTGAAGCAGGACCAATATGTAGAGAGTTATAGGGTTACAGAAATATGAAGAGGTAAGCCTATGGAGAGATGTGAAAAAAAACTGGGAATTTTAAAGTAGAGGTGATGTTATTGCACAAGATGTAACGAAGAAGTGATGAGTAAATGAGAATTGGTGCAGGTTAGGATACAGCAACAGAGTTTTGGATGACCTCAAGTTTACAGAGGATAGAAGGTCGGAAACACAGCAGGAATACCATGCAATGGTCAAGCGCAGAGGTAACAAATCCATTGATACAAGGTTTAATCAGAAGAGGAGCTGTGATAGTGGTGGAGTGTTGGAAGTAGGCAGTCTTGGTAATGGATAGAAGCTGTGACAGCTGCTCAGGTGCAATTATGGCAGTGGTTTGCTTCAGCTTCAAACAGTATCAGGGAAGAGGATGGCGTTGGTTTTGAGAAAGAAGTATCTTGAAGAAAAACATTTTCACTTCTCCATTGGGTTACAACTGATACAAGAGTAGGAGTCATAAATGAATCAGTAACCTCAGGTTTTCAGATTTTTTTAAGTTTCTAAACCAGCAATTCCAAAATACTCAATGAATGTGCATTCATAATTTCATGTGGCCTTAATTACATGGTTTAAAAATCTTTATAGGTTCCACAATTTAGACCACACTACATATGCTTTTTTGCATCAAAAATGACATACGTGACATTCTTTTGAATCTGGTGAAGACAAGAGTTTCCACTGAAATGAATTTGAACCAGTTCTGAGTAAATGCACAGAGCTTTTCAGCATTTGACACAGGTCATTATTAAACTGGTGACCTCATTAAGACCAATCAAATGCTACATGAAGGGAAGTGTCCCACTTGTGCAGCAGGAGGGTTCTTCTTGGAATGCAAGATACTAAAACTGAATGACAAAAGGTGGATAAAAAAAAGCATGTACTATTTGATATTCACTTCAAGGAGAAATATTGGAGTTTACGAGGTGCGCAGCTCTTTGGCTTTAGAATCAAAATTAAAAACTTAATCCAACAAGTGCAATATGAACACATAATATAAAACATATTCTGTTTGGTCAGAGATGCGCTGCTGTAGCTAGGTTGTACTTTGGAAACATATGCACTGCTTTTCAATCTCTTAATTTGCTCAGCAAATTGTGATTCTGTGGTATCGGTGATTTTTATGTTAAGATACAGGTGTGTTGCATGATGCAGATGTGCTTCTGTTGTTACTGACATTAACATGTTTAATTAGCACTAATTTGATGAATGTAGCACATAAAAGTTATGTAATTATTCCACTACATTTGTGTATTGATTCACAGTCAAAGTGTGTTTTGAATCTCAGCCAGAAGCACTTTTGACCACCCTGAATATAGGAAATTGCCTCGATGATACAAATATTTAACATGCAATGGAATCATGTGTTGTGTTTATGTGTTTTAATACAAATATTTTAAACCCTGGGACTTATTTTCCAGTGACCTGCTTTCTTTGCCTAGATTGCATTGCTGAAACACATGTATAGTGCATGCCCTGATGTGCTTCTCATGTATTTTGGCAGACATTAAACACTCTCCAAAGCTGAGAGACATTACTGGCATGCTTGTCAACAGCACATAAGCTGTAGACACCCATAGGCAGTTTCCCTGTCTAGGAAAGGAAAACAGTTGAAAAATATTCATATGATTATATCTGTAATTAAACTAAAATAACTACAACATCTACCAAAAATTCTGACTTCTGTCTGTTTAATTATTATTAATTTTGCTATTGTTGGATGAACCATGATTTCCTATCAATGTGAAAGATATAAAACATATCTGATGTTAATGGCTTTGAAAACAGTAAGTTGCATTATGCTGGGTGGTGAGTTGCAAATGTGTTCCAATCAAACTGGTTTATGATTCAATTGGAAAAAACAAACAGACGGCTGGAATTTCTGCAGCAGATCTCTCTGGTAGGAATTCAGCCATTTATCCAGAGATTCCATCCATCTCCCATTAAAATTATGGCAGGAGGTCAGAAAAAAAATATGTAAATACCAGCTAGGAAATTTGCCTAATCAAAACCCATAAAAACTGAGCTGCGGATGCTTGAAATCGGAAATAAAAACACAGAAACACTCATTTTGACTAAGTATCAATTTCAGGGTAGTTCATAGAGGGTTTCTTTCTGTGAGCTTTATAGCATTTTCTCGTATAATTTTACACTGTTAACCTCAACCTCTGTTCACCATGTCTCTCAAGCTACCTTGCACTCTCCAGCAGTGTTTACTAGAGATATTAACCAGCAGTATTCACCATTGGTGTTCACCAGCCTCTACTGGCACATTCCTGCCACCAGTACCGTATTTAAAACCCAGTTGTGCTCTGGCTCGAATGCTCTGAGCTGGAAATAACCATTTACAATCGCACTGTGGGAGAAATTGCCCCAGAGATGGCTGATAGAGGCAAGTTGGCACCCCACTTTGCTAACAGGATAGGATTTTGGAGAGGATGACCAACCCCTTTCCATAGGACTACCAGAGAAGGCTGTGGCACCAGTTCCTGGCAGCTTGGATCTGAAGTTACCACCCAGGTCATTGTAGTGACCATGATCTGAAGACCCATCCAGCAGTGCCTCAATGTGGTGAGGGACTTTCTATGCTCTTTCCTCTGTAACTCATCTATTCCATGTCCCCAGACTACAAATCCTTCCTGCCCTCCACCCTTCCTACTCCCTGACTCAGGGCACTTTGCCTGCACTAACAGCTATGCTAGCCACTTTCATTTCACTCAATCCCTGCTCTTTGTTTCGTTGCAGAAATAACAGCCCACTATAGGTCAAAGAGAGCCAAAATGGATGGAGGAGGGATCAACATATCAATCAACTCACTCCCTACATGGACAGAATCCTGTCATAGTGGAATACGACTGATGCCAAGACCTCCATGTCCCAACAAATGGACACGACTCATTATCAAGTGCCACTCTGCCTTCTTATTGCAACCACTATGAATGTATTGTTAACATGCCCAAGTTTCTACACCTATTTCACAACTCATTCCCTCTTTAGACCTCTGCAGGCACCTGCACCATCCACAGAGCCTCCCTTATGAGGAAACCAGATGCAGAGGCCATCAGCTTCTCTTCCGCCTCTGAGGAAGAGGCCACAGACCTTCCTAAGGATGCCCTGGCAAAACTGCCTCCTGCACCTTCCAACAGGTTTGGAATTGTAAAGAGAAAGAGAAGGAAGAAGAATACCAGCGTAAAATGACGCACAACATCTTGGGATCCACAGTTGAGGTGAAAGGAGACTACCTTATAGTCAAGCTTTTTGACCTTGGGGTTTCTGGATGCATAACTCCAGGGGCTTTTGTGGTTAGAGGGCCTAGACATGCTGAGAGTATCAACCCACATGGAGGATCTTACTCTTCTGTACAGACAGGGACGGAGAGAGGGAGAGAGAGAGAGAGAGACATGATCTCTTCTTCAATAATCTGAAGGTTTCTCACTGTGTCATTCACATCTACACATTGTTTCTTGACAGGTAAACAGTCATAGATTTGTTATCAGGCTTTGGCATCCAAGACTGGTCACAATTTCACAAAACAATTGGCAACGTTTTGCCAGCCGAGCCTCACTTCGGGCACATGCTGTCTCCTTTTACACCTCTGTTGCTCGTGACCAAATCCTAATTAATTCGATTCCAGCCAATGGAGTTCTACTGATTTTAAAAAAAAGCCCCTACATGTTAAACAGCTACGTTCCATGCTGGAAATAAGGTAATATGATGGCAGTATGTCAAGTGACTACCATGGCACCTCCCTTATTTGGTCAACACGGGAAACTACAGGTCACAGCTTATGGAACAGGTCACGGTATATTCTGGCTGCAGTTTTAACTGAGGTCAAAGTTTAATCTAGCTTGACCAAAAATGTCAGTTTGCTTGATCGTAGCCCTTAATCATTTCTACTGCTGGCTACCTGACCACATTTTTCCCCATTGCTTGCAAAGCAAGAGTCTAAACGAGACTGGCAATGAGTTTCAGTAACTTGAATTTTAAAACTACAACAACCCCTTCCTTGGCCTTGTGTTGTTACACAGTCCTTTTCCCAATTCAGTCCGCAATCAAAAATAAAGTAAAATAAGAAAGTTGTCCAATCCACAGCACACAAGCCGTCACTATGTACCATGCTGCAATGACCCTCCCAGACCTGTGAAAACATTGGTATCATTGTATGGCCTTTAATGGCCCAAGTGGAATAAGTTGTCTACATTGCACTTGAGCCTCATGATGTGGCATTCTGAGCAGTACAGACCAATGCTCTGCATTTGGAATGCTGCAGCAGATCATATAGTTTTGTCACTGAGTCCTGAGACATGTTCAATCGATGGTATCACTATCTCTCACTTACCTGGAGGACATTCCATCAAAGATCTTCTTCTACACCTCCTTCTACACCTTCCTCACTTCATGAGGGCCCCATTGTTGAAATTCTGTACTAAGATGCTGCTGCATATTGGCTGGAAGATTCCGCAGTGTTGGGCTTCCAGGCAGATGAGTTCTCAGTCAATTCTTAATCAATCTTACTGCAATGGACACAGAGGTGACAACAGTTTCTGTGTCTCGACCCATTAGAGATCATTCCAATCATCAGTTGTGGGGACTATAGGATACAAAGCAGATCGCAGTATATGGCCAGTCAACAGTCACAATACACATAAATGGCATTTGTCTATTGTCATCCAAGCATAGATCATAGAACCCCTACAGTGTGGAAACTGCCCTTCGGCCCAACAAGCCCACACCGACCTTCAGAGCATCCCACCCAGACCCATCCCCCATAACCCACGTGATCTACACATCCCTGAACACTATGGGCAATTTAGCATGGTCAATCCACTTAGCCTGCACATCTTTGGACTGAGGGAGGAAAGTGAAGCATCCAGAGGAAATCCATGCAGATACGGGGAGAACGTACAAACTTCACACAGACAGTCACCAGAGGGTGGAATTGAACCCACTTTCCTGGTGCTGTGAGGCAAACAGTGCTAACCATTGATCCACCGTGCCATCCCAGTGGGACTTCAAGATCTGCAACAAGAAGGCAATGGGATGCCTCTGCATGGACCTTGTATGTAGTAGACCTGATACATCCAATGCCTGCTGCCCAGGTGAAGTAAATTCAGTGCATTTGCTGCATAAGCTGCTGATGCATCTTGCAGGTGTGACATTGGGTACCATGGTACTCCTGGGTACCATGGTACTCTACACCAAATTTTCCACTCCAATGACTGATCATTGCTGGCAAGTATGACATGAGTCCTGTCTTTCTGTCTGCACAAAAAGGTAATGCAAAATTGAGATGCTGTGGACATCCAAGTAAGCACCAAATGAGTGAACTCAAGGAAAACCAGCTAAGAGCTTGAGGTGCACCCAGTTCTGATGCATGAGATGACTGTGCACAAAGTGGCAGCAGCATTACAGTGAATTGCAGTACATTGCAGCACTGAAGTGGTAAACTATATTATGAATGAGTCAGCATGTGCAATAATGATGTGTTGAGGCTGATGCTAGCCCATTGACAGCTGAATGTGATCTCTGCCTTTGGAGCATGCATAGGGGAGATGACGACCTAGTGGTGTTATCACTAAACTATTAATTCAGAGACCCAAATAATGTTCTGCGAACTCAGTTTCAAATCCTGCCATGGCAGATGGTGGAATTTGAATCCAATAAAAATATGGGATTAAGAGTCTAATGATGACAATGAAACCATTGTTGGAAAAGCCCATCTGGTTTACTAATGTCCCTTAGGGAAGTAAATCTGTCAGCCTTACCCGATCTGACTCCAGATACACAGCAATGTGGCTGGGTCTCAACTGCCCCCCACGCAATTAGGGATGGACATTAATTTTGGCCTGGCGAGTGTTATCCACATCTTGTTAATGAATAATAATTTAAAATAATGCCCTGAAATATTGGACAATCCTTCCTGGAGCAGACAAGAGCTGCAGCTGCCAGCTAACCAATTTGACTTCCATGTCAGGAATTGATGCCATTTAGTTACTCTCGGTTCCCTGGGAATGTAGCAACCTGTATACAATTGAGAAATAACTAGTTAATGGTGAGATGTTAATATGTGAAAATAGGCCGCTCACTGCTGATTCTCAACTAGCCACTGAAACCTAATGTTTGAAATAATATTTGCTTTTTTCTTGAAGTCAAGAATCACATTTTTCCACTCTTGTAGTCTTTTTTTCCCCAATTGTCTCACTTTGCCCACATTGTTCAAGTGCTGGGAAAATCCAGCCCAATGTTCG
Organism: Rhincodon typus; assembly: GCF_021869965.1. NCBI lineage: Eukaryota > Metazoa > Chordata > Chondrichthyes > Orectolobiformes > Rhincodontidae > Rhincodon > Rhincodon typus. The sequence continues at coordinate 81,057,096 of NC_063333.1, forward strand.
GTTCCAAAGAAAAGTCATCCATTTGAAACGCTAACTCTGTTCTCTTTCTCTCTCACTCTCCACAAATGCTGCCTCGTTTGCTGTGTATTTCCAGGCAAAATGCACTCTAATTTTTTTTTCTCTACCTCAAAGTCCATGCTCTGCAGCAGTTTTCTGTCAGCATGCATGGAACGTCTGAACGGTGGTGCAGCTATGTGGCCAGGCAGCTTAGACAGAACATTGTTTCCGGCCTCCTCTGTTTCTGTTTCAAGGTGCTTTCCTGCTCATTTTGTAATGCTTTAATGCATCAGTGTTATGGCCAGAGTGATTTTCTCTCTACATGCCTATCTTTTTCTTCGTTATAAACTTTGGTTGAAAGAAAGCAAACAATTCATTTCAATGGAGAATTGTCAAATGAAGCATTTTTAAAAAAAATATGTTTAAAAAACACAATTAGAATTTGCCAAGAAATACTAATTTTGTTTTCAAATTAAACTTTATTCCAAGAAAAGAGAAGTAGCAATTTCTTCACACTTTACTGTCCAAAGTCCTCATTTTTCTATTATTAAAAATTCACCAACATCAAATCTATAACCTCCACATCCTGGCTCAGTGTAGGTGTTTGATTTTATGTGGAAAATTAAGAGTATTTTCCATTTGAGTTGTGCTATTATTCTTTGAGATGAGGAAGCTAAGTGGAGATTTGAAAAAAGATAGAGATAGGTAGAGGGTCTGTAAAGGTGAGGTCACTGAAAATGTTTAATAGCAGTTCAACCCTAGAAGATAACATCATCAAATTTAGCCAAAGGGGTTGACAAAGTGATGAGACCAAAGCCTGTGAAGTTAACATTGTCTAGTAAAACCTGAGCTGATAGATAATCTATAATTATATGGATAGTGAAAAGGGAAAAAAATCTTTGAAGTGTTTAGCAGTTGTGCAGCGTCTTTAGAAGAATACAGCTAAGAATATGAGAAAGCATGAAAAGCACAAAGCACATTCAACATGAATTGAAAAGAAAATTAACGTTTAAAACATGTATGTAAAATGGTACAGAAAGTGTGCAGTCGTGGGGCGTGGTATATAGTTAGATTCAAGTAGGGGTTGAGTATTCCACCCACAGGGAGACTGAGGGGATTGGGTACAATGTTGGGCTTATGCTCCATTCAATTTCATTTGTTGGAAATGTAGAACCATTGGTTCATCCGATCATATGTGTTTCCCATTTGGCTACCCCTTTAGTAACACGTAACATTTAACAGAAGGAAAGGGCAGAGAAACCTAGAGATTTGCAAGTGAACATTTGGATAATGCTGAAAAATTATCAGCAAAAGAAGATCTGGCAGCAGAAAAAAGTGGTAGGAGCAGATGAGAAAAGTAAATTAATCTTAACTGTCCTGAACAAGAGAAAAAAGCTTGGTAGTCTTTATTTCATATAACAACTCAAGACAAATGACTACACAGGAGATATTAGTTTTGATGAAGGGCATCTGAGAAAGACAAAGGCTTTCCATTTTAAAATTAATCGATGCTCAAATGATGTATCTGTGAAAATAATAAATAGGATTAAATGTAATCAGGAATCAAGCTAGTAAAGTGGGCAAATGCAGCATTCCTACTGTGGAAGCTCTCCAAGATGCAGATGAACTGTGCATATTATTAGAAAGGACTGCTGTTGTTGAATGTCTGCAAAAAGAGCACCTGGAAGATTAAAGCTGTGGACACAACATTAACAAAGTGCAGGCCACACTGAATTAATGAGCACTACAGATAGATATTCAGTGGAGTCTTAATTTATTTTCCCTTTCTAGCCCATCTTTTACAAAAATGACAGCATCCCCTTATCGATTTTACACTCAGAGATCAATCAGAATTGCACTGACTCAGACAAAATTTACAGCACTCGCTGACAGAGCCTGGAGCATCTGGATCTGAGCAGTAGTTAACAAGGAAGCAATATATAATGCTTGTGGTAGGAGATGGGCTTGGTTAAAAAATAAGCTAATCTGTACTGGAATTTCCTCCTTTCTGTCAAGTCAGTCTGCTCAGTATTTCGGTCCCTGTTATGAATTTCCCTCAAGTCACACTATTAATTATAACATGTTCCTAAGATTCATGTATTTAAGCCCACAGGGAGGTCATCTACTCTGCTGTTTTAGATAAAATATAAACTAACAGATCACTCCTACTTAAACAATGTGAAGTGTCATTTTGATGTACTCCATAAAGAAGCCTGAGGTGTTCCATCAAGAGCTATGATCAATTCTGACAGCCCAACAATATCAACACTAAATGATGGGCCTGTGTGTTCCTAAACAGCCTCAATGGAAATCACTGCATCCGGAGGTCCATTGTGTAACTAACCAGCTGTATCAAATGCAATAATTATGGAAATAAATCGAGCACAATTCTAATGCAGATTTTGTATATTTTTGGTTGTTTCCAACAAATTATATACAGCTACTTATGTGGCAATTAAAACAATCTAAAGATGAATTGCAGTGAATGAACATCTGAATCTTTATTTAAAAAAGTGTCAAAAAAGTTATAAATTTGTAAGTTTATTTAACTTACCTAAATAATTTATTTAAGGAAGATATATGCTTCCAGACTGCCTCTGAGAAGCCAAAATAAATCCAATCAAGTGAATAATAAAAACCTAGTTTATCTAGAATTCAATTTATGACTGCTTGAACATAAGCAAAAAAAACAGTAAATACTAATTCTCAGTCTATATTTCACACAGCATGCTACAACATACACAGAGCATGTTGCAGTTCTGTTATATACAGGAAACTAGAACCTTGTATGTGCTGCTGGTGGAATCAGGTGGAACAGGACCACGTCAGTTCAAATTATGTGATTTTATCATTGGGAACCTGTGATTTGTCTCTATCTACCATGACACCTACAACCAAATAAAAATATGCCCAAACTGTTATAAAGCTGCAAGGGCCACATGCATACAGACTAGATAGTGTCTGAGTATGTCATTTAATGAACTGTCGTATCTCCATGCTTGTGGATAAGCATTGTGTGAATATTTTTCTATTCCAAAAACTGCAACAAACTCTGGCAATATGTGTAATTCTAACCCTAATAGCTCAGTGACGTGCAGAGCTGTTTTTGTACAAAAAGATAGATTATTCAACTTTACCAGGATATATACTAGTACCAACAATTAGTTTATAATTAAAATGGAATAGCTAACAAGAGCAAACTTTGATATAATTTGCATTGCACAACTATCATTTTCCAAAATATTAAAACTATTCACATGATTGACACAATGCCCAATTAACATCTCCTATCACATCAGAGGTTTAATTACGTAAGAATATTGTCAATTTTGACCATATTACGAAGAACAACTATCACAACATCATTAAAACTTTCTGAATAGTTTAACAGGAAAGTAAATAACCCAGATAATTCTGAGGCACATGGATTAAGATACCTTGCAGGACTAGTTGAAGTAATCTCAGGTGGACAAGGTTACAAATCACATGACACCAGGTTATAGTCTAACAGGTTTATTTGAAAACATAAACTTTCGGACTCTTACTCCTTCTTCAGGTGTTAGTGAGAGAGGTAGTATCAGATACAGAATTTATAAGTAAAAGATCAAAGGGTCACACCACTGATGAGGATGTACTAAATAAACCTAAGATGCTGTTAAATATTCAATCAGTTAGAAAGTTTTAATTAATTAATATATATAAGTATATCCCCAAATTCCTTTGAAGTCTCTGTCCTGAGGAAACTAAAAGTTTTTTCAGTGTAAAGAAGAGGTGACATTTTAGGTCAGACAATGCATGTTAGGTGTGAGGCCTTGTTTAGAATCTGTTTGTGTTTTAGTTTGGAGTCAGACTGCTTTTATTTCTAAAGTAGGAATTCATAAAACACCACATTGACTGAACATCTATGAGTTGTGTGCATTTTGAACAGAATAGAATGTATCTGCAAATAGAAATTCAACCAATCGATTCATGTGTGTGTGTGTGATGTGTGTGTGTGGGATGCGTGTATGTGTGTGTGTGGTATGCGTGTGTGTGTGTGTGCGAAAAGGCAGAAAATATGTGTTGCACCAGGAATGTCAAAGCCAAGTGGCAGCCACGGTGGACTTGCCACAACCTTGCACAAGACAGGGACAGGAATTCAGGGGACCAGAACCTCAGTGCCCAGAGAAAGGTTAGCTATATGGTACTGCATCTAAACTCCTGGTAGCAATTTGTTTCTGGTCTTAGGAATGGACTTTATAACTTATGCACTAATGTGTACCAGACTGGCAGTTTCTATTTTGGATTTGCTTGCAGGTTTCCTCACAAGTTCCACAAGAAGTTCAAAGGTTATTAATTGGAGATGAGCGTGTTTCTGTGCCCCAACTCCCACTCCACTCTCCCTTTGAAAATTTGTGTCACGTTTCCAGGGCATTCGAATCCAGTAATGTCCTCCAAGAGCACAATTTTCAATGTAAACTCTCAACCTTGCTCACACCCTTCTACGGTTGAAAATACAGTTACAAATTCCAAATGATACAAATTCATTCAAATAGGAATTAAAGAGTAAGGAATTTTTTTGTTCTAATCATTTTACCATTTTTATGCTGCAAAATTATACTATTAATAGACAGCTATTCATTTTAAAAGCAATGACTGTAATAGAGAGTTGGGGCAGGACTTGGTTTCTCTGAATTCTCACATCTGTCTTCCCAACAGAAGTTAGCCATATTTGGGAGGACTATATTATACATTCCAACCTGGCAGTGTTGAGCACTTGGAACGTCTGAACAATTGATCAATTTCAGTTCAACAAATGCTTCATTTAAAGCATAGCCCATTCTGTTTTATTTATTTTAAAATTGTCTGGCCTACTTATGGAGCAGCAAGACACAGGAAGTAAATATTCTGTGCTGTTCTGTAAAAGGCATGGGTTGGTTATTGTGTAAGAATAGCAGAGTAGCTATGAAATGCAAGTAATCATCTGGAGGGCTAGATCTAACACTCTAAAGATAAAGTTCAAATTGCTCCACAGCAGTTGCTCAATTTAGATTTAATTAAAAATTTAAAAATCATAGAACGGTTAGAGCATTGAAGTAGACCATTATATCCAAGCCAGCGCTGTCCAAAAGAGCTAGTCCCACTGCTCTGCACTTTCTTATAGTCCTGATTTATTTTTATCTTCAACTCTTTATCCAATTTCCTTTCAAAGGCCGTGATTGAATCTGCCTCCACTATCCTAACCATTTGCTGCATTGAATAAAGTTTCCTTCTGTTGTTATTCCTTTACCATTCGCCTCCAACCAGTGTCCCCTAGTTTCAGCAATAGAGACATTTTTTTCTCTAGTTATTCTGTACAGACCACATATGATTTTGATCTCTTCTATAAAATCTACTCTCAATCCAGATTTGCTAATCTATCCATTTATTTCAAGTCCCTCATCCCTGGATTTATTGCAGTGATTTCTTTTATGCACCCTTTCTAAAACATTCACATTCTCCTGAAAGTGTAATACTCAGACTTAAATATAATAGATGGAATTTTCCCAGTGTCTAAGCAAAGAGGCAATGGTGAAAATACAACGGAGAAAATTCAAGAACGACAACATGAGATTCTCAACTTTTAAGAAAATTCTGACTTTTCCCTTAAAGTTACTGGATCAGAATCTTATAATAAATGGCTATGACCCTATTTGTAGGCATGAACATTTCATTATTACCTAACCTTGCCTCATTTATATGTAAGTCTCTATTCTTCCAGGACCAGGAAGAAACTAGATGGGTGCCAATTCCTGACTAGTAGGTCAGAATTGTTACCTGGAAGCTGTAGCTCATCTGTGCATTTTCTGGGCCTTCATGTTGGTCATCATTCCCCAACATCTCAGGGCATGGTCCGTGTGCAGCAACCTCTTACATCGCTGGCCACAGAATTCGGCAACAGCAAAGCCTCACTGTATTATTGTGGCACCTTTTGGACATAATTCTAATACAATTCAGCACTCCATCAATGAAGTTTGGAGCATCTTCCATTGCATACAGAGCCAGGCACTCTTCTTATGCATTGGAACAGGGTACAGCTTAGGGCTATTATATTGCTTTCTCAGTGTCCACTCATCTTGTGCTCACTCAGACATTCATTGCACCTCTGCCTTGCCTTGTGTTTTTGCACAGACGGAAAACCAGGCAGCTGGTCACTATTTGCTAACACTAGCAGGCAGATATATTGGTATATGGCACTGTGCTATGTTGATGTCGCTCCTGAAGCAAGTGCCAGCAGTGTATACAGGAAACACAGTGCATGTGCATCAACCAAATGGTCTAATGTGAAAGTCGAAAAGAAGTAGTGCTTAGTCAAGTAGAAGATGCTGCATGCAATAGTGAGAGGGGTAGACTGTGAGACTTGCAGAATTGCAGAATTAGAACAAGTATAGCAGAGAAAAAATGGTGGCACTTACCCTCAGGGAGTGTGCAAAGTCATTAACCTGTGGAAATGATACACTTTCCTCTTGATCGTGGACACTACACTGAGCCCTAGTGTCTATTCTAGATTAGGCCAGCAGTGTCAAGTGCCATGGTCTCCTCTCGCAGTCCTGGTGAAAGATGATCATTCTCCACTGCACCACCCCATTCACCAGGAAGTTATAGGTCACTATATGCAAAGGAGAGTGCCAACTTACCTCTCTCAGACAATGTTTGTTTGGAATTACACAGCAACACACTAAAGGCAGGATTCGGAGCTTTTGAAATGGCACACAGCTGTAGTTTGTAAATGTCTTATCTAATACCATAAGGTCCTGCCAATATGGAATACTTCCATCACTGATGAGCACAGCATTGTTTGAAACCATACTCTGGACATCAGACACATAATTTGGTGAGCAGTGGAGAATTGCATGAAAAATGCCGCCGATCACAATGTCTCATTGTGGTCCATGACTGGTTAGCATGCTCATCCCTTACAGAATTATCTCAACACACCCATTTTTGATTCTTTCTTCCAAAGAAAATAACTAAACACCTCCTAACTTCTGCCATTCTGTTGACCTTTGAATTGCCTTAACCTTTATCTTTAACATTTTCTCATCAACCTGCCCAGAGATGTCATTGCACACCTCTGGAGCAGGTGGGACTTGAACCCTAGCCCACCAGTCCGGGGGCAGGGGCACTACAACTGCACTGCAAGAGGGCCCTACCCTTTACTTTAAAGAACAACCATTAGATTTGTACCGGAGGCAATAAATAAAGCAATGATGAGTGGCTTGCTGTACTGATAATTTGCTTCCTTGAAAAGAAAAGAATGAGGGTGACTTCGTGGAATTATTTAAAATTGGGAGACGATTGGGCAATATAGATTTAATTACGTATTTCTGCTGTGTACAAAATTCAATATCAATGGGACATAACTTTAAATTATAGATAACAATAAAAAAGAAAATTTGGGCAATAACTATTCAAATACAGAACTTTACAATGGTTGAAAAAGAAGCATTTTATTAAAGCTTTTCATCTTGTTTGATCAGGAGAATTTACGGAATGTCCATGACAGGGGAAAAAAAACAATATTTAACTGTATGAGAGGACAGTGTTGATTAGTTGACAAGTGAGTGCTGAATGGTAAGTACATTGTCATAGAAATGCAGCTGTTAATGATGATAGACAGTTAACTGCCAGGCTTTTTTTAGGTTGTACTATTGGGTCAGGTTATTGCCCAGGGAAATGAGGCAGCAAATGGCTGTCTTTTATTTTATTGAGTTGAAACAGGAAAAGTGCACGTTCTTTCTGTCCGCAGGGAACAGGGCTCTATGTACTAATACATATAGTTTAAATTACATTCAAGTGTGCCAGACTGAGAGCCAGACTGACAATCCTAAATTAGCTGACAACATAATTCTTCACACAGTTAGGATTATCCAGCCACCAAGCCAAATGGGTAATATGGTATATGAATTTCATTTCAGGTGTGATGCTATGATTGTCCGTCAAACCTACAGTGTTGCACATTTATCTGCATTGGAAGCTACATGACATTTTGTTTTCCCCTTTATTGGTGTTCTTGAAATTGTCCTGGTGCATGCAACACAAAATGCTTTGACAAATTATGTCTCTTTGCAGCACTACAATATTTGTTCAGAGCACAGGTAGTAAACATTTGGTACAGCAGGGTTGGTGAAACTAAATATATATCATTATTCACAAAAGTCAAGCCAAATTTCTGGTAGAAAACATGATCAAAGTTATTCAGAGTTAGAGTCAGACAGCACAGAAACAAACCCTCCAGTCCAACCAGACCATGCTAAACATAATCACAAGCTAAACTAATTTTAGCTGCTTGTGTTTGGCCCATATCCCTTCAAACATTTTGTATTCATGTACTTATCTAAATGTCTTTTAAACGTTATAACTGTACCTGCATCCATCACTTGCTCTGGAAGTTCATTCCGCACATGAACCACTCTATGTAAAAAATTGCCCCTCATGTCTTTTTAAATCTTTCTCCTCTCACCTTAAAATATGTCCCCTGGTCTTGAAATCCCCCATCCTAGGGAAAAGACACTTGCCATTCATGTTATCTATACCCCTCAAGATTTTATAAACCTCTGTAAGGTCACCTCTCAACCTCCTACACTCCAGTGAAAAAAGTCCCAGCCTACCCAGCCTCTCTGTTTAACTCAAACCCTCCATTCCCAGCAACATCCTGGTAAATCTCTTCTGAATCCTCTCCAGCTTAACAATATCCTTCCTATAACTGGGAGGCCAGAAATGGACACAAGTACTCCAAAAGAGGCCTCACAAACTGCTCCTGTACAACTTCAATTTTATTTATTTATTTATTTAGTTATTAATTAATTTATACATTTGTAAATAAATGAATGTAATACTCCAGGAAGATAGATGAATAGATTAGATGGATCAATGGTCTATTGCTTGAAAATGGTTATGTCTGAATTTACAACTACTACACCTGATTTGAATGAGTACAATGAGGTAATCTGAGGTGGCACTATGTTGTGCATTAATTCAAAATCACTGATGTTTGCAATCTCTGTTAATTTATTGCCTTAGGTTATGCTCACTTAAAGAATACTAGACTGCTATATATTTTAAACTAATAAACATAATTTACTTTTGTAGTGCTAGGGAATTCGATGGACGAAACGGTGTGCTTCCGAAATGTGTGGATTCTATGATTCTATGTCTTCAATGTACTGCTACTGTGCTTGTCACTTACGTGTTGTGACCTGTGCCATGTTGGTTATAAATGTGCCCTGTTAATAGCTTCCACAGGTGGGAGAACTTACTTACATCTGAAACCTTATTGGCTTACAATGGTAAAATATGTCTTTGTTATTGGAATTACTGTCAGTCTAGTATATTCAGAAACCAGATTTGGACTTTTGCCTTCTATTACTTGTGTACAGAATTGTTACTTACATAAATGCCACACAGACCACTTCAATGTGATTCCAGATAAATCCCTGGTAGTCTCAATGTACACAGTTCTGTATGAACAATAGCAAATATACAGCTTTAGAATTCATCCCTCATGGCTGACTGCAACTGTTCATGAAGAACATTGAAACTACTCATGACCTCACCTTTGAGTTTGGAATCAGCAGAACATCAGTGAATGCAGTTTTAGTCACTACCTAGAGCCTCTATAATTGAAGCCTTTACTGCAGATGAGCAATGACTGAATTCAGTGTAAACAAGCTATGAAGCATATAAAAGATGGCAGTGCAAATTGAAGTTGTAGACTACCCAGGCCTTCATCACTTCCATGGGCAAAAATGCAATTCTGTTGCTGTACCAAAGTCTACTGAAAGCAAGATCACTGTGATTTATAATTGACGTATGATTCAGCTGGGCCAATCAACATCTTGCCATTCCACCCTATACAACTACTCACTGTAGTAGTTCTAATAAATTTCTAGGCTAATCATTGTTCACTTTATTTAACACTCAGCTTCCTGGACTATGCTGCACCTTCTTTCTGCTCATTTCAATAAGGAGAATTGAAGATCAGTACTGAAGAATCTAAAATAAAGAAACTGCACGGGGTAGATGAGTGGTCCAAACCATAAAGAGAAGAAAATAGGAAAATTAAGTGGATCAGATTCAGCTGAGTTTGCCCCCCGCTGGAAGAGTTGACTATGTAATGTATATATAAAGATGCTTTGTAATGCATTAAAAGTGACACAATAAGCAGAATTGCATTATTCAGAGAGGTGTTGTGAAGAGGTTCTACTATATTATGCAAATTATAGACTACCTGATTAAAATGGTACATACCACTAATACTGTCTCTTCTCCAATCTCCACAGTCGCAATGTCATTTAAACTCAAGTTTGTAATAGCATCTACACCCTGTTTCTTCTCTATTCAGATGCAAATGTACTTGTTCTGTATTTCTGTCTTCATTTCCAACATTCATATACTTTTTTCTTTTTAGAACTTATAAAATGTCTCTCTAATTAAATTACCAATTACTTAGTTATTTGGACTGGGCTCCTTAAAGTCCGGAGGTGCACCATCTGTGGCTCACTTTACTCATCTACTAGGTATCAATATTGTCTTTGAACATTGAAGAAATGGAGCGAGGGACAAATACCACAAATTTGCTCAAGGGTTTTGCCAGATTCCATGGTAACATTGCTACAACCTCCTGGAAAAAGTCAAGAATCAGTTGTGCTTAGCCAATGATAATTTCAGAATTCCCAGGTTAATCTCTTTATTCCCGTGTTCCATCAACTTGTTTTCAAAAGTGCAACAACTCCTTCCACAATCCTTTGTTCAAAGGAGGCCTCATCATATTTTGGTCCATAATCCAACATAAAGAAAAATAAAACATGTGTTTGTTATATGTATCTACCCTTTTAAGAGATTAAACTTCATTTCAAAAATGTGTTTCTTTACAAGGTATGTGGCACATAATAAAACACAAGACTCACATCTTTCATCCTCCCCCCAACTCTATATATTCTTATACTATCTTTTAACTTAATCCACCATTTTACACTTAAGGCAACATGTAATCGTGTCATGTTTTCCAGCAATGTGAATAATCTTTACATGAAAAAGGTTGATACAGTGGACTCTCAACAAAAAAAAAACTGTGGATGCTGGAAATCAGAAACAAAACCAAAAATTGCTGGAAAAACTCAACAAGTCTAGCAGCAACTGCTGAGAGAAAGCAGTTCTGAAGAAGGCTCATTGGACCCAAAGTGTTAACTCTGCTTTGTCTCCACAGAAGTCTCCTTTACCACAGTTGAGTACTTCTTCTAAATATTGGTTTAGTTTCTTAGAAAAGCATCCCACCGGCTTCTCTATTACTGAGTCATTACCTAGTAACTAGCTACAGCTACCTCCAAGTGACTAGCATCAACCACAGTTTTAAAAGGCTTGGAAAAGTGGCCAATACTGGTTCACTTGTTGGAATTGCCTTCAGCTCCTCAAAGACTGCCTGTAATTCTGCTGATCATACAACTTTTATTTGTTTTTTAAGCAAATTTTTTTAAACTTGCACTGAGTTTACAAATAAATTTCTGGTAAAACGCACACATTCCTAAAAATCACATGATCTCCTGTTAGTTTAAAAGCAGGGAATTGTACTAAATAGTTCACGTTCAATATTCTTGGCAAAACTTGACCTCATCCACAGTATGTCCTGAGTAAGTTATTCTTGATACTGCAAATTCACTTTTGGCTAAATTTATTACGATGCTAGCTAACAGAAATAGCTTAAGCATATTTTAATTGCCTGACATGCTTTTCCCACGTGTTATTGTTTATTATAACATCATTTAAATAAACTACACAGAGAGGTAATTTAGTTGATTCCATAAGTGTTTGGAATGTAGCTGAAGCATTTTTAAACCCAAATGAAATAACTTGGCATTTGTGTTACCCTCTTGATGTAACAAAAGTTGATATCTCTTTAGTCCTTCATATAAATGGTACTTGTCAGTATCCCTTCAATCTTAGGAAGAAGTGAAGACTACCAATCCTATTGATATAATCTCCCAATTAAAGTATCAAATATGAATCTGTTTTCACAAGGGGAATTTACTTTTCTGCACTCTACACAGAATCTAGTTGATCCCTCCTGTTTAGAAACTAACTCTACCAGTGAACTGTAGCTGCTTTGACTAGACTTAATCATGTGATTTTTAAAATATATGTTGAATCTTTGTTTCCACCTGAGTTTGTTTTATTAGGCTCAAACAACAATGAAGTTGTTTTACAAGTATTGACTCCTTACATTCACATCATGCCTAGCTAATGTAATACATTCAGATGTATCTCTACAGGTTACCTTATACCGCTTAAGTAGTCTTATCAAATCCTTCCATTGTCCTTCTTCGAGGGCAGCACAATATCTAACTGTTCCAGTGTTTCTGTGTTGGCGAGTCAAACTGCAGGAGGTTTGCTTTGAGAACCGTTTACTCCTCCTTCTACCTCATGCTTATCATCACAGTCACTCTCCAATATTCTTACCACCTGACACACTTGCTTGTCTTTATCTTCTTTCATTCAATGATACAGTTTCAACATGTTTGTGTGTCATAACTGACTTTTCCTCCAAAGATCAGAAATATCTATCTAACTACTTTGTTGAATATCTGAATTTTACTTTCAAAGGTTCATCCGGCAAAAATAATGTCAATACGTAAGTTACTGCTTGGCCTGTTCTAGCTGAAGCATATTTGCCCATTATTTTCATTTTTTGCAGGTGAAACTTTAAAAATTGTGCTCTTATGCTCTCCTAAATGTTTCTGTGAGTCATTTTAGAAATGTGGGCTCATAATCCAACATTGAGGTTTCATTTTTTTTTCTTAAGAACTTTTCCCTAATCAATTTTAATGGACCTCGTATGACATGGCCATTGATCAATTCAAATTGACTAAACCAGTAGATTCATTTGGGGAATCTCTGGCAGTAAATATTAAGAAATTTAATCCTTTGTCTTAATTCTGTGGGTTTTCATGAAAGTATGCCTTAAGCATGATGTTAACAGTCTGATGGTATCTTTCCAAAGCTCCCTATGTTTGTGTCTGATATGCTATTGACTTCAATTGTTTGATATACAAATTACTGCTGATGTCCTGGACAACTTTAGGCATAAAGTTAAAACTTTGATCAAATTGTATTTCAATTGGTATAATGAGTAAAAAACAAAGATAACTTTTCCACTACTACCTTAGCTATAATTATCCTTAAAGGTACAGCTTTCTTAGCTCAGACTGTCACCAAACTTCGAAGGATATTTCATTTTTGATAACAGCTCTATGCAATCTATGAAAACTCAACTGAATAGTTCTTCAAAATTTGGCATGGGCATCGGAGGTGTTAGTTTAATCACATGTTAAGGTTTCCTTCAACCTAACAAACTCTTTATGTTAACATTTTCAAAACGAAGGGTCATTGGACTCGAAATGTTAACTGTGCTTTCTTTCTGCAAATGCTGCCAGACCTGCTGAGTTTCTCCAGCAATTTCTGTTGTTGTTTCAGATCTTCAGCAATTGCAGTTCTTTGTTTTATTTTATTCATTATTTGTTGTACATTATTGCATTATTCCATATGAATATTTGAATAGGTAAAACACCTATTTATCAAAGCTTGGACTTTCCTTGTTCTTACATGCCCTGCCATCAAAATTTCATGAACGACCCACAATATCCAGGAGGTGCCACTATTTGATGAACAACAGCACATTCTTCAGCAGTGCATCTATGAGACTGTCGTCATTTCATCATCAGAACTCCATTTCTAATATGATAGCACTCTGGAATTTCTATGACCATCCCACAGAGTGCAGTAAGTGCTAAGGTGCCAGTTAAAGAGATTGAAGGAGGATACATGCCTATTCCCTTTTACAGAATGCATTTGGAGTGCACTACTGTGTCAAGAACACTGACTATGGAGCCATCCTCAATATTCCTGTGGGTTTGCTTTGTTTGAATTAGTTAATGGGCACCAAGTGCTCTGAAAATAATCAAACAAAAATTTTGGAATAATGGAGGAGCTTTCAATATTATACCAAATAGCAAAGTTCCAATGGTTAGAACCTGTAAAGTGACTTGAAAACATTTGAATATTTCTCAGGTAGCTGTGAACAAACAGACAGGTGAACATGCCAGCAACTGAACATTTCAGCTAGGAAACTATATCTTAGTGCTCCTACCAATACCAGGTGAACCCTTAAATACCCTGTTGTGTGACCCGTTTGGAGAAACACAGAGGCTCAGGGATGTAAACTATCTGAACACCCTCAGACCAGGTAAAATAGTAAAGACTGTGTCATGACAACATCACAATGCAATACCACCTCTGAGAAGGCGAGAAGCCGGAATAATGGCAGGCTGCTCACCACATTTAAGGCCTTATGCCATGCTGTGCTACTCTAGTTCTACATGTTGTGGATATAGGAGGCCCCCCACCTTCCATAAGGCAATAGCCTTATCATTTAGCTCCAGAAAAACTGGTCCAGGTTTGGGAGGAGTTTAATTACATGCTGGAGCACCAACTAATACAGCCTAGCAGCAAAAGCTATATGCTCATGCCCAAGCCAGACAGCTCCACAAAGCTCTTACTGACTACCAAAACGTTAGTGTAGTCACCAGAGCTGACCTGCCTGATGTCCAGCAGGAAGACTGCTTAGGCCAGGTAGCTAACACAGCCTACACCACAAAAATTAACCTTCTCAATGGGTTCTGACAGGTTTCATTGACCACACACATAAAGGAAATCTCTACTTGCGTGACTCCAGATAAGTTGTATCAGAGTTGAGTCATGTCATTTAGATTCTGAAATGTCCCAGCCACCTATCAAGGGCGAATGAACAAGATAGTGACAGAGTTATCTAAATCTGTAGTCCATCTAGATGACCTCCTGGTGTACTTTGGTACCTGTGAAGTGCACTCAGAGCATCTGAACCCCTTTCTAGAAAATATAGTTAACTGACCGAGACAACAAGGTGCAGGGCTGGATGAACACAGCAGGCCAAGCAGCATCATAGGAGCAGAGAGGCTGACGTTTCGGGCCT